>NC_000073.6:45932096-46248421 GCF_000001635.26 Mus musculus
TTCAGAGGGAAGTTTGAGCATTTTTCAAAGACTCTATCAGGGTCACTTGTGTGATATTTTGAATTAAGAACTGCTGAAGTGAAACCTTTACTTTACTGGGACAATTGATTTTAGTCTGCTGGGGCTGAAGACTCGGCTGTGATTAAGAGGCCAGCATCACTGAGGTGAAATCTGGGAGTATTTCCTCAGCGTCAGCCCACAGAAGCTGTGGTCCAGAGGGAACTCAAGTTGATAAGGGATCAGTTGTGCTGCCTAGTTTATGTGAACTTGTCACAGCTAGAGACATATTTGGTAAAACAGAATCCTAACAGAGAAAATACCTCCATAAGATTGGCCCACAGGCAAGTCTACAGTGCATTTTTTGATTGATGGTTGATGTGGGAGGGCCCAGTCTATTGTGGGTGGTACCACCCCTTGGCAGGTGGTCCCAGGAGCTATTAGAAATCAGGCTAAGGATGCCATGACAACACCAGTAAGCAGGTTCTTCCCTAACTTCCTTTCACAATGAACTGTGTTCAGGACATGGAAGCTGAAATTAACCCTTTCCTCCCCAAGTTGCCTTTTGCTCATGGTGTTTATCACAGCAATAAAAGTTCTAACTAAGATATTTGCCAGCAGTTATTTGATGAGGATCAAGAGGTTTCATGCTGGGCTGAGGTCTGGACTGCAGCTTTGAGAGGTACTGAGCCTAGAGGCCCAAGAACTATGAAGTCAATAGTTACTGATACACAGGTGACCCCTTGTCAATTTGACACACGAACATATCACTTGTTAAACCATAACCTCTCCTTTCCTGTTGTTCCCAAGATGTCATATTAATAATGGCAATATCACAACATATAACATATCCCAAATGTACTGGCTGGTTTTGTGTGTCAACTTGACACAGCTGGAGTTATCACAGAGAAGGGAGCTTCAGTTGAGGAAATGCCTCCATGAGATCCAACTGTAAGGCATTTTCTCAATTAGTGATCAAGGGGGAAAGGCCCCTTGTGGGTGGGACCATCTCTGGGCTGGTAGTCTTGGTTCTATAAGAGAGCAGGCTGAGCAAGCCAGGGGAAGCAAGCCAGTAAAGAACATCCCTCCGTGGCTTCTTCATCAGCTCCTGCTTCCTGACCTGCTTGAATCCCAGTCCTGATCCTTTGGTGATGAACAGCAGTATGGAAGTGTAAGCCAAATAAACCCTTTCCTCCCCAACTTGTTTCTTGGTCATGATGTTTGTGCAGGAATAGAAACCCTGACTAAGACACCAAACTTTAAAAGTTCCAGGCTTTAAAAAGTTCCAACTCTTGGGGCTGGAGACATGGCTTAGCGGTTAAGAACACTGACTGCTCACAACCATCTGCAATGGGATCTGATGCCCTATTCTGGTGTGTCTGAAGATAGCTACAGCATACTCATATACATAAAATAAATAAATCTTAAAAAATGTTTCCAACACTCTTTTTAAAAAGATTTATTTATTATTATATCTAAGTACACTGTAGCTGTTTTCAGATGCACCAGAAGAGGGCATCAGATCTCATTACAGATGGTTGTGAGCCACCATGTGGTTGCTGGGATTTGAACTCAGGACCTTCGGAAGAGCAGTTGGTGCTCTAAACCACTGAGCCATCTCTCCGGCCCTCCAACACTTGAAATATGGATAGAGTACCCAAAGGACAATTCCAGAGGCTTAAGAGAGGAGACTTTGGCTTCCAGGGGTGACATTCAGCCGGTGGTTCGGAGAGACATACCTTCCACTTTAGACCATGGCCAAGTTCATCCATAACTTTTCGGAGAAGTCACCATCGATGGTGGCCGCAGCTGTGACTTACTCGAAGCCTCGATTGGCCACATTTTGGCACTACGCCAAGGTTGAGCTGGTTTCCCCGAACCCCTGGTGAAATCCCTACAGCTATTCAGAGTGTGAAAAAAATCATTCAAAGTGCTAAAACTGGTAGCTTCAAACACCTTACAGTGAAGGAAGCTGTGCTGAACGGTTTGGTGGCCACTGAGGTGTGGATGTGGTTTTATATCGGAGAGATCATAGGCAAACGTGGCATTGTTGGCTATGATGTTTGAAGACCAAACTTTAATTTCCGAGTTGAGTTCTTATTTGGATGTTCTTGGACCATGTGTAACAGGACTGCTATCTGAATAAAATACTAGGTGTTGAAAACACTGCTGTGTTTTCTCTGTCAAGAGGAGACTTTGTGGGCAGTCCAGAGGTTACGGGGGATGCGCCCTTGAAGGAAGTAGCAGGATCCTTTCTTTCAGCCTCTGCATCTGGGCTCCTTGGGGAGGGGGCTTGTTCTGAAGCTGGGACCCCACCATCGCTATCTAGGGCTTTCTCCAGGCTTCCAAGGCAGGGGGGGGGGCGGTGATAGAGAACTGAGGAGAACAGTCAGTTCCAGCAGCAGCAGCAGAGCACTGACTTAGAGTTCCGGTAGACCTGTGGGTTTTGAGTTGTCCCAGCTGCCCCCAGTGCTGTGTGACAGCTATACCTTAACCAGCCCAGTTCAAGCAGCCCACCAGGTGTCTGTGTAATAAGTCAGGAGCCATTTGTAAAAATAATATGCATAGATCAAAAAAATGTTCACTTTAAATTCTTTTCAAATTTTCTTTTTATTTCTGATTTGTGTGTGTCTGTGTAAAGTATGTGCACAGAGGTACCCATGGAGGCCAGAAGAGGGCGTCAGATCCCCCTGGAGCTGGAGTTATAAGTAGTTGTGCATGATGTCAGGCGGGTGCTGGGAAGGCAAGAGCAGTAAGTGCTCTTAACCCCTGAAGCATCTCTCCAGCTCTAGATTTTATTCGTATTCTTTTTTTTCCCTGTTGAGATGGAGGTTCTCTGTGTAGCTTTGGCTGTCCTGGAACTCACTCTGTAGACCAGGTTGGCTTCGAACTCAGAGATCCACCTGCCTGCCTCTGCCTCCTGAGTGCTGGGATTAAGTGTTTGCTGCTGCCACTTACTGCCCGGCTGTTGTGATTGAAAACTGCATGAGGGTGATTGTGGATTCACATGAAGTTTTAAGAATGGCGAGGAGAGTCCCCCCCACCCCACCCCCAGCCCCCGCTGTACATTTCACTCAGTGTTCCCCAATTTGGATCTTTATTTCATTCGATTTTTATCATCGCTGTTGCTGAAAACTGGTTCAGAAAAATGTCACCTCACTGAAAGGCAAACACTGCCACCTTGTGGTAATCCCTCAAGCCACCAGGGGCATGTGGTAGGCCACCACCTCGGCCCACGTGCCCTCACAGGGTATATATCATATATCCTCTCAGCCCCAGAGACCACTGGCCAAGATCAAGGTACAGGCTGGGTTGTTTTCCCAGCGCTTAGCAGGAGCCTATCCCCTTGCTCCTGGTGTTTTGCTGACCCTGTTTGGTTGGTTGGTTTTTGTGTGTGTGTGTGTGTGTGTGTGTGTGTGTGTGTGTGTGTTTGAGACAGGATTTCACCATGCAGTTCTGGCTATCCTGAAGCTTTCTCTGCTGGCAATCTGTCTTTAGGTCATATTCTGAGGCACCGGGCATCAGGGTGTTTGACGGGTATCTCTGGGGATACTATCTAGCCGATATCAGTACAGACTCCGACTCGGTCACCATCATTCATTCAGTCTACACTCTGCTGAGCAAGTCCAGACACAGCAAGAGCTCAGAAACCAGGTCATGTGGGAAGCTGGCAGGGTCGCTAGGCAGCCTTAGCATCTCAGACTCCTTTTAACTGCTGGCCTTAGTCTCCCAGTATCCTCCTCTTTCTGGGGACTGTGATAGCAGCAACCCAACCCTTCCATCTCATGTGCATCTTCAAAAACACCAGGAGAGTCAGAGACAGGTAAATCTCCGAGTTCAAGGCCAGCCTGGTCTTCATAGCGATTTCCAGGACAGCCAGGGATATACAGTAAGGCCCTGTCTCAAAAAAACCAAAGCAGAGCAAAGCAAAGCAAAGCAAAGCAAACCAACAAACCAACCAGCCAAACAAACAAAAAAGGCTACCAGATGAGGGGCAGAGCTGGCTAATCAGGGGCCACAGTCCCTGTGTTTTCCCGGACTTGGGTCCAGTGGCTACAAGGGCATTTTGGCCTCGTTGGGCGCTGCAGAACAGAAGAGGGCTGCCGGGGCTGCCGGGACAGCAGATGTCCTTGATGCATCTCTCCCAGGCATGTGATGGATGCTGCGTTCCCTCCAGATCCAGGACTGGGAGACCCATGTCCTCACGCAGAGTAAGGAGGCCTCGGCTCCCGATCTCATCATGTACCAGAAGATGAAAATCCAGAGAAGGATCAGGATCCTTGAAGACCAGCTGGACAGGGTGTGTGCCCTCCAGCTCTCCAGGACAGGCTTGGCATGAAGGGTGTCGGGAGGCGGGCACTGTGGGCTTGAGGGTCCCCTTAGATGGATAGGAACAGGGTGGTCCCCACCTCTGACACGTACCTGGGCCTCATGAATGCTCTGACATCCCCCCCCCCCCCAGGTCACCTGTCATTTTGACATCCATCTGGTGAGGAATGCAGCCCTGCGGGAGGAGCTGGAGCTGCTGCGCATCGAGAGGGGCCGCTACCTGAATATGGACCGCAAGCTGAAGAAGGTGGGGGCTCGGAGCTCTGCCCAGTCAGTCCTTTCCCTCCCCGAGTCCACGGGCCGGGCTCCTGGGCCCAGGCTCACCCCAGCGCAGGGGGAAAGAAGAAAGAACACACCTCTCCTTCATCTCACTCCCATGCACAAACACCAGCTTCCCGGTGAGCTCTGTCATCTGGGGCAACCTACAGGCCCACCAAGCCGTTCATATCCCCCGAGATCTGAGCACCTTCAGAGCCCTTTGAGGAGCTAACATTCTCTCCCTCCCTCCTTCCCTCCCTCCCTCCCTCCCTCCCTCTACCCTCCTTTATAAAACTTCTATATCAAAACAATTTTAAACTTGTAACCATACACAGAACTTCTCTATACCCTTCACCAGGATATATAACACCCTTGCCTGAGTAACG
This sequence comes from Mus musculus, assembly GCF_000001635.26. Lineage (NCBI taxonomy): Eukaryota > Metazoa > Chordata > Mammalia > Rodentia > Muridae > Mus > Mus musculus. The sequence continues at coordinate 45,937,067 of NC_000073.6, forward strand.
CCCACCACCCTGGCCAGTGCCATATATGTATATGTTTATGTATGTACACTTGGATAGGTTTCTTGAGAGTCTTATTTTATAGCCCAAGCTGGGACTTGAGCTTCTGTCAATCCTCCCACCTCAGGGTCCCTTTTGCTGGGTTACAGATAGGAGCCATCATACCTGGCTATGGTTGGTGATTTGCCTCTCTCTGTCTCCTCCTGTACCTTGGTCATTCTTGCTCCATTCCCCACTCCCCTCCCACCATGACCTTGGTGTGGTGGGAGTGTCTCGGCCAGCTGTGTTTTTGGGGAGGAGGTCGCTTGTATGGACCATCTGCTTTGCTTAGTACTCTGTTGGAGGCAGGGCACTTTAAGAAGAAGCTGGGCTTGGGATTTGGTGTTCAGGTGTCACAGCCACGGAGGAGATAGATGCTCTGGCATGGAGTCTCCTTTGATGAGTCTACCATGCCAGAGATCCGCACTGTGCGCTCTTGGTGACAGCTAACGCCGTTGCCTGAGTAACGCCCACCACCCTGGCCCGTGCCACATTCTTACTAGGTTCAGCGTTGTGACTTCAAGGTGAATGTTACAGTTACTACACTGGCCATGGACCTCTGTCACGGATGCCGCCTCGCTGTCCCCTCCCTGTGCCCTCTCCTGCTCTCTCCTCCCCTGGTCCTATTTCCCCAACAAGTTCCCATTTTCTTTCTCTTAAGAAAAAAAATCTTGCCTTCAAATATTTAATTGTGTGCATGTGTATCTGCTCGTGGGTTTGTCCGTGCGCACACAGGAGGTCCTCTGGAGCTGGAGTTGAGTGATTGTGAGCTGCCCAAGGTGGGTGCCTGGAAGTGAACTCTTAACCTTTGAGCTATCTCTCCCACGTCCTGTCTTTTTTATCTCCCAGTGGGAAGTAGGGATTGGAAAAAATCAAGATTTAGGCCCCATGCAACCCCATTGTGTCTATGTTGTTGGGTTTTCCTGTCCTGTCCTTTCCTCCCTACAGAGCATCCCATACTGTCAGAACACTGTGGGCAAGTGGTGTCCTGTTAGCATGGCCCGCCCCTGCTATCAGTCCCTCCTTCCCCTAGGAGGGTTTTGGTGTGTTCATCTGTTCAAAAACTTCCTGGCCCAGCTCTTGTTTCTGTCTTCTGCATGGTTCTATGTCTCATCTGGAACACTTCATTCACCTCTGTTTGGGGTCAGTTTTTTCATTCTGAGGTTTTGGTGACTGACTGACTCTTCCACTGAGGTGTGGCCCCACCTGGGCTTTGTATTACGTTTCTGTCTTGTCTTTGTTGACCTAACTTTTCTTATAAATTTGTGAAATATTAACAAGCCAAACAAAAACAGTTCCAAAAATTTGGGCACAGTGATGCACACCTGTCTTCCTCTGCAGCAGAGGCAGCAAGGTCGGTGCAGGGCAGCCTGGGCTACAGATCTATATATATCTATATATACCCTGTCTCAAAAGAAAAGGCTCTGGAGTTCATGCCCAAGCTCCTGACCAGACCCTCAGCCCATTAAACCAAACCAAACCAAACCTCCAAAAACCTATCCCAGGAACCACCCCTCCCCCTCTACTTTGTATTTAATGGCCCTGCATTACTTATCTCCCTAGTTTCTGGGCTTATCCACCTCTAGATTATTTTTGCAAAGGTGTGTGTATGTGTGTGTGTGTGTGTGTCTTTTATCCACATGCACGTGTGTTTGCTTTACTTTATGTCTATGAGTACACTGTCGCTGTCTTCAGACACCCCAGAAGAGGGCATCGTATCCCATTACAGATGGCTGTGAGCCACCGTGTGGTTGCTGGGAATTGAACTCAGGACCTCTGGAAGAGCAGTCAGTGGGCTTAACCACTGAGTCAGCTCTCTTTTTACTGAAAATATGTGGCTACTACGGAGAAGTTAGAAAACAGAACAGCAGGTCATGGCGTGTTACATATCGAGGTGGTGAATTTTATAGAGAAAGGAGATTGGAGGTGAAGAATCCAAACTGACCAGGACTGCTTTCCCTAGGGCCTTCTTGGTCCAGCACATCATGGCAGATAGTATAAAGGGTGGAACATGGGCATAAAGGAGATGGCAAATCAAGGGAGAGGCAGAGGGCTGGACCTGGACCTCTGTCTTTTTTGAGATCAGTGTCTTTAGCAACCTTACATTAGGCACTACCTTCTGAAAGTCTCAGTAGTTCCCACTATGGCCGCCCAGAGACCAAGCTCCCATCCCAAGACCCTTGGTGGAAACACCACACCAAACCCCAGGATAGTAATGACACCTACACAGGTTTCCAAACCCATGGGCAAGTTGGGCTAGGGCTTTGTTGCTGGGTAACCTCTCCCACATGTCCTCCTGATTTTCCCCTTTTGGGACCTCATTGAAACCCCTTTTCTGATTCAAGGTCAGTCTGATCTACATAGGCTCAGGATAGCTGGAGATAACACAGTGAGGCCCTATCTCAAAAACAAAAGCAACCCCCACCAACACAAACAGAAATAAAAAGTCCTTTCCCGGACAGAGGCTCATAGGAGGGTCTGCAGTGGTAGGAGTGGGACTGCTCCTTCTTGGTGCAAAGGCTGGAGGAAGCCAGCTCATTGTGTCCCTGTAGGAGATCCACCTACTCCGGGAGATGGTTGGAGCTCTCAGCACATCCTCTACTTCTGCTTATACTGCCAGGTAAGCTCCCCCACCCCCGGGGGCACTTGGGTAGCAGAGGCAGTAAGGGGTGGGAGCCAGGAGGCCTGGAGACTCATAAAGAAGGGTGGAACCTAAAAGATACCCCCAACTCTTCTGCCACACCCTGTTCCTTGGGGGTATATAAATGGGGAATTCCATCTGTGACAGCTTCAGACCTGAAGAATGTAATCAGGGCTGGGTCCCAGGGGCAGACACACAGCCCTCAGGCACAGACATGCCAGATGGGATTGGTAGTGGAAGCTACTTGGGTGCTGGCTTCCCTCGCTATCTAGGCTTTTTGGCTCTTGGCCCTTGGCTCAGTGCCTGCTTCCTCTCTCAGGACCTTTGATCCTGGGGCATCAGTAAGTCCACCTTAAGACCTCCCTCCCTCCATCCCTTCCTCCCTTCCTCTCTCTCTTCTTTGTTTTTTGAATGCTCATTGTCTGCGTTTAAAAGTGTATGCCAGCCTGATGTGATGGTGGGTGGTGCTTGCCATTCCAGCACTCAGGAGGGAGAGGTAGGAGTTCAAGGCCAGCCTTAGCTACAAATCCAGTGTGAGGCCAGCTTGGGCTGCACAAGACCCCATGTCAGACAACAAAAGTGCACAGTCCAGGCGCATTCGCCATGGTGGACAGCCGTTGCTCTATCCAGACACTTGAGCAGCAGCTCTCTCCTTTTCCAAAGCTCCAGCAGACCTCGAATTTCCTCTTTGCCTCTGGTGTCCTGAATGTTCCACAGACAGGGTGAGAAGCGTGTCTCCATCCTTGGTGTGTCTCTATCCTTGTCCAGAGCACACATGTTAGTTCTTCACTCTTTCTGCTGGCTGTTCTGTGATTTCTCTCTCTTCTTGATCTTTTTTCTTGTACACTTATTTATTTTGTGTGTATGTGTCTGCATACATGCACGCATGCATGCTCACGTCATGCATGTGGAGGTCAGGATAACCTGCAGAGGTCAGCATTCTCCTGCCACCCCGTGGGATCTGCCACGTTGTCATGTCTGGTGGCAAACTCCTTTACCCGCTAAGCTATCTCCTTAGCCAAAGTCTGATCTCTTACCTTTGCCACCCTCCACCGCTCACCCCTACCACCTAGGTCCAGCTTCTCCACACCTTGGCTGGCTTTTGACCTCTGGCCATTTGTCTAGATGTACTTCTGTCTTTGGTGTCTTGTTTTCAACTTGCTCTCTAGTTCTAACTTCGAGGAAGGGAATCCGATTAGCTAGTAACTCTCTGCGGATGACATATCGGTGAGTTCATTGAGCCACCTGGGGTGAGCTGTCAGGTGGGGCACAGGGACAGGCTGGTTTCTGTTCTGGGAAGGTATGGCTTGACCAGCCCACAGGTTCTTGGGACTGGGCCTTGCTCTGGAGAGGCCATCTATGTTAGAGAATGACTAACTAGCCCTCAGGGGTGGCTCTGGGAGGAACCCCCCAGGGCAGGCAGAGATGAGATCAGGATTAGAATAGCCTAGGGCAGGGGCTCTTTGCCATTGACCCGTCAAAGCATCAGGCCCTTATTCCCAGCCAAGCAGGGCAGGCACATCATTCCTGCCTTCATGGGGTGTGCTTGAGTATGGAAAAGACCCAACTCCCCAGTCTTACTCATTTCTAGCTACAGACCATCCAACCTTCAGTGTCACCCAGGCTGTCCTTTCTGAGTCTGGGAATAATCTCTGGCAGGGCCTGACTACCTCCTTTGGCCCTCTGAGTAAATGATCAGATGATTCCTGGCCTCTGTGTACCCTGTGTGTCCACCAATCTTGTCATAGCTAGTCCTGATCCTGATCTAGGTCTTCCAGCCTAGAACTTTCTCTGCTCTTTGTGAGCATCCTTGGGAAGCCACCTGGCACCGTCCTTTTGTAGGCCCAGGCTGACCCCAGCTCAGTCACCCATCTTTTTTTTTTTTTTTTTTGACTTACATGCCCCTCCTGTCCCAGGGAAGAGGCCAAGACCAAGATGGGCATGCTTCAGGAGCGCGCAGAGAAGGAGCTGGCTCAGAGTGATACGGAGGCACAGATCTTGCTGCGACAGATATCGCATCTGGAGCAGCTGCATCGATTCCTTAAGCTCAAGAACGATGAACGACAACCGGATCCCCGTGTGGTGCAAAAGGCAGAACAGCGAGGTGAGGCCAGTGCTTGCACCGAGCACCTAACTCAGGGCCACTACAGCTATCATCATCCCTAGGCCCTCAGAGAGGGTGAAGCCCCTTAGGAGAAGGTGGGGCAAAGACTAGTAGAGCTGGTGAGCCGGCAGGGCAGAGCCTGTTGGAGAGCGGTGGGGAGTGGGGGCCTTATCCAGGATGCAAACCCTCAACTTCCCCCTGTTACCCATAGACTGGGAAGTGTCAGAAGGACTCCGAAAGACCTCCCAAGAGAAGCTAGTGCTGCGTTATGAGGACACTCTGGGCAAACTGGCCCAGCTGACCGGCGAGAGCGACCCTGACCTTTTGGTGGAGAAATACCTGGAGTGTGAGTGGGCAGAGTGGACGAGAGGAGGCGGGGCTACCCAGCACCACCCAAAGCACGGCACACTTGCCTTGCCCTGGGGATCCTGCCTTGTCTCCAGTTTTCATTCTGTTGCTTGGTGTGCCTCCCTTGCATCTGCCTCTGTTTCTTTCCATATGTCTCAGACTTCCTCTCTCCATATCTGTCCCTTGACCCTCTCTGTCTGTTTCCTTGGGCCTTCCCAAATCTTTTACCAACCCTGTCTTTCTCGGTGTGTTGGTGCCCTTCTGTGGCTGTTCCTGTTTCATCTGTCTCTGTTTTTCTGCCTTTGTTTCTGTCGCCTTGCAACCCTTAGTGATCCTTCTGTTTCTAACTCCATCCCTCTGGACCCCCCCTGCACACCCCCAGTGGAGGAACGCAACTTTGCTGAGTTTAACTTCATCAATGAGCAGAACTCCGAGATACACCACCTTCAGGAGGAGATCAAAGAGGTGAGCAAGGCCCACCCTCCTTACGCCGCCCCACCTCCCAGACTCCCATACCCTCTCCCCAGGCCTAGAGCGGACCCAGCTCCAGCCCCTGTCTCTGCAGATGCAGGAAGCCTTAGTCAGTGAGCATGCCAGTCAGGATAAACAGCGCATGCAGCAAGAGCAGCAGTGCAAAATGTTGCAGCAGGATGTGGACAAGATGTGTTCTGAGTCAGAGCAGCTGGAGGGTCGCTTCCAGGTGCTCCGAGGTCAGCTGGAAAAAATCAAGACTGGTAAGTCCCGCAAGGTTCCCTCTCCCAGCCGGAAGCTCTTCCTTAGGAAGGATGCAGTGGGCTTGTGGGGAGCTGGCCATGAAGGCATTACGCGTTTGCTACTCCGTCCTTCCCTTGTCTTTTGTCAGCCCATCTGGGGTGCACCTGTCCGTCCATCCATCCATCTGTCTGTTCGTGAATGTCATGTTGAGTCATAAGGCTAAGGTACTTTTATATTCACTAGAGAATGCTAATCAGCTCTCCAGAGCAAGTCCACATTTTCTTTTTTTTTTAACTTTTTTTTTTTTTTTTTTAAGATTTATTTATTCATTATATGTCAGTACACTGTAGCTGTCTTCAGACACTCCAGAAGAGGGAGTCAGATCTCATTACGGATGGTTGTGAGCCACCATGTGGTTGCTGGGATTTGAACTCTGGACCTTTGGAAGAGCAGTTGGGTGCTCTTACCCACTGAGCCATCTCACCAGCCCCACATTTTCTTTAAAAAGAACCATTTATTTTATGTATGAGTGCCCTATTTGCATGTACACCTGCATGCCAGAAGAGGGCAGCAGATCCCATTACAGATGGCTGTGAGCCACCAAGTTATTGCTGGGAATTGAACTCAGGACCTCTGGAAGAGCAGCCAGTGCTCTTAATCTCTGAGCTATCTCCCCAGCCCCCAATTTCTCTTTTCTTTTGTTTTCTTTCTCCTTTATCTCTTTCTCTCCCTTGCTTGCTTGCTTCCTTCCTTCCTTTCTTTCTTTTTTCTTTAGTTGTTGGTTTGTTGTTGTTGTTGTTGTTGTTTTGGTTTGTTTTTTTTTTTTTTTTGAGACAGGGTCTTATTATGTAGCGCTGGCTGTCTGAACTCACTCTGTAGACCAGGCTGGCCTCAAACTCACAGGGATTGGTCTGCCTCTGCTTCCCAAGTACTGGGGTTAGAGTTGTGGGTCACAATGGCAATTTCTCCTTTTATGCCTTTGTGTGCACATATGTGTGTCTCAGATGTAGCTGTGCCCACTCCCTAGTGTCTCCCCATCACATTCTGTTATCACTACAGCACTCACTCAATGTGGTTCCCAAGCTGTCAGTCTTTACTAAGATTGTCACCCTATTGTTATCTCTAAGACATTCCTGTTTGGCTTTGTGCTCTGTGTGTGTGTGTGTGTGTGTGTGTGTGTGTACACGAGTGTGCCATGGCACATATGTGGAGGTCAGAGGGCAACTTGTAGTAGTTGGTTCTCTCCTTTCCCCATATCTTGGGATCAAATTCAAGTTGTCAGGCTTGACAGCGAGGATCTCCACCTACTGAGCCGCCTTACCAACACATATTTTATTTACTTAAATAGTTGGGGAGAAAATAGTTGAACATCTTAAAAATTAGATTTATATTTTTTATGTAAGAATGGACTGCCTACATTGTATGTATTACATCATATGCTTGTGTGATGCTTGAAGACGTCAAAAGAGGGGATTGGATCCCCTGGAACTGGAGTTACAGATGGTTGGGAACCACCATGTAAGCGCTGGGAATTGAACCTGGGTCCTCTGCAAGAGCAACAAGTGCTCTTAACTGTCCATCTCTCCAGCCGCCATTTTTTAGTATTGAATTAGATTATTTTTCTTGTTCTGAGGTATAGGGATTGTTTTGATTCTGGAAATACTTTTTTTGTATGGTTGCATACTCTCCAACTTCTTGCATGAACTGAAATTTATCTAACGCTTGATACAACGTACTCAACTCCCTTTTGTAATTAGTTCTGGCTGTCTTTGCTACCTTGTGGGTCCTTCTTTCTTCCACCCTTCCAACCTCATAACACTAGGTAAGTGAGAAAAGGAAAGAGATGCCTGGATAAAGTCAGGGGTCAGAGCGGGGCACTATCGTTAGACTACTTCCTGCTCACTGGGCGTGTTGAATTCCTTGAGGCAGGCTTCATCTTTGCCATTAGGATATCTGCTCTGCTCTTGTTTCTTCTTTGTGCATGACGACTTAACAAATTGTGATCATCGGCAACCAACCCACAACCAAGAACCCACCAACCAACCACAGCCCACCCCACCTCTCAGGGCCCTAGCATGTATAGAGCGTCTGAAAAGACCCCAGCATTCCAAATGTCACAGATCACAGAAACTATCTGCAGCTGGCCAAACCCCAGCTGGCATAGTCAGCTGCTGTGGACAGTCTGAAGCATCCCCAAATCCCATACCTGGGATGAAGACGAAAACATATTCTTATAATATTTCTATGTATTTTAAAGAAACCAAAACTCCAAAATTGTCAGTACAATCAGTGGCTTTGTGGTATAAGAAGTCTTTACCTATTTGAGGTTGCAAAGGTATTTTTTACTAGAATTTTGTTTGGCTTCTGCCTTAGGGTTTTTATTGCTGTGAGGAAACACCATGACAAAAAATAAGTTGGGGAGGAAAGGGTTTATTCAGCTTCTACTTCTACATTGCTGTTCATTACCAAAGGAAGCCAGAGCAGGAACTCAAACAAGAGCAGGAACCTGGAGGCAGGAACTGCTGCAGAGGCCATGGAGGGATGTTGCTTACTGGCTTGCTTCCCCATAGCCTGCTCAGCCTGCTTGCTTCTAGAACCTAGAACCATCAGCCTAGGGATGGCACCAACCACAAAGGGCTTGGCCCTCCATTTAATTGAGAATATGCCTTACAGCTGGATCTCATGGAGGCATAGCCTGAGCTGAGGCTCCTTCCTCTCTGAGAAGTCTAGTTGACACACACCAACCAGTAAGGTTCCAATGTGAGAGTCTGGGCCTGTCCCAGATGAAGTCACATGTGTAGGGAACTGGGTGCTGTTATCTGTTTCTGTCTTCCTTTCTTGGTATCCGTGCAGCTGAGTGAGATTCAGAGACTGGCCATGTGGCTTTTGGGTCCCAGTGCTCTTGACCTAGGTGTGTACCTCCCTCTTTCTGGGTCTCTAGAAATGGCTGAATGTCTAGTCTATAGGGCCAGCTAGGGCTCAGCTAGGGCAATGGTAGAGAGTAAAGATGGAGAAGCACAAAATGGTGTGGGGTTCCAGGAGGCCTGCTGGGGCTCATAGCAGAGCTCAGCAGGTAGCCCTTTTCTCTGATGCACGAATGTGTCTGTGTTGTCTCACCAGAAACTTTGACATTTTATTGTTGGCCTTTCATTTTGACACCCAATGGGATGGTAGCACACTAGCTACTGTGCTACTTTTATTTATTTTTTAAAAGATTTGTGTATTTATTTATTTATCTATGTATGTAAATGAGTACACCATTGCTCTCTTCAGACACACCAGAAGAGGGCATCAGATCCCATTGCAGACTCTTGTGAGCCACCATATGTTTGCTAGAATTGAACTCAGGTCCTCTGGAAGAACAGTCAGTGTTCTTAACCACTGAACCATCTCTCCAGCCCCTGTGCTATTTTTATTTGTTTTTCATTTGTCAATATCTTGAAGTGTGTCAGCACCACCATAATATGGCAGTGTGGTAATACGCTGGAGGATGGTTAGTGCCGTCTTGATCTTGGTTCCTGCATATCCCACTTATCGGCACGAGCATCATCTTGTGGTCTGTCCCATCAAAGCCAAGAACTGCAGAGCATCAAGTATAGGCATTTCTTACTCACAGTCTAGCGGCCAGGAGAGCTGGTCCTTCGGAGGGCTGGGAGGGAAGGTTTGCTCCTCTACGTCTCTTTGTCTCTGGCTGGCTTCATTTTCCTGTCTTGTAGCCTACCACACTGAATGCCTACACTGTGGGTCCATTCTGTTTTCCTTATTTTCACATGTAGGTGTCCATGTAGGTGTTTTGTGTATGTTTATATGTGTGCGTTTCCCCATCTGTTTCATAAGGTTAGGGGTGTCTGAATCACATAGTGTGTCCTCTTGTGTTAGGAGTTTTGAGGGGCCTTGTCCCCTCACAAATCACATCCCGAGGTGCTGGGGAGGGAAAGGGTTAGACTTCACCTATAATGATGACTGTTGGCAGAGTTGTCCCTCTTTGGGACAGTTAGGTGATTTCTGGTGGTTTGCTGTTATTTCCTGTTAGTGGAGTGGCCGAGACACCTTTAGGAAGATATAAGCACAAAAGAGAAATCAATTGATATGTTTAAAGAACATCCAGAGCTGTCATGAGGCTTCTAAGCTGGAGGGACAGGCTCACCTGTGTGGGGAGGCAGGGCTCAACTGTGGTGTTTCTGTCATGAACAGGCTTCTGTTTGCCTGTTAACCAGTTAAACACCACAGGCCATATGGGTGAGGGGTGAGGGGTGACCTGGTGACTTCTGGGATGCATGTGTTCCAGGTGGGATCTGAGCCCTGCCAAGGTAGCATCTTGGCAACTCTCCCTTTACCCTCTCGAAGCTGAGGCTAGGCAGACATTGTGGCTGGCTGGGCTGCGCAGGGTCGCTCACTCTTTGAAACTCACCTTTGCAGGGAGGCTGTGAGGGAAGCACGGGGCCCCGACACAACGTCCCTCTCTCATCCCAGATATCCAGGTGCTCTTCGACAAGGCTAAGTGTGACAGCAGTGTCATCAAGGATCTCCTTGGGGTCAAGACCTACATGCGGGACAGGGACATAGGCCTCTTCCTGAGTACCATTGAGAGGCGGCTGGTGCAGCTCCTCACTGTGCAGGCCTTCCTCCAGGTCCAGGTGGGTAGGCAGGCACTTGGGTGTGGGCGTCCAGCTTGGCTAAGCCTGTGCTAACTCTAGGCTTCCCCACTCTCAGAACCTTGCCCCTTTGGCTGATGCTGCACTTCTAGCACTGGGCCAGAGCCTACAGGAACCCTCCAAGAAGACGACTCCACTCAAGCCTCCTGATACCATGTGAGGCTTGGGCCAAGCAGGGAAGGGGGCTGACCCCATGGGCAAGACAAAAGGGGTCGGGTGGAGGGCACTTTCAGTGTGACTTTCAGATGTGGCTTTCTCGGACACAGGGGGTGACTTGGGAACTTGGAGGGAGGTGGGAGTAGAGTGGGAAGATGGGGTGCTGTTGCTCCAAGGGGGTGGGGACAGAATCAGGAGAGCTGGAATCTGTGTACGAGGTAGAGCTCTGAAATCAGACTTTCTCCCTTTGTCCCACCTGAGGGAGGACTCCTCAGGGGCTGTAATCAAAGAGGATTACCCTATGAGCAAGGAGGAGTTGCTAAGCCAAGTCATGAAGTCGGTGAGAGTGGAGCCCCTGGGTCTGGGGCTGCGGGGAAGGACTTCTAAACCTGTTGAGACCCTAATGTTGCCCACCTCCAGCTGCAGCTCCAGGACGAGGAGGAGTCCGCCAAGAAGCTGGACAGCAGCCCGAGCTTGACTCTCTCCAGTCCACAGATCTCCCTGGTCACTGTCCCCAAGCATTCCAAGAAGACCAGTGTAGTCCCCGAATCCATCCTGAGCCACAAGACGAACCGAGGCCGTGGCACTGGCTCCGTGAGCCATGTCACCTTTGGTGACTCTGCCTCTGCTGCAGGCCCTGTGGCCATGGCTTCTGCCAGTGCCAGTGGAGCACCTGTGTCCAGTCGGAGCTCCCAGGGGGGCCGTGGGGGCTTCAAACCCACGAGCTCCAGCAGCTACCTGGGGTCTACAGGCTACCTAGAGACCAGCAGAGGCCGCGAGAGCACAGCAGGCGGCGTTCACAGCCAGAGCATGGGATCTGAGTTGAGTAGAGGCCTCAGTTCCAGCAGTGGCCATGCATCCAGTCCTGCCCCTCCCTCCAGGCCCAGCTCCTCTACTAGCAAGGACTCCAGGGGCTACAACTAGGGCTGCGGGTCCCTTCCTGCCTCAACTCTTGGCAGGTTTTCTAATGTCTGCCCTGCTTCTCCCTAGAGACTCCTTTCTAATCCCTGTAAGCCCAGGCCTCTTCGGTTTCCCTCTGTCTCTTCCCATCTTTCCCCATGGTTACTGCCTCTGCCTTGGCCTTGCCTCTCTGTTCTCATCCTCCTTGTTTCCCATCTTTACCTCCTCATCTCTCTCCCAAGCTTCCCTCCATCCTATGTCTCTGTCTCCTAACTGGATTGCCCTCCATTGACTAGGTGAACTGTAACTATAGGAAATAAAGGTCAGAGCCCTGTTTTTCCAAGCCTGGTTCCTACAAGTGTGTTCAGACATGGCTTCATCTGTTTCCAGCTCAGAGAAAGACTTGTGAGCCCATCCCTAGCTCTGTCTACCCATGCATGCATGCATGCATTAATCCATCTGTCGGGGTCTGGGAATCACTACAAAAACTGCCCACATACCATCTCAGTCAAATTGGGCTGGTTTATTGAAGGCACACCCCAAGATCAGGGATACAGTACAGACTCAGGAGCTAAACTGCAACCACCAGCCAGAATTCTACAGAGCTTTTAAGCCTGAGATCCACAAATATCTGTGCCAAGTTATTCCACCCATCAGAACTTAGGGATAGGGGTTTCCTTAGAAACAAGTCTTTGTTGTACACTTATCCTGTTCTCATTGAGTGGGCCGTTCACCCGTGGTGTGGGACTTGGCTAGCCTAACATTCATATCTTAACTTGCCAGCCTGGATTTTCATGTCTCCTTCTGTTAAGGAGGATGTCAGTTCCCACGAGGTGTTGGGAATTCAAACTTTATTCGACCCCTACTCAAAATGGAAGTTTTACTCCAAATAGCTTTTTATATTGCTGCAGGTGTCTTTCTAATCTTGGGGTCCATCCCAGGGGCAGCTTATAGAAGCAAATACCATAAAAACTCATGAGTAGGCGCAGGAAGTGCCGCTGGGCTGTTGGTTCCGGTCCTTGCTTATTGTGGCTACCTATACAAAGCAGTTCTAACTGACCTCTATTGTGACTGGTTTCTAAGACCACCAACCCACAGAACATAACAGAATCTGCAATCAACTCGGGCATGAGGAAGTTCCCTAGTAACAGCACATGGAAAAGTTTCCTTATAACATTAGTAACACCTCAAAGGGCTAGCTAGACAGGCAACAGTAAGCTAGGCCTTAACACGCCTATCCATTGCTGGCTCTGCTGGCATCTGTATTGGGACAGGCTGGGTTAGGCTGCAAACATCCTCAGCACCTGACTCTCTGGTACCCAGGTTTCTCTTGCTCCAGTATTCTTGCTTCTTGTGGGTTAGTTAAGGCCTCTATTCCGCATCATGCTCTTGCCCCACGCTGACAGGACAACCTCAACCTGGAGAGGCAGTCCTGGGAAAGGAAAAAATGGCAACTCTTGGAGCTTTCCATGGACCCAGTGGTCCCATCGTGCACATTTACAGCAGAACAGGCCATGGCGGGGGATGGGGAGTGGGGCTCTGGGCTTTGCAGACAACCCTGACTGGCCTTGGCTTTGACATGTGGCAGAAGCTGCTGGCCCTGATTGTCTTCCTGCTTCCACCTCCTAAGTGCTGGGGTTACAGATGGGCACCACCACGCCTGGTTCATGCAGCGTAGGGGATCTAACCCATCACTTCATGCGGGCTAGACAAGCACGCCTCACCAACTGAGCTACAGGGCTGTTGATTTTGTGTCCAGCAGTAGCTGCGATCAGGAGTGTCTCAGAGCCGGGCAGTGGTGGTGCACACCTTTAATTCCAGCACTTGGGAGGCAGAGGCAGTCAGATTTCTGAGTTCGAGGCCAGCCCGGTCTACAGAGTGAGTTCCAGGACAGCCAAGGCTATACAGAGAAACCCTGCCTCTAAATATAAAAAAAAGAAAAAAAAAAGGAGTGTCTCAGGCTTGTATGTTGAAGGTTTGGTTATCAGCCTATGGCCACATGAGGAGAGGCTGGGACCTTGGGGAGGTGTGACTAGATGGGAGGAAGTCAGATCACTTGGGGGTGGTGTGGGCAAGTGGGCCAGGCCACCAGACAGAAGAACTGGTAAGGTTGAGTGAGGTCAGACCCTAGGAATCTCAGAGGCTTGGGATCATCAGCAGGGGTGGACCCCTTCTCTACCCATTTCCGTACGTGCTCAGGAACATGTAACCGCAACACCCCACTGAGAGGACCATGGGCACTCAGTCACGTATGTATTGAACACTGGAGTCCTTCTTTGTGCTAATAGAGCATCACTAACAGCTCACAAAGAGCCAATAGGAAACACCTACCCCTAAATCCCGCCCCACTCCTCAATGTTTATATAGTCTCTGTCCAGATGGAGTGAAGCACACAAGAGGATCGTCTGAGAGTAGCTGTTTTACTGAGCTGTACCACTTGGGGAAGAGTTCTCTCTCCTGAAGCATCATCCCTGGACCTTGGACCCGCCTTGGCTGGCCAGGCTCATGCACAGCTGCTGCTGCCTCCCCTCTGCCGCTGGCACTGTCGCTGCTGCAGTAGCTGACAAGAGACCTGGGATCTCGGCTAGCCCCCCTGTGAAGACTACCCAAACCTCCTCCCTTCTAAGAGCTGTAACACTCCCAGCACTGTAGGCTGGACCAGAGCCCCATGGAACCTATTTATCACGGCTCCACTTTGCCCTCCAGGTGTACAGCGGATGACAGGGACGTGCCTTTGAGGAAGATATTGGCGCCCCAGCGGTTTCCCTTCTATAGTTCCTGGACTCTCTGTGAGCTGCTTTGGTCCAGTGTTCCTCCTCATAAGCCCAAAGGCAACAGGGTCAGGTGACTGTGGGCTGACACTGTGAATCAAAGTAAACCATTTCTTCTTATAGATCACTTGTGTTAGGTGATGTGTCACAGGTGTTAGGTCTTATAGATCACTTGTGTTAGGTGATGTGTCACAGGTGCTAGGTCTTATAGATCACCTGTGTTAGGTGATGTGTCACAGGTGCTAGGTCTTATAGATCACCTGTGTTAGGTGGTGTGTCCCAGGTGTTAGGTCTTATAGATCACCTGTGTTAGGTGGTGTGTCACAGGTGTTAGGTCTTATAGGTCACCTGTGTTAGGTGGTGTGTCACAGGTGTTAGGTCTTATAGATCACCTGTGTTAGGTGGTGTGTCACAGGTGCTAGGTCTTATAGATCACCTGTGTTAGGTGGTGTGTTACAGGTGTTAGGCCTTATAGATCACCTGTGTTAGGTGGTGTGTCACAGGTGTTAGGTCTTATAGATCACCTGTGTTAGGTGGTGTGTCACAGGTGTTAGGTCTTATAGATCACCTGTGTTAGGTGGTGTGTCACAGGTGTTAAGTCTTATAGATCACTTGTGTTAGGTGGTGTGTCACAGGTGTTTGGGTGGCTCAGGGCTGTGGAGCTCACCCTTCACTGGATACCTGTCCTCACTGATAATTTTCCCTTTCTTTCTTTATTTCTTTCTTTCTTTCTTTCTTTCTTTCTTTCTTTCTGTCTGTCTGTCTGTCTGTCTGCCTGCCTGCCTGCCTGCCTGCCTGTCTGTCTCGTGAGACAAGGTCTCTCTGTGTATCTTTGGCTGTCCTGGAACTGACTATGTAGACCAGGCTAGCCTCAAACTTAGATATTACACCTGCCTCTATCTCTTGAGTGTTGGGATTAAAGGCATCTGCCATCACTGCCTGGCGAGTTTTAGCTTCTTAGCCATATTTCAGTAGAATAATCAAACAAAAGCAAAAGAAAGGATCCAAACCCTTGTGCTTCTCATATTGTCTACAAATATGTTAAGACTTAGAAATTTTAAAATGTACTTGTTTTTGTAAACTTGACACAAACCTAGACATCTCTGGGAAGAGGGAATATCGATAGAGAAAATGCTTCTACAAGACTATCTTGGGCTGGAGAGATGGCTCAGCGGTTAAGAGCACTGACTGCTCTTCCAGAGGTCCTGAGTTCAATTCCCAGCAACCACATGGTGGCTCACAACCATCTGTAATGGGATCCTATGCCCTCTTCTGGTGTGCTTGATTGAAGAAAGCAATAGTGTACTCACATAAAATAAATAAATCTTTCTTTTTTTTAAAGACTGTCCTGTAGTGTTAATTAATGGCTGATATGGAAGCATTCAGCTCACAGTGGGCACACAGTGCCACCCCTGGGCAGGTGGCCCTGAATTGTATAAGAAAGCAGGCTGAGCATGGCACAGGGTTCAGGGCAGTAAGCAGCAATCCTCTGTGGTCTTTGCTTCAGTTCCTGCTTGCAGGTTCCTACCTTGAGTTCCTGCCTTGACTTCTCTCAGTGATAGAGCGGGATCTAATTGTTGTAAGACAGATAAAACCTTTCTTTCCCAGGTTGCTTTTGGTTATGGCCTCTTGCGCGCGCCCTGGCTCGCCCTTCTCCTCTTCCGACATACTCTCTTGTTGCTCTGTAAGGATTTTCTGACCTGTCTTGACTGCCTCTACACACAGTTTCAAACAGTAACAGAGTCCATATATCAGAACAAACAAGACCAAAACTATCAGACCTACCCACAAAGAGTCAATGGGAGAAAAACTCATGAACCTTAACTTGTCCCAAAGCCGGGAACCTTAACTTGTCCCAAAGCTGGGAACATTATCATCTCAATCCTTTCTTTCCTTCTCTTCTCTCTTTCCCTTCTCTCCTTTCCTTTCCTTTCCTTTCCTTTCCTTTCCTTTCCTTTCCTTTCCCTTCCTTTCCCTCTCCCTTTCCTTCACTATTTCCTTTTCTTTATCACTGATTCCTTTTATTTTTCCTCCCTTTTCTTTTCCTTTTTCTTAAAAAACATATCCCCCTTTAACCCAGGGATCAATTTGGGAGACTTACTGGTACCACCGTTCCCCAGCTGAAGAGTTCTGAATCCACGCCGGATCCTTCTCAGCAGTCTGTTTTACGGGAACACTTTATTAACTGCTCCTTCCCCATGATGCAGTTCTGAATTCTCCCTGTAGCAGGGGGTCTTCACTAGTGCCTGAAGATGTTTCTTTTCCCGGGTTTCGGCATCACTTCTTGCACGTGCCCTGGCTCGCCAGCAAGAACGACGCTGCAACAGGATCCTTCTGCATACATTTATTGGGAGAGCTTGATTGCAGAGGTGAAGAGACACCAAGCCCAGAACTGGTGCTGCTTATATAGGCCTAGGAGAGGCGTGTTTCACACCCGGATTGGTTGTGCTTGGGTTATGCTTACCACCCCATTTGCATGCCTACATCTGATTGGTTAACTTCTCTCTCATCTGATTGGTTAACTTCTCTCTCATCTGATTGGTTAATTCTCAAACCTCATCTTGGCAAAAAACTTTACTGCCTATGTATGTGTGGTGGCCAGTGGTGGCCAGCGCCACCCTGCAACGGCACATGTGGCTTCCCACAATGGCCTTTATCACAGAAATAGAAAAAATAAGACAATACAATTTTGATAATCCACTTACAGTGTGGTTTTACTATAAACTTGCTCAGTAAGAGGCAAAAAGCCAAAAGTTTGTTTGTTGTGGTGGTGGTAGTGCCGGTGGTGCCGAGGGACCATTTGGACATATGATAAAACTGAAACTCTCAATGCTGAAGAAAGCAGGTTGGAAGCACACAAGAAGCAATTATAAAAGCCCCGAGCACATGCCAGGCGTATCCTTTGGTGTTTACTTCCCACTCACAGAAAGGGTTACTTACCAACCTAAGCAAGGGCTTTTCTTCTATAGCAAGCGCCAAAAGGCAAACTATGGCAGTCCAGAACCAGTGACTGAGTCACTGTTCTATTACCGTGAAGAGATACCATGATCAAGGCAACTCACAGGAAAGAAAACAGTTCATTGTGGGGGAGGGGCTTGCTTATAGTTTCAGAGGTAAGTCCATTGTCATCATGGTGGGGTGTGTGGTGGCAGGCAGGCCTGGTGCTGGAAAAGGAGCTGAGAGTTCTACACCCTGGTCCAAAGGTGGAGAGAGACAGAGACAGAGAGAGACACAGAGACACAGAGATAGAGACAGAGACAGAAAGACACAGAAACAGAAACACAAAGAGGGACACAGAGGCAGAGAGACACAGAGAGACATAGAGACACAAAGAGACAGAGAAACAGAGAGAGACACACAGAGAGAAACACAAAGAGACAGAGACATAGAGAGACACAGAGAGTCAGAGAAGAGACATAGAGAGATACAGAGAGACCGAGAAACAGTGAGAGACAGGAGAGAGACAGAGAGAGACACAGAGAGACAAACAGAAAGACAGAAACATACAGAGACAGAGAGAGACACAGAGACAGAGACAGACATAGAGACAGAGGCAGACACAGAAACACAGAGAGGAACACAGAGACAGAGAGACACAGAGACATAGAGACACAAAGAGACAGAGAGACAGAGAGAGACAGGGAGAGAAACACAAAGAGACAGAGATATAGAGAGACAGAGAAGACACAGAGACACAGAGAGATAGAGAAGAGGCACAGAGAGACGGAGAAACAGTGAGAGACAGGAGAGAGATAGAGACAGAGAGGAGAACAAGGACAAGCTGGACACTGGGCCTGGCTTGGGCTTTTGAAATCTCAGAACCTATCCCCAATAACACATCACTTCAACAAGGCTGCACGTCACTCTTTGACGACTAGTCATTCAAATATACGAGTCTGTGGGGACCATTCTTACTCAAACCATCACATGCAGGTGGCATGGACCACATGGCAACCATGGCTGCCTGACAGTGCTCCAGCACATTGACGCAGAGGCTCACAGCTCTCCAGCATCCTCCTCTCCCTCTCATCTTCGGTGATTCTCACTATGCATTGTGGGAGTCCCCTTACGTTTTTAACCTCTGGGGAATTGTGTATGAGCTTTGGTAGAGGATGTAGATGTATACAAGGTCAATCTCTCTAAACAAAATAATTCTTTGGGGAAAAAAAACCCTTCCACCTCTGTGGAAATGTATAGTGTGGTAACACTGCCTGCTCCTACATGAGAATCCCTTTGGTGCCCCTTGTTTGAACCAAGGATAGATCAGTTAAAGCTGTGTGGTTCCAGAAATTCCGAGGCCCTTACATGGTCCCAAGGATGAAAGCACACAATCGAGAGAAACAATGGGCCCAGACCCTGACCCTGAGGCCTTGGGCAGTTGAGGGCAAGAGTCCAGTTAATGAGTATAGGATAGAGCCTTCAATCGATTCCCTGGGTCCATAACTTACAGGACGAATGGCGAGACCTGGTATGCCCCATGAGAAGCAGATTCTGTTAATAAGTGAGACTGCTTGATCCCGTTTGCCATGCACAGGATCATACTTTGAAGGAATTAGGATGCTATGGCATGATGGAAGAAGAGTGAGATGTCCGGACCTTCCCTTTGGGAGCTTATGAGGAGAACATGCCTGTGTTGTAAGACTAAGGCACACAGGAGCACAGTTAGGAGGCACCTCAGTGTTTATTATGCGGCCTGGTACGAATACTGCATCACGCCCCTTGAAATGAAAATTGCTCTCATTTGTTTGTTTCTCGGGACTCAATGTCCGGCACCTCCTGACCACAAAGGCTGAGAGCCTGCAGGAGGATGTGTAAAGGGCACCTAGTGGGGTTGTATAAGGGCCACATAGTAGAGTTGTATAAGGGGCACCTAGTGGGGTTGCATAAGGGGCACCTTGAGTAAGGGGCACCTAGTGGGGTTGTTGAACCTTAGAAAAGCAATGCTCAGAAGCTTGCTGAACATTTTGCTTTTGCTTCAAAGAAAAATCCTGTAATAGAGTTGATTACCTCTTTAGTTCTAGATGTTGAAAAATAGGGCTCGAATGGGTTAAAAACAGTCCAGGAAAAGATAATACATCTCTTGGAATCATTATGTCTGCTTTCAGCATTGCCTGTGATTGAGCTACTATGCAAATATGGCATAAAGGGTGTAGCCTTTTTTTTTTTTTTCAACACACACAGCCGTCCTGATTCACCCTCAGATCATGTTGATCTTCTTCTCTGGCTGACCTGAACCCCACTGGGACTGGACTCCCGCACTCAGGGAGCAAAGCTTTTGTGTTTTGAGGGAGATGTTGGGACCATCTTGCTATTAGTCCCCATGTTACTCAAGTCAGTGTGTTTCATCTGATCCCAGAGAGCAGCAAGGACAGAAAGAAAAGGAAGTGACAGTTGTCTGTTGCTGACAGTTCTCAGAGACTTGTAAATTCTGTACTCTTGCTTAGCGTAAGTAATCTCCGCCCACCACTGTTGGCAGACACACTGGGAGATTCCTTTGCAGGTGTTAGGCAGTGCTGAGACATAGGCATGAGTCTACAGGAAATAAATGACACGAAGGGACAATGATAGTCCTGGAAAGGACCAGCCACATTGGCCCAGAATAAAAGCCAGGGCTGGCATCCATAGTCAGTACTGCAGAGACCAGGAACTTTGAACACACAGTGCCGTCCAATTGCCCTTTGCACTGAACTGACAAAAATATATCCGGAGCAAGGGGATGTCACCTGGAAAGGAGGCTGGTGCACGCATGGGAGGAGGCTTGCAGGTTCACGTAGCTAAATTGAAAGGGTGCACGGAGAGGAGTTGGCATCACATAGTATTTAAGTAGAGAAGAGAGTGGGAAAATCATGAATATTGCTATGGCTGAAACGACTGTTGACCGTGTCTCAGTTTCACTGTGCACTCATTATGTATGGCGAGTGAGGGGCTGGTAGCCAAAGCTCTTCCATACAAAAAGAACGCATGGTCTCTCTCAGGTGTGGCCCACATATGTCTTCAGGGCTATGTAGTTACAGCCTTCCCTGGTGTGGTGGTCGATGTCCCAGGACACGGGAGGCTAAGGTGGGAGGATCACTTGAGCCTAGGAGATCTAGGTCAGCGTGGGCAATGTAGGAGATCCTATGTTGAAAAGTAATCTTTCCTTCAAGCCCTAGTGAAGTGGAAGCTTTAGGGTTCTTTGGAAACTCAGTTGTGTTGGTTGGCGCTTTGCTAGGGCGAACACACGGAGTGTTTTCCTGAAGTGGACACAGGTGAAAGGCTGAGGCAGACTCATGTAGAAATGTTTCGTTGAAGCAGACACAAGTGAAAGGATGTTCTGCTAAAGCAAGCATGTGAAAGGACACGTGATGAAGGAGTCTTCACTAACAACACACATGTATTGGTCTGCCTTTCGTTGCATAGTTGGGCTGCATTTGTCGGGCCTCCATAGAGAGAAACAAAACAAAAACCTTTTGGTGGTGTGTTGTGGCTTCCTGCTGCTTTTGAGGACTTGGGCTGATTGGCAGAGTGATGTCAGCTGAGACAGACACACATGCTGAGGCAAGACCCATGGAAGACACATGATGTTTGGAGGGAATATAAATAGGTCTAACAGACTGTGATGGAGGCTGAGCTTGGCTTGCTTGCTTGCATAGCTAAATGCTTGTTGGTTTTGAGTCTTCACTGATCTTCTCTTTGTCAAGAAAGGCACAATGGAGAACTTCTCCTGGCATCACCTCCTGGTCCCTCCAAGGCCTGGCTGTCTCTGCTAGGTCATGCCACTGCTGCTGGTTGGTGTTTGCTATCCTGACTCTACTGAACTGGACTGCTAGTGTATCTGTGAAGTGTTTTTGTGGGCATAGAGCTCCTGCTGCTGACCTGTGAACTGAACTGTGGATTTCCTGACAATGTCGATGGGATTTGCTCCAAAGAACCATTTCTAAACAGGTCCACTTCCCCGGTATCCTTTCTTGCCCACTCCCTCTGGTGAGTGGTGTGCTGGAGGGCAGGTTTAAGAACCATCATTAAAAGTAGGTTCTGGAAAATTAAGTTCTACCCTAGTCCCACAGCGAGTCTGCAGTTAGCTCTTAGATGCTGTCTGGTACAATGGAGGCACTTCATGTTGCTCAGATTCACAACTTCCTCTTCAGTGTGAAGACAGGTGTCTCCTCAGAATGACGGAGTTAGAAAGCTTTAAACCTCCCCTATGGTCAGATTTCCAACAGACCCATCCCAGTGTCATTCTTGAGCTGGGGGAGGCTTGGCTCCATCGCTTCCCTACCCAATTCTGCATTCTCTTACAGTCAAGTGCAAATTCTTGTGAGAGTCAGGGGGGCTCTTAACTGTAAGGCCCTGTAAAGTAAAATAAAATAATACTTCCGATATGCCGTGGCACCAAAGCAAGACAGAAACCATGCAGGGCAAAAATCAAACCCTGAAGCTCCATGTCTGGCATCTAGAGCCGGTGATGATGTTATCTGGGCATGACAGTCCCACCTGCTGCTCTTGCTGCTTGTGTGGTCAGCTCTGTCGAAACTCCTCTACACCCACATTTGTGTTGCTCTTTCTAAGTTCTTTCTGCATTTGGCTCCTACTTGGTGTTTTCCATCTGTATTTTCCTGTGGTGGGCTGCCAGTGTCAGGACAGCTTAGGCTTTTTACCCTGTGTGTCCATCGGGTGTTTGCATTGCTGGGACCAAATACCCGAGAAGATCAGCTTAAAGATGGGGGGAATTACTGAGGCTCAGGGTGTCAGCTGTCTGTCAGTCACAAGTATGAAAGCACCAGAAAAAAGAAAGCAGTTGATATAATTGCTTCTGCTTTTGGTCGCATCTACCACTTGAAAACATGACTTCATCCCAGGTCCCTCAAGGACTGCCGCAGATGCCCTGTGGACCGCTAGAGGCCTTCTCTGTGAAGGACACGCACAACACTGAAGTGCTCCGAACTGCCCTGGTCCTCAAATGTGTCTTCTCATGACAACCACTGAGGATGCCTCAAGAAGTTTCTCAACCTGGTTTATAATCTCTGGAGCTGAGTTACCAGGTCAGTTTTCTAGAAGCACCATAATTTCTTAATAAGCTAACAGTTACCACTGTAAGTCTACACCTGGTGTAGACCCCACGGAGCTGAAAAGCAGTGTTCCAATCAAAACTTATACCTGAATGTTCACAGCGCCAGTTCTGACAATGACAAAGTGGGAAAATCTCCAGGCAACGGGCAGATACACCCAAGGTGGCCATTGGCAGAGGGGAGCACTCCGCAGTGGTTAAAAGGTGTAGAGCACCGAACCAGACTACAGCATGGATACTCCTCGGCAGCCTCTGCCCCACCAGAGAAGGTTCTGGAACTGGACAAAGAGGCTGGACAAAATGAAACAAAAGCTGCAGGGTGGTTAAAGTGGTAAGTATTGTGTTTATCTTAGTTAGGGCTACTATTGCTGTGATGAAACACTGTTACCAAAAGCAACTCGGGAAGGAAAGGGTTTATTTCACTTAGTTTAACTCCATATATCTTACTTCAAGTAACAGTTCACCATCGAAAGTAGTGATTGCTGGAACCTGGAGGCAGTAGCTGCCTCAGAGGCCATGGAGGAGTGCTGCTTACTGGCTGGCTTCCTCTGGCTTGCTCAGTCTGCTTTCTTATAGAACCCAGGACCACCAGCCTAGGGTGGTGCATAAATCCATCCATCATGAGTTGACACCCAAACATGTCACTATGAATCCTCACAATGCTCCTTGGGTACCACAGCCTCATGCTCATCTCATAATACAAAAGGGCATCTAGTCGGTCTACAAAAGTCTCCAATGTCTCAGCTGACCTAGGCAAATTCTTAACTTTAGCTTCTATACATTAAAGCTAATGTTTTCAATATGCCATGGCATAATGTAACCATTCACAGTCCAAAAGGGACAAAACAATCAGACCTAAGCAAGACCAAAAGCCAGCAGAGTGAACATCTTCGCTCCAAGTCTTGGGTAGCCCCCCCCCACTCCTTCCCTGTCACCTACAGGACAAGTGACCTCTCTCTTGGGCTGGCTTTACTTCATACCTGCAGCCGTTCCTGGCAGATGTTCCACTCTCTTGGCATCTCCAACATCCTTGGGTTCCTTTCTGTCACAGACTTCATACAGTGGACTCCCAGGGCCTCCTTACAGGGAATCTAACTCTGCCACATACTGTTGGGTCTCTGCAGCTTTCTACAGCCTTGGGTTAAGCCTCCACGGCCCATATCTCTTGTCTCTTTGTTCCTGCAAGAGAAGCACTATGTGGTGACTCTGCCAAGTTATCGATCTATTTTTGAGACAGGGTCTTATCTCACTCTCTAGCTCTGGCTGGCCTTGAACTCATGGAGATCCACTTGCCTCGGCCTTCTGTCAAATTCTACCACCAGCTCCAGATACAGTGTGGTTCAATGCCCCCCACACTTGTAGTGGCCTTGATACATCTCGGCAGCTGTTCTGCAAAAGAAAAGAATTGACAAGATGACTATATTATAAATTTATATAGCTATTGGAACGTAAGTTATATCTTACAGCTTATAATTCAAGTATTAGTCGCATTGAGTGTAATTGTTTAGAGGTGAGGTAGGATACGTTGTATCAAAATTTCTAGAAAGCAATGTTTTAAAAATTTTTTTTTCTGATTCTTTATGAATTTCACAGCATGCACTCCAATCTCACTCATCCCCCCATTCCTCCATATGTGCTCTTCACTCTTGCTACCATTCCCCTAAAAGAAACTAAAATCAAACCAAAACCAAACCAAAACCTACCTTGTGGTGGAAACTGCAATGTGTCCCACAGTTTACCCTTTTGTCTATGCATCTTTACCTGCAGTTGTTCACTGCAGTGAGTCACTGGTCTGGTTCTCAGCCTCTGGCCTCTGCTACACGATCAATGCTGGATCCTCACTGGGCCTTAAATCCATCCATCATGAGTCCTGTTGTTGCCCTGTGTCATGGAGACCCTACACCTTTGGTACTAGAGTACGGGCCTCTTCACATGCTCCAGCAGTTCATAGCCTGATAAGCATTGGGCTGTTCTCCTGTGTGAGCTCTCTGATTTGCCCAGGAGAGGGGTGGAGCCATCTCTCTTGCTTTTGACAACCAGCAAGGGGCTGGACCAGCTCTCCCTTGCTCATGTCATCAGGGTCAGTTCTCCTGCACCAAGGCCATTAGGTCCAACTCTCTAGCACTGCCCTGTCTGGGGTGGGGCTGTCTGTCTCACATCCCCTCACCAGGACCATCTCTACCTCTCTGCCCAGGCGAGGTGTGGGACCTGCTCTCCTGAGTATACAGCAGGTAAGGGGTGGGACCAGATGCTGTTTTAATCAGATCAAACCTCAAGATGGGTGGGATGTGCTGGCACACACCTTTGATCCCAGCACAGGAGAATCAGGGTGGATCTGTGTGAGTTCAAGGTCAGTCTGGTCTACAGAGCAAGCTCCAGGTCAGCCACAGTTATAGCATAAGAACCTGTCTCAAACCAACCAACCAACCAGCCAACCAACCAACCAACCAACCAACTAGCCAGCTAGCGAGCAAGCCAGCCAGCCAGCCAACCAACCAACCAATGAGCCAGCCAGCCAGCCAGCCAGCCAACCCACCACCCACCAACCCACCAACCAATCAACCAACCAACCAACCAACCAATGAGCCAGCCAGCCAGCCAACCAACTAACCAACCCACCAACCAACCAACCAATGAGCCAGCCAGCCAGCCAACCAACCAACCCACCTACCCACCAGCCTACCAACCCACCAACCAACCAACCAACCAACCAGTGAGCCAGCCAGCCAGCCAGCCAACCAATCAACCAACCTGTAACCTCCAACAAGCCTGAAGCAGGCTGAGCCAAACCTTGACTTTGCTATACCACTAAGAGATCACCTAGGGTGGAGCCTGCCTCCCTAGAAAACTCTATTGTTCAGCCACTGTCGCTGCTGCTACCTGCTGGGAGTCAGCCTAGCTATTCCGGAGACTATACCCGAGATCCTACATGTGGTTACCTGCAGCTGGGCTCCAAGGATGATTTGGTGGGAATGGGCTTCCTCTCTCCTTTATAAAGCATGTCCGCCGCCATTAAAGATTAGAACCTTGAGCAGACTAGCTTGTCTTGGTTCCATTAGTTCTCTACCCACCTAGGTTCCCTCTTCTTTTTCAGCCCCAGGCTGCCTCCCAGGCTTGAACCCAGACATGAGAGCCGCAGGCCGGCCCCAACCAACCAACCAACCAACCAACTAACCAACCAACCAGCCAGCCAGCCAACCCTCCAACCAACCAACCAACCACCCAGCCAACTAACCATACAGAGAACTAGATGGTGCATCTGCCGTCAGTTTAGTGAACTTGTCTCTCTGAGCCCCCCCTCTCAGGTACTGCCAGGATATCTGTAGGTGTGACAGCCAAAGTCCTTCATGTCTCCTTTGCAAACCAAGTTGGCCCTATATATTTGTGTTTTCTAAACTTTAAGAGAAACTGAGACACCGAGAAGGGCTCTACAGTTCAGAGGCAGACAGCTCGCTGATCACAGGTCCTGGCTGCTATGTCCTGAAAGACTCACAAGCCAAGCTTTTGGCCCTGGCTGAGG
Source organism: Mus musculus (assembly GCF_000001635.26). Lineage (NCBI taxonomy): Eukaryota > Metazoa > Chordata > Mammalia > Rodentia > Muridae > Mus > Mus musculus. The sequence continues at coordinate 45,962,959 of NC_000073.6, forward strand.
TGTATTCCAGACTCAGATGCCCTGTAGCTTAGCTGACCAGCACTCTGTGGCATGAGGACAGATGTGTGCACTAACCAGTCAGGTCAGGGTGTGGCTTCATCTCCTATCCACGACCCCAGCATCCTTGTTTGTATGTGATGCTGAGACCCCATGAAGCCTTCACTGTCCAGCCAGCCCTCCTCTGTTTCTGTCACTCCTTCCCTTTTCTGGCAAAAGTTACCTCTCTCTTGCCTCGGTCCTTTTGTAAACTGTCTTCCTTTTGTTTTAAATAGCCTTTCTTTTTAGAATGATATTTATATGTATGAGTGCTTTGCTTATGTGTATGTATGTATGTATGTATGTATGTGCACCACATGCATGTCTGGTTCCCTCTGAAGTCAGAAAGTTAGAGATGGTTGTGAGCCACCATGTGGGTGCTAGAGACTGAATCTGGATCCTCGGCAGGAATAAGAAGTGTTCTTAACCACCAAGCCATCTCTCCAGCTCCTCCTCTGTGGATTCCCGACTTGCCAGCAAGGAGGACGTCACAACAGGATTCTTCTGCACATGTTTATTGGAAGAGCTTGATAGCGAAGGCAAGAAGACCCCGAGCCCCAAAACTGGCACCACTTATATAGGCCTAGGAGTGGTGTGTCTATACCTGATTGGTTGTGCTTTCAGTGCCTCATTTACATTCCCAGGATGGGCTGTGACTTGACGCTAAACCCTTATGCACATGCGCACATTGTTTGTTTACCAGAACTTACGGGCGGTGACAAGCGGTAGCCAGCGCCATCTTGTAATGGTGTATGTGGCTTCCCACATCTCCCCCTTTTTTATTATTATGGCCTAATCCAACAATCTAGTCACTAGCCTCTTCAGCTCGCAACGATCAAGAAGGATCTCGTTTTTTGGCAGACCATGATCACCCTATCGCATGCAATGGGCATAGCCTCAGTGATGTGCAAGGGCTGATCAAGGAAATCGAGTCTTACTCATCCCAGTGCAATGGGTACACAGACCCGTGAGGTGCTAGAGCTAAGGACTCGAATGTCTATTATTTATGTAGCATGGATAACCATACTTCGGAGGAGGCCCTTTGTTCAATGGCCATGAGTGCTTGGGTGATGACCACCTTGTCACGTTTCTGTTGAGATCTGAACTTGCAAACCAACCAAAGCATGAATACCAATCCACAGGATATGGCAGCGCCTAAAAGAACAACTCTCACCCACTCCTTAAAATAGGAAAATGCAGAGGTAAGCCAAGAGGTAGTGAAGCATTAGATGTAAAGAATTGAGGAAACACTTGAATGTGTCAACAGCATGGGTTTCAGGAACATAGAGCTCTTCAGTTCTCACTAGCGGGAGCATTCCCAGACACAGGAACATCCACGCCCTCATTGTTCTGCTTGTTTTGAATTGCTCTGGTCAGCCGTTCTGGAACCCACAGCGGTTGTCGGTGATCCTGGGGAAACACAAGCAGACCCTCTCTGAGGACCTACTATTGTTGTGTGCGTGTACAAACATAATATACACATGTTCACACAAACACATACACATGTGCCACTAAAATAAATTTATACATGCACACACATAAAAATACACATGTGTACAAGTAGACATGTGTACACATAAACATACACATGTGCAAACAAATATAAATATACACGTGTACATATATAACACACATATACACATGGATGAGTATGCACATGTATGTACACAAACAGAAAGTTACATGGGCAGACACATAGATATACACACAAACATATATACGTACACACATTCAAATACACGTATATACAAATAAACATAAACATACTCATGTACACATATAAATATACACATAAGCATATACATATATGCATAAAACCAGAAACATACACATTGATACACTAAAGTACACATGTACTCACACATATATATTTATTTGCAAATATAATATATGTATTATATTTGCAAACAGATATTTAATGTTTACATATAAATAGACACATGTATACACAGATATAGTTTCAAACAAAATTATATGCATGTACACACTCCAATATATACATCTATATGTACATGTACACAGATATAAATTTACAACACGCTCAGATGTGCTGCAACAAAAGCAACCTCACACTGTAAAGCAGTGTGCAGGAGAATATTCTTGCAGCAGAACACATGGACATTGCATTAGTGCAGAAGCAGACAAATGCACACTCAAAGCCTACTATCAGTGTGTGAATGTGTTTGCTAGCACATCAGAACTCATGGGTGTTTGCATACAGTGGTCAAAAACAGGTGTGCTAGTACCGCCACATGCATGAGAATACAGGTAGAGGATTGTAGGGGAGAGCATGCATACTCTCATGCAGCATACATGGATGTCCAAGTACAGGCGAGCACAGAGAGACTAACAACACAGAGATGCAAAAGTACAGTAGGAATCATGGGTCTCCAACCTCAGCGCTCACAAAAGTACAACACAGGAGCATAATAGGATGCCCTAGAGCATTACTGTGCATGAATATGTTAGCAGAGCGCTGCTCACACATTCTCTCTCTGTCTCTTTCTGTTTCTTTCTGTGTCTCTGTCTCTCTCTGTGTCTCTGTCTCTCTCTGGCTTTTCTGTAGCCATGGCTGTCCTGGATCAGGCTGGCCTTGAACTCAGAGCTCCATCCACCTCTGCTTCCGGAGTACTGGGACGAAAGGTGTGTGTGCCACCACCGCCCAGCGATGCATTTATTTCTAAAGCATTACCCGATGGTGTCTTCACAGATGTTTTACTACTCCAGTGTAAACAGATGACATTCACAGCTTAGCAGATGGGTGAGCTGCTCTGCGCGCTTCTGCACCTGGCTGGGCAAGGGCTCAGTACAAATGCAAGCGTCTGTCCAACAAAAGCAAGCGCGGTTTTATTATTATTAATGCACAGTTTTATTATTATTAATGCACTGAGCACTGCTGTATGGCAACAGACACCATCGTAGATTTACCAGAAGCGGTACATATGAGAACACTGTCATAGCAAGGCACTTGGATATGAATGGAGTTGTGCAGAAAGAGAGCAATGAATATCATTCGGTGTATCTACGTGCTTTCTAGCAATCTGAGTACATCAATGTCCACAAACTGCAAACTACATGAGGGTGTTACTACAGCAGCAGACATGGAAATACAAGCAAAGAAGTGCACATGGATTCAATACCACAGGAGACAACACACTCCATGATGCCCATGTGTTTACTCGCACATCAGAACGCGTGGAGGTCTGTAAACAGTAGTCCCACAGGTGTATAATTATAGCAGCACACCTGGAGTGTAGGTAAAGGAGCATGCAAGGATTCAGTATTAAGTGAATGATCACAAATGTCCTCATAATGCAGCCCATACGGATGCTGTTGTACGACGGTGCACAGATGTGCTGCTACAGAGACATACACGGATCTAGTACTACAGCAGGGCTAACAAATGTACAGCATCAGCACCCAAGGGAGCGCTAGACCAGAGCACACAAGGATATACGGCAATATCGCTGCACATGAGTGTATTAGCTGAGCATTGCACACACATCTGGTACAAAAGCCCTACACAGTTTTCAGTGACTGATGCACCACTCCTGCAGTGTAAACTGATGGGGACTTACAAGACAGCAGATGGATGGACATGTCCTGCTCTTCACACACCTGAAGATCAGTGTCTGGGATGGACACCTACACATTGTAAATGGAGGTAAGGGTACAGCACCAATAATGGTTGTATTATTATAGCAGCACACCTGGAGTTGAAATGCTAGTGTAGACATAGGGCAGGGACAGCAATGTCCTAGTGCCTGTGTGTCCATGCATTTACCAGCACATCAGAGCACACAGATGTTCATGAACATCAGTCCATACAGGTTTACTATTATAGTAGTACAGATGGAAAGAGAACTAAAGGTCTGTACATGGATTTAATAGTCAATGGTCATGAGTTTCATTGACATTTGCATTCGTGGAAGAGCTAGAGGAGCACACAAGGCTATTCTAGTGTGGCATAACCAGTGAATGTACTCGAACAGCATAGCACGCACGTTTATCATGCAAGCACTGTGCAATGGCGCCTTTGCAAAAACAACGTACTAGCACTACAGTGTAAGCTGATGTGCATTTACCATAAAGATGAAGGTGTTAGTGTACAGCTATGACCATACCTGAGCTAGACCTGCAGTGCACATGATTTTAGGAATAGAGGCATGCACTGGAGTGGACAGTTACGCAGTGCAATAAAAATAATGAAAGCTGCAGGAACAGTTGCCCTGATGCACCACACACAGATGAGCTGCAATGTGGTGAGAGATTTAATAGTCACCGTGTCTGCTGTAAACATCAAAATGAAGAAGCTGTTTTCTGGGAGTACTTAGACCTTGAAGAAACCATTGTAGAGAACAGTGATTGCTCTCTGTGATGTATAGAGTTGTTTTTCTGAAGGAGCTTGCATGACTTTAGTCACAAGGTGTTCCTGGCAAACCAGGAATGTATTGCATTACTGAGTACTGCAGACAGAGCCCACAGTAAGCAGCAAAACTGCAGGGGTGAGCTGTTCCTTCAAGACACACGGGGATTAGAGCTGAGTTTTAGGATGAGGAATCTGTTTTAGTTTAAAAATAAGTTTAATGTAACCGATAAATATGCTTCTGCAAGGCTGTCTGGGGTTCAGTCCACAGAGTTCGTTTCTCCCTGTGGCTGCAAAGCCTGATTTCATCCTCGGGTGTCTCTCTTTCTTCTATTGTCCCGTGTGACTCTGGTACCATCCCTGTAACAGGAGTGATGGAAGATTCACTAGAAATCGGCTCATATGAGAATATCAGTATAACACTCCACCAGGACACTGAAGTGCTAATGCAGGCACACAACAGTGCACACTGAAGTCCCGGGGTCTGTGTTTCCATGCATGGCGTAGCACATCAGGACAGCCAGCTGTCAGGGACCTTTAGTCCACACAAGGATACTAGTACAGCACCATCCAGCATCCATGCAAATACACATCAAGGAGTGGGCATGGATTCCATGTTATAGGCATGATGCCATGTCCTTGTACAGCAGCACACATGGAAGTCTGAGTATAGCCATACATGGATGAATGTAGTATTACAGTTGGATTCATGGGTGTCAGTTATAAGCACCCGTGAAAGTAATACATAGGCACACTGAAAGGTACAATAGTGCCTCGGTGCACACAATGTGTCAGTCACCACACATGGTCAGGCATTACACAATGGCTTCTTTCCCAAAACTTGTTTACTACTACTGCTGCCTAAACTGATGCGCATTTAACAAATCCGACGGGAATTCACGAACAGCAGTCCCCAGTGGTGTACTAATGCAGCAGCTCACATTTAAACACAAGAGATGAGTGCACGTGAATTCAATAGGAGAGTGATCATACATGCTCTTTGTGTTTATACATAGTACAGCTGTGCATGGCTGTGTTCATACACCCACGAACACTGCTTTAGTTGTATTTCCTGTGTGCTGAGGCACTGGGACACGATATGGACGGATGCTGAGCAATTTCGATGTGTCTGGATGTGCTGGTAAATGCATATGCGTGCAGAAGTTAGGACATCTGCTTTCAAGGCACGTCTTCAATGCAGAGGGCACTGCCATGACTACCTCTCATTTGCACACCTAGTAAATCCATGCTCACTCCTGGTGCAGGACGCCTGCATGTGGTACATCAGGTTTTATTGCTGTGCACTTTCGAGTACATTGTGTACTTGTAAATCCCAGCTCTACTCCTGAAAATGTATACAGTGTTGTTCTATTGCAGGCATGTCCAGAGCTATATCTATCTGCTCTGCTATAAATGCATGTTAGCTCTGCAACAGTAGTACACCAGTTTTTGCAATGACCTCTATTACTGGCAGAGAGACAATCCATGGGAAGCAGTTTAATGCAACACGGATAAGTAGCTAGTGCTGGTTCAAAATTCTGGAGTAGTTTATCTTAGGCATATTTAAGCACAGCACAATTTGGTGAAATCTTATTCTGGTGATAATTATCGCAAGCCCATATGCACAGAAAAACATACATACATCTCTTTGAGGAGCAATGTAAGCTCAATATAGAGCAGACACGACTACATGGAGCCTCTTTGCAAAGCCCAGAATGACGGGCTCTGTAGATTGACTGAGAAAAAAGAAGCTGATGATAAAGGTCAGGGGGAGGACCTGCTGTGGTCTCAGCCACACGGTGCAAAGGTTCCCAGGCTATTAACCATATCCACTCCTGGTCTTCTGTGTAGACAACTGGTCATGCATTCTTTTCTTCGGAGCAACAACCCTGAGTGTTTAACAGTCCTGGCTCCCCTAGTGCTCATCTGTGAGCACAAGGACCTCTGTGGCTCCTACAGGGTTTTACACAGAGGCCATTGTGTAGTGCATCAGTAACCTATGTGCACATGGGGCTCTACTAATATGAGTCATGTGCAGAAAATACTAAGGTTATCTTTGTGGGTTCCTGTCTAGTCCTTTCATGAATGCTGATGTCCTAAACCCATGAGTCCCGCATTATTAAATTCATGTGCTTTTCTGAAATAAGACTTCTGCATATGGCTGAACTTGGGCATCCAGGTGTGCTGCTTTATCTGTGAGCACAGGGACAGCTGGGTCTTCTACAGGTTTTTACAAAGATGCTGTGTGTGCTGCTTTAGGTGTGTGTGTGTGTGTGTGTGTGTGTGTGCGCGTGAGTGTACGTGTGATGCTCTGCTAATATATTTCATGCACAGAAGATACTACTAATGCTTTTTAAATATGATTTATGTGCAGAGAACATGCATGATCAAGTGTCTTATAGTGAATCCACAAACACTCTTTTACTTTATATTTATGTGAGCTCCTGTACCCACACTCCATTGTAGACTGTTGTTCATGAAAATACAAGTAAAGGCGTGCCTATGGATTCCACATTAGAGAAGTGCTTACACATGTTCTTGTAAGGTTGTACTCGTGGATAAATGAATTCAGTGGCACACAGTACTACACCTGAAAAGCACACAGATATGATACTACAGCAGAACCTATGGGTCTTAGACATCCACACTCGTGGGATTATTAGACAGGCATGAGGACATATTAGTACCCCTCTGCACATGAATGTACTAGTGGAGCAGCACACAGGCATCTAGCACTAAATCTCTACACAATGGTGTCTTGGCCAAAGCCAACGGACTCACACTGCAATGTAAGATGATGTGCACTTACAACACAGCAGATGGCTGGACAGGCACAACTCCACGCAAGCCTGAACGAGGACAGCAGCACACATTGTATAGTATTACAGGGCTGAAGGGAGATGGAGCAGCACACTGTGCAGCACACCGTGCAAATGGGATTTACCATACAACTGCAAGCACAGTTATGCCACTAATGCACCACAAATGCCTGCAGCAGAAGTGATCATAGATTTATCAGAATGCAGCACTGCACCTGGACACCAAGGCTCTTGTTCAGGAGCAGAGGGGTGCACTCAAGGAGTCATATGTACACGTCCTAACAGCCTATCAGAACACATGGATGTCCCTGATATGGAGCACAGGCTACAACAGATACTAGTGCAGCACATGTGGAAATCCAACTGAGCACACATGGACTCAGTAAAACAGGAGTATTCTTGCATGTTCCTCTGTAGCCACAGTCATGGATTTCCAAGTGCAACTTGTATTACAGAAATGGACTCCAGTGTAATACTACTGCAGGACTCGAGGATGTAGACTCTTGGTGCTCACTGACGTTCTAGACAGGAGCACAGAAGGATAGACTGTGGGTGGATGAATGTGGATGGACTGTTAGAGCAGTGCTCATGCATCTATCATGAAAACGACATAGGGAATCCTTCAAAAGCCGATGTGCTGCTGCCATCGTGTAAAGTGCTGTGCATTTACAATAGAGCAGGTGGAATTCTCGTACAGCCTCACACGTGCTTAAGCTAGAATAGCTGAGCCCATACTTTTAGGAACAGAGCAGTGCATTGGGATGAAGAATTAGGTAGAGAAAATGGTAGTAAGAGTACAGTGGCAAGAATTACTGGGCTACTAAAGCTCCTCCCACAGATGTAATGTAAGAGAACTGATTGTATGTTGACTAGAAATCAGCAAACATGAGAACATTATTCTAACAGTGCTCCTGGACATTGACATACTAATGCAGAAGTAGATCAATGCACACTGAGGACCTACTATTGTTGTGTGCGTGTACAAACATAATATACACATGTTCACACAAACACATACACATGTGCCACTAAAATAAATTTATACATGCACACACATAAAAATACACATGTGTACAAGTAGACATGTGTACACATAAACATACACATGTGCAAACAAATATAAATATACACGTGTACATATATAACACACATATACACATGGATGAGTATGCACATGTATGTACACAAACAGAAAGTTACATGGGCAGACACATAGATATACACACAAACATATATACGTACACACATTCAAATACACGTATATACAAATAAACATAAACATACTCATGTACACATATAAATATACACATAAGCATATACATATATGCATAAAACCAGAAACATACACATTGATACACTAAAGTACACATGTACTCACACATATATATTTATTTGCAAATATAATATATGTATTATATTTGCAAACAGATATTTAATGTTTACATATAAATAGACACATGTATACACAGATATAGTTTCAAACAAAATTATATGCATGTACACACTCCAATATATACATCTATATGTACATGTACACAGATATAAATTTACAACACACAGTAAATATATACATGCGAACATATAAATGTACATATTAACATATGTATACACAAATGTATACATTCACACTCACATGATATGTGCACACACATAAATATACACATGTGTACCATTTCATTCAAGGGACCAGAGCATTTGTGAATTTTCATAGTGAGGGGCTCAGGAAGACACTGTCTTCTCTGCCCGTTACAGGAGTCAGTGTGTTACTCTCTAGCACTTCCTACATCTAAGCCACAAATAAGACTTTTCTAGACTGATCCCTGTGGGCAGCAGTTCCCTAATGCGTTGATCTGGTTGTGGCTTTCCTTGGGCTTCTCTGAGAGTCTATTCTGGAGGTGGGGTTGGGTGCGCATGTCAGTTACTCTTCTGCTGCCGTGATGAAATAGCACCACCGCAAGCAACTCTGAGAAAGGTATAATTTGGCTCACAGTTCCAGAGGTAGAGTCCATAATGGCAGGGAAGGTATGGAAGCAGGAGCAGGAAGCAAAGCTACCACATTCCGTCCATACACAAGGAGAAAGAACAGGAAGTGGGATGAGGCTGGGAGCCCTCAAAACCCGCCACCTAGTGATGCAATTCCTCGAGCAAGGCCACACCTCCTAAAGGTTCCACAGCCTCCTCAAACAGCATGACCACCAGGGACTCAGACACACGAGGGGCCTGTTGAGACAGGCTGACTCCATGACAGGCTTCAAATGGGCAGTTCAGGAGACTAGGCCTAAATCTCTGTTTCTAAGAACTGGGCAAGCCCAGGCCTCAGAAGCTGCCCTGCCACCTGGCCTGAGGCTGCTAACAATGGGTCAGCAGCAGTTTTCAGACTTCCTGAGCGACAGTTTCCAGACTTCTCCAGCAATGAACCATGTCCCTAGCAATAGAGCCAATGATAGAGGTCACCTACCCCTCCCTGGAAGTCCCCTAATGTGCTTTTAATTGGGCCTTCAAATTCACTTGGTTGTCCATCATAGCGGGGAGAACATAGTCATAGTTTAGGGGTGTGTGCTGATGACTCTGCATGCCAGGCAACCTGGGAGCAGGAGCCCAAACAGGATCAGGTCTGTCCCCAGCAGCCAGGACACACTTCCTAAAGGGTCCTCAGAATCCCCCAAATAACGTCACCAGGTGAGGGACAAGGGCTCTAAACATCAGTCTGTGGGGACCTTTCTAGATTTAGCACATGCTGGCTACTGTCCTGGCACAGGACCCCATTTTGTTTCCAGGTTCCCTCTGCATGAATCTGGACCCATTTAACTGGGGCTCTGATGGGGTCTGCATGGCCTCGGAGCTCCCTCATCTGAAGGGTTTCATGTCTGCCTTGCTGGAGAAGCCGAATCACAAGCGTGAAGAAGGCAGGGAGAATCTGAGGTAGGTCGGCAGGCAGGGGTCGAGTGTTTGAACATTCTGCCCTCCTGCCTCTGTGCCAGCTTCAGTCATTCCTCACTGGGCAGCCAACCAGCTTCCATTCTGGTCCCATGCTAGGGTATTCACTCAGTCAGTGGCTGTGCTGATCTTGGCTGGGCTCAATCATGGGGCAGGAGGTAGGGATGGGAAGAACAGCTAGCTATTGGCTGTTCTATTTGGCCTCTATATATTTTACCAGCCCCCTCCCCAGACCAGCCACGGCAAGTTGTCATGGTGATGGGAGATGTGTAAGAGTGAGCATGCTCAGTGTTCATTCTCTCATCGGGATTCTGCCAGCATCCCATTGGCCAAGGCCAGGCACGTGTCTGAGCCCAGCCAGTGCTGCGGACCCTGCAGCTCAATGAGATGCATGGGTACTGAGTCACTTTTGCTATTCACGATGTCATCCATGCCAAACTGGGTTTATACTTTGAATATCACCTCTGAGCCTTGTGCTGGGGATGACTCTAAGCTCATTTCCTGCTCACTAGAAGGTGTAGTATGATTGATTAGTAATGTCTGTCACGGGCATGGCTATGAGGAGTGGTTGTGTTCCCTGCCCACAGCTGATCAAACTGTCTGCTAGCTTTTTTGTACCCCAGGCCTGGTTCAGCATGGGGTAGTGTGAGCGCCTGTCTCTGACCTTTTCTCCCTTCCTAGCATCAGGCAGCGCCAACTTGTGTGGCTGGCCTGGGCCCTACTGAGGAAGACATTCCAGTGTTTGATGGGGCAACAGTGACTGTGGACTTAGCGATGGATGTCCCCACTCAGTCCATCATTCGGACACAGTTTGAAGGCTGTACTGTGCTCGCGGTTGCCCACCAGCTCAATATCACCACGTGCTATACAGGTGAGCCCCACAGCAGACCCATGGGCCTGCGGTGTTGACCCTGTTCACGGTGTGTAGGATGTGTTTCTGAACTCCAGCTCCAGCCTTTGAGAGCTCACTGAGGAATTAACTGGAATGGGGCATTGGGTCCCAGGGTCAAGTTTAATCTGCTCTGTGAAGAGGCAGCTGAGGGAAACATTAATCAAAGCAGGGCTTCAGAGCATAAGAGAAAGGCTCTTCCTTGGGGCTCTCCTGACGTCTGTCTTTAGCAACCCTACTCAGTTACACAGTCTGTCTTTCACACAGAAGCCACACTGATCCCGTGAACGCAGGAGTCAATGGTGTAACTCTGTCACAATCTTCCAGTGTCCTCCCCCAAGTCCTGGTTCAAACTGGCTTTGCTCCTCTGGTCTCTGCTTATTGGTCTCTGCTCATCCAGACGGTTTCCTTCGCTAGAGTGTCCCACACAGCTCCACATAGAGCCATGGTTCTCAGATAAGACAGAGCCTACGGATTGGACTGTTGTCACCAGGGCCTCTTGAACTTAACCCTTTAGGTACTGCAGATCCTGCATTGGTGTGGTGGTGGTCATCACACACCGCTGGCTGAGGTTTAATGGGTTTGCAACAGTTCAGAAAAACACCTGGTGCAGGGCCTGAATCCCGAGCCCACTTGCCAACCAGTGGGTTGTATTCACTAGTCCCTCCTTCCTGCCCTTGGCTCGCCCAATCAGAATGTGCTATGTCCATGCTGTGTGCTATGCAGGGCTCTGGAGACACACAGTGGACAAACCTCCAACTTCTCAAGCAAGTCTCTCAGTTGAAGAACAGGAGCAAGCACGTCCTCAGCTTCCGCCCTTGAGGCAGGAATCTAGGGTAGATGGATTCCAGGCACATGCTGAGGAGGTGGTGAGGCCTGGTGGCCGGGAAGCTGGCCTGCTGGGCCTCAGTTTTCTCTTCTGTCAAAGGGGTTTTAGTGACTCAGGACATCCACAGAGGGATGTAGGATGGAAGGAGCCGAATGATGGTGCCTGCCTCTTCTGAGTGACCTGCAGTTACAGCCATGCCTGGTACACAGTAGTACCTGCAGTGTAGAGGGACACTGTGGCATAGCTGAGACACTTTCAGTGTCACACAGGGAAGTAGATTAGGGATAATGTTTACCAGGCATGGGTTCCATCCCCAACACCACAGGAAAGAACAAGGGGCAGCAAAAGCCTGAGAATATGTGCCCTGTGACCTGCTGAGGACAGCCAGAGCCTGAGAATGTGTGCCCTGTGGACTGCTGGGGCTGACTGCTGATCCTTCCACAGGCTGGGCCCTGCAGGCAGGAGACCTTGGCTAAGGAATTAATGGCCTGGACTACCATGCCTGCCTACCTGAAGCTCCCATGTGATGGCTACCCTATGGGTCAGGCTCTATTCCCAGACCAAGCTGGGGTCTCCACAGAGTCCCCCCTGCACCCCCAGCTGGATTTGCAGACACACAGCAGCCTCTGCTCCAGGCCAGGCTGCTGAATGGCAGGCCAAGTGCTGTGTGCCCCATCTCTGGCTCCTCCAGGGCAGAACTGCCCACAGGACCTCTGGGACTGGGTCATTAGAAGCCCAGGAACAAGTTTCCACTTGGGCACTAGATACCCCTTGTCCCCACTTTTTGGCTCCAGTTTCCTTTTTTTGCACAAGAAAAGTAGCCATGGTGATGAAGCTGGCTCCTTGTCCCACAGAAACCCTCAGAATGAGCTGCAGGCTATACTAGCAAAGGGGAATCTTCTGGGCTGAAAGGAAACCCCATAAACTGTTTATTAAGGGTAGCTAATCAGAGATGCCTCAGGGTAGAGGAAGAACAGGCTCTGTGTCCTAGAAGCAAGCAGGAATCCTTTCCTGAACCCAACACATCACTGCCTGTGCATCATCAGGGAGTCATGGGTTCTACTAGGGCTGATCAGTCAGTGATTGAAGGGCACCTCTGAGTAGAAGCTAAGGATGCAACCAGCACACTATCATACACAGGACTTGCCAGCCCTGACCCACAGCTGACAGTGGTGGTTATGTCACTACTTAACTGAAGTGAGTCAAGATAGGTGTAGTGGCATATGCCTGTCATCCCAGCACTCCGGAGACTGAGACAGGAGGATCTTGAGTTTGAGGCCAGCCTGGGATACATAGTAAGAGACCCTTCACTATTACAATTTTAAACAGGTGCAGAACTGAGTCTAGAGCTGGGGAGGTAACGCAGTTGTTAAGAGCGATGGTCCAGCACACACAAAGCCTTGGGTTTGCAGGAGCATCAGACGTTCAAGGACATCCTCAGCAACAAAGAGAGTTCAGGGCTAGCCTGGGCTATGTGAAATCCTGTCTCAAAAACCAACGAGAACACAAAGCACTGAATCCAAACACAGACACGAGACCAACAGAGGAGTTGTAAAGACGAGTCGGTCAGAGTCGGTGTGATGCTCTAGAGTTGGACAAGGTGTCACCCTTGGAATAAACAGGGCAGAGGGGTCACAGTTTCTCTCCGTGTTATTTCTTAAAACTGTGACTGAAATCTACAATGACTTCAAAATAAGGAGTTAGGGAATATGTGCACACCATCACCTGGGTCCAGGGCATCCAATCTGATTGGCCTGGAGTGGGCGTGGCCTTGAAGTAGACAGCTTGGGCTGAGAGTTACCATTCTCTTTGGCCTGGGGTGGGCATGGCCTTGCTCAGGCCAACCTGGGCGTGCTGGGTTCTTCTGGGTCTGGTATCCCAATACTCCATCACTTTCTCTGCCATCTCCCTCCCAAAGAGGAGTTTAGATTGGAGTCTCTGGCATCTCCAGCCACTGCAGGCTCTATGGCTGGCTCCACGGGGGTTGGTAAGAATCCTTATTCAAGCGAGGCCCGACTCATGGGCTAGCCTGTAAAACAGGCCTTTCTGGGCCAGCAGCTGAGCAGGACTGCCACTTTCTGCCACCTGCCCCTCATCCATGACTAGGACTCTGCAAGGAAGACATGGGGCAGTTCTTGTGACAGTAGCTGAGGCTCTTGTCACTGAGAGAGAGCCCAGCTCGACTTTTAATTCACTCCCCCAGATGTCTGACTTCCCAAGCTGCTACCTGACCCCCCACCCCCAACTTCCTGGATGCACGGGTTCCGTGCCAAATGCCTTTCCCCGGGGGCTTGGTCATGCTCCTCACACAGTGGGCACTTTGTGAGCCATCCCAGGACACTTGCACACGTTCCATGTCTTCCCATGCCTCCCTGGCCCTGTGCACCACTGTCAGGAGGGACATCTTACCTGGCACAGTCCATCACGGAGCGCAGGCGGTGAGCGATAAGCAGTACGGTACACTGTGTAAACCAGCGCTCCAGGGCCGCCTGCATCTGCATCTCCGTCCCTGGGTCCACAGAGGCAGTCGCCTCGTCCAGGATGAGGATCTGGGTTTTCCGGAGAAGGGCTCGTGCCAGGCACAGGAGCTGTTTCTGACCCACGCTGTGAATAAGCTGCATGGTTAGGCTAAGGCGGTGTCATGGGTTAGTACAGGTCTGTCTACAAGCTGGCTCTGGAGACAGCTGCGGATGGAGCCTGTAGGTGTTGTCCCCATCCCACCATGAGGACCCAAGTCTTCAGGGGTGGGACGATTCCATTCCTGTTGCCTTGGTGTAGGTTGACTGTGGCAACTCATTCACACATTCTGGGCCTTGGGATCTCCACTTGTTTTCTTCTTCTTCTCTGCGGGTGCATGTATGTGTACATGTGTGTGGAGGCCAGAGGCTGACATCAAGTGTCTTCCTCAATCATTCTCTACTTTATCAACAGAGGCGGTTGATATCACTTTCTCCTTGAACCCAGGCTGAGTTAGCTAGTCTGCCTAGCTAGCTTGATCCAGGAATCTTCCATCTCTGCATCCTGAGTACTGAGATGATAGGCAGCTGCTTAGCCCACCTGGCTCTTACATGCACTCAGGGGATTTGAACTCTGGTCTTCCCACTTGCTCAGCAAGCACTTAACCCACTGAGCATCTCCCAGCCCCCATCACAACATACTAAGTGTTTAAGTGGATACCAGCCTCAGAAGGTGACTATTGCCCCTTTTGTGTGTCCCTTTATTTGAAACAGGATCTTACCATGTAGCCCTGGCTGGCCTGAAACTCACTGTGTAGACCAGTCCTCACACTCACAGAGATCTGCCTGCATCTGCCTTCTGAACGCTGGGATTAATGGTGTGGAACACAGCCTTACTTGGTCTTGTTTTTTTTTTTTTTTTTTTTGAGACAATGTCTCATCTTATTATGTAGCCCAGGCTGGTCTCAAACTTGAAATCTTCCTAGCTCAGCCCTTGAGAGCTGGGATCACAAGCCTGCACCACGAGGACCAGCTATGCATAATGAATGATGGTTCCTTCACGATGCTAACCTCAAACACAGGAAAGGCTAGGGCAGGAGAGCAGGAGAGCACTAGCGCATTTCCTCAGTGAGCACAAGGCTCTAGTTAATCGTCCTGCACTAGGAAAAAAATAGTACAATGTTTCTCTCCAGCCTCTGTTTATGTTATGTGTAGTTCATCTTTAAAACATTGTGGCAGAAGGCATTACTAGAGATGATGGTTCAGGCTGGAAAATTCCTGCTTTGCAAACATGAGGACCTGGGATCAGATCGCCAACACGCACACAGAAGCTGGTCACGATGGCACGTGTCTGTAATCCCAGCTCTGGGAAGGCAGAGACAGGGGGGAACCCTGGGAACCTTTTAGCCCACCAGCCTAGGAGAAGCAATGAGCACCTGGTTCAGTGAGAGACCCTGCCTCAAGACAAGGTGGAGAGCTATAGAGGCCAAGGTTGACCTTTGGTCTACACACACACACACACACACACACACACACACACACACTTACTTCATGGAAAGAACACACATTATCACTTAGCTACAACAAATCTGAGATCAGTGCCAACATCAAGCATAGTATTTTGTAGCAAAGCTGAAGGGACTGTGGCCAGGGTGAGCATGGGGGTGTGGCTCTGGCAGGCCTTGCCCTTCCCTCCCATTCCCCCTGCCTTGCTAAAAGCCATAAGCTACATTCCTGAAGCTAGCTACCAAGGTCTATTCTCTTATTTGGTTGCTTCCTCCTTCTGAGGCTGACTACCAAGATCCAGCTATCAAAATATTGAAGTGGGCAATCAAAAGCCCCCTTTGGCCATCCTAATTAACATGCCCAATCAAAATTAAACACCCCATCCTAATACAGGGTTTCCCCTTATACCTTTATAAACAAACTGCCATTTTCCCATGGGCCATATCTGTCTCCTCTCCACCCAGGGGCAGTCCTTTGTCCCTCTGGGGCTAATACCCCTTCCCTCTCTCCCTCTTCCCTTCCCTCTCTCCCTTATCCTCCAGCCCTTTATCACTGCCTTCTGCCCCTCTGGGGCATATAAATCTTGGTCTTGGGGGTCCTGAGCCAATATGTTTCCTTTCAAAATTGAATATGGAGTAGGATCAAGAGTCTAGGCTAGGTTTCGCCATGGGAAAAAGATCATAGTACGGAGATCCCGAGGGTTGGGACTGCAGGAAAGGATTGGGACCAATATTAGCAGAAGGGGGCTGTTCCCTGGAGTCTGTGCAGAGCCCAGACTGTCCCTACCCTTGCCCACTTCCTTCTGGCCCTGCCATTGGTGGATGGCCATACCTCAGGTCATCTCCCTGGCCTGCACACTCATATTGCAGCTGGCCAGGCAGGCTGGTCACGAAGGCCTTGAGCTGCACTGTCTCCAGCGCTGCCCAGATGCCTTCATCTGTGTGCTCCTGAAGCAGGTCCAGGTTCATCCGCAGAGAGCCTGGGAACAGGACAGGGTCCTGGCCGGAGGGATGCCGGGGTCAGGACTGGGGCATACCATAGCTCCCTCCCCCATCTCTCTCCAGGGTCCTAGGCCTCACCTGAGGGATGATGGTGATTCGGGACCTCAGTGTGTGCAGCCCCACATGGGTGATAGGGACCCCATCGATCCAGATATTACCCTCGGCAGCCTCCTGAAGCCGCAGCAGGCCCCAAGCCAGGGAGGACTTCCCGGCCCCTGTTCTGCCCACGATGCCCACCTGCCAGGTAACGGAAGACTGAGACCCACACAGAGCAGGTCTGCCCCAGCCCTGGGATTCCTGGATACCTATCTGAAAGACTCTTGCCCTGCACAGGACTTGTCTCTGTGCTCACTGTCCTGGCTGGTTTTGTGTGTCAACTTGACACAAGCTGGAGTTACCACAGAAAGGAGCTTCAGGTGAGAAAGTGCCTCCATGAGATCCAGCTGTAAGGCATTTTCTCAATTAGTGATCAAGGAAGGAGGGCCCATTGTGGGTGGTGCCATCTCTGGGCTGGTAGTCTTGGGTTCTATAAGAAAGCAAACTGAGCAAGCCAGGGGAAGCAAGCCAGTAAGCAGCATTCCTCCATGGCCTCTGCATCAGCTCCTGCTCCCTGCCCTGTGTATGTTCCAGGCCTGACTTCCTTTGGTGATGAACAGCAACGTAAGTGTGTAAGCTGAATAAACCCTTTCTTCCTCAACTTGTTCCTTGGTCATGATGTCTGTGCAGGAATAGAAACCCTGACTAAGACACTCACCCTCCACTGAGCATGCCCCCTCAACACATCGCTCATCCTTCCATCCCAGCTCCCAGCTCCCCTCTTCCCCGGCATCCTGATCTACCCATACCTTCTCCTTCCAGCCCCTGGTCTTTCTTCCATCCATCAACTAGTCTGTCCATGTATTCTTTCATTTACTCCCCATCTTTCCTTCCAGTCATTCCCGACATTATCCATGGGTCTCACTCTTGCCTACAGTCCATCCTCTCTCATCTATCCCTTATTCATCCTTCTATGCAGCCCAACACGCCCCTCATACAGGGAGATCAAGGGAGATCCAGGAAGCCACCCCTAGAGGCAGATCAGGGTGTGTGAGCTGGAATCTGAGAAACCTGGGCAGGGGTCTCAGACTTGGAGTCTGATGCCCACAAGGCGGTAACGCGAGGGCTGCCCACCTTCTCTCCTGCATGGATCTTCAGGGACACTCCCTGCACAGCCAAGGGCAGCTCTGGTCGGTGTCTGAGCCCAAAGTCCCGGAACTCAATCTGTCCCCCACAAGGCCAGAGAGGCTGGGCTGCGCAGGTGGGCAGCCTCCAGGGAGCCTGGGTCAAGGAACAGGTTGGGCACAGGTCAGAAGAGCTGTCCCCCCAAGCTTCTCACAGGTGGTCTCCTTCCCAGAACCTCAGCTTCCTGATACACCTTCCATTTGGAAACCACTCCAGGTCATTCTAGCATAGTTCTACTGTTGTTTTGGGACAAGGTCTCAGTCTACAGCCCAGGCTAGCGTCTCACATTCCTGTAACACTGACTAACCTCTAACTCATTATTTAACCCAGGCTGTCCTCCAAATCACTGTTTATCCCAGCTACACTGCAACTCTCTAGGTAGCCTAGACTAACCGCTAATTTCTTATGTAGCTACTGCTTGCTTTATATAGCTAAGACTGGCTACTAACCTACTATGTAGCCCCGGCTAGCCCCTAACTTGCTATGTCTCCCAGGCTAACTTCAAACTTTCTACCCAGCATAGCTTCTGTTTGGCTCAGACTAGTCTACCTCAAACTCACTACATAGACCAGGCTAGCTTCAACCTAGCAGCAATCCTCCTGCCTCACTTTCAAATGCTGGGGTTTAGTTGTGAACATTGACGCCAGCTTGATGCCACGTCATTACATCACTCTGTTCCTGTGGCATTGCTGCCATACTCCTGAAGTGTCATGCGCCACTGGTCTGTTCTGGCACACTGCAGCTGTGAGGCTGTCCTGTCCCTCCCTGGCTTGCTGCTTGGTTACGATGTCACTGTAACAGCATTGTTCTCTGCCTCAGTGATGGCCTTGTCCTGTCCTGTGCCCTGCTGCATGGCTGGACTACGCCACTGTAAGGTCATCACAAAGATAAGGGAACATCCCACCCTCTGCTGTTACAGGGACACTGTCACTACTGCTTGGCACTCAGATGAATGACATACCCAGCAGAGCTAGTAAGCAGGGTTTTAACTCTTCACTATTGCTGCCACAATGGCTGTGACTCCAGCCCACAGGGATGTTGCTTTGTGGGAAAGGAGGGGGGCAGGCACCACCCTGGAACCACGGTCCCTCATTCCATCTCCCAATCTTCACCTCTTTGGGGATGCGAGCGTAGTCCTGCACGCGCTCCACGGCTACCATGCTGTTCTCCAGATCTGTCCAGCTGCGGACCACCCACTGCAGAGTCTGTGTCACCTGGTATGAGACCACACCTCAGCTGGGCTTCTCTGGGTTCCCATAAGCCCTCCTCTCTACCCAGGTGCCAGGGGAGGCAAAGAAAGAGGGGCTGTGGGAAAAGGGAAGTTGAGGACCTGGGCCCACAGAGGTGGGGCTTGGCTAATAAGACAGTGCATAGAGCAAGCAGGTGACTCTCTCACAAATCTACTGGCACAAAACAGAGAGAGGATCAGAGAGTGTGCCTGGCCTTCCCAGAACCCCCAGCAAGATCTGGGTCTGTGGATTCCATTCAGGCAGCTTCCGCAGAGGGGCTAGGCCTCCCCAGATGTTCACTCTGAGCCTCCAAGCGCCTTGCCAGGACCTATGAGCAGTTCCATGGCTGGCCCTGCCTTGTCTCTACTCCTTCTTCTGGCTCGACCTCTCCAGCTGTGCCAGCCTGATACAGCAGGGGCAGCTGCCACATGACCCCTCCATGGCTTTTCCTAATGGTGGCTCTGCCCAGAGCACTGACCCTTAAAGGAGATTTGAACAGCAATTTATAAAGCTCTCGGGGCAACAACTTTTTTTTTTAATCTGATATTGCCTGTGTAGATATGAGAGAGAGAGAAAGAGAGAGAGAGAATATGTATATGTAAGAGTGTGTGAGAGTGTGTAAGCAGTATGTAAGAGAGAGGAGAATGTGTGTGAGTGTGTTTAAGAGTGTGTGTGTGTGTAAGCAGTGTGTAAAAAAGGAGAGAGAATGTGTGTATAAGAGAGTGTGTGTATGTGTGCATTTGTGGACAGACACTGTGACCAACACTGCATATTATCAAGAGCTAACAACAAACACACCACTGGAAACTGGCTCTCAACACTCTTCACGTGTCTCAGCTAATCTACAGGATGTCTGAAATGGCAGTGCCGGCCCATTATTCAGATGGGCACATAGTGGGTCTTGAGCTACTTGCTTGAGGTCACTCAAAGTTCCCTGACAAGTGTACTTCCCTAGTTCTGGGCAGTAGAGACTCAGGAGTCCTTGGAACTACTCCTGCAGGGGTCCATCCATCTCTGATCTGACCCACCTCCAGCCAGGGGTAAGATGCTGGAGTACCTGGAGGGCAGCGGAGACCGAGAAGCCCACGAGGCCAGCACTTAGGTGAGCCTTGCTCAGCACAGCACATGTAGCAGCCACGAATACCAAGCCATTCCCTAGAAGCTCCAGGTTAGTAGCCAGCCACCTGTGAAGGGAAACAGGGCTCAGCAGGGCCAGCAGGGCCCACTTTAGTGGGCACGGTGTGGACTGGTCATGGTAAATGCTCACCAGCCCCTGGGGTCCTGCAATGGGACCTAACTGCAGGAGGAGGGGTACCACTATTCTGTCTTACCCAATGACTCAGCTGCAGGCCTGACACATGCTGGGTGTTCCATAGAGCTTCCTGTTTTAGAGAGGTATATTTTCTACCCCTGATCTAGCCTGTTCCTCACCTGCCACCTCCCTGGTGTGCGGGTAACTACTCGTGTGTGCTAGCTAGAGGACAATCTCAACTGTCCTTCCTCAGGTGTCACATGCCATTTATTTATTTATTTATTTATTTATTTATGAGACAGGGTTTCTCTGTGTAGCCCTGGCTGTCCTGGAACTCACTCTGTAGACCAGGCTGGCCTCAAACTCAAGAACTCAAGAGATTCACCTGCCTCTGCCTCCTGAGTGCTGAGATTAAAGGTGCAAGGACACCACCCGGCTCTACCAGTGAGACAGGGTCTCTGGCTGGTTTAGAACTTGGCAAGAGAGTTAGGCTGGCTTGCCAGTGAGCCTTGGGAACTGACATGCCTCCATCCCAAGCCCCCTCTCGCAAGTGTTGAGACAACAAGCTTCTGCCATCATGCCTGGATTCATTATACAGTGAGCTCTGATGAGCACATCTCTCCCCTGCAAGGCAAGCAGCCCTGGCCTGCCTCCTCATTAGGCCACGTTCCCATCCTCGAGTGCATTCAGCTCCAACGTGCCCTCTCCCGGGAGCCCACCCTGTGTTTCTGTTTCTCCTCATGCACTGACCTCCATCAAATGATTCTCTTCCCAGCCAAATCCTGTAATGTCAGCAACTACTGTCACCATTAAGAGTCCCTGGGCTCTATGGCAACAAGGATCTTGTTTTCTCATCCCTGGCTCTAGTTCCAGTCCATACTTCAGCATGAAGCATGTGCTCAACAAATGCATTTTCAAAGGATGGGCACAGTGTATCTATCTTGCTGCGTCCTGCTCTACCATTCATCCATTCAACAGCTAGCATGCATTATGAGCCTGGGCGTGTTCACTGAGCTGGGGACCTAGCCTGAACAAGAGCCTCTCATGTCCCTGAGAAGGGAGAAGGATACTGATACCCATTTGATAGCTGAGAAAACTAAGGCTCAAGAAGGGCTGGAGCAGTGACAGGCATGTGGCAAGCACTCCCTGTAACGATTTAATCCTTAAAGCCACCTTGAGTGTGGTAGTAGTTGAATAAATGAGGCTCAGAGAGGTTGTGTAACTTGTTCAGGGTCTACCAGCTTGCAACTGGCAGAACCGGGAGTTGTCTTGCTCTTTCTTAGTCCCAAAAGGTGATGAAAGATTAAGGATACCAGATCCCTGTCATCAAGGAAACAGAGGTTGGTATGGTTGCCTGGCAACCATCCTTTCTGTATCTCCAACCCATTGACGGCCAGGGACTTTGGTTGTTCCGTGTGTTCAGATGTTCTGAGTGGGACTCAGTCTCAGATGGTCCCTAGCTTGTGTGACTGTCCTCAAGCCATGTGACCCCTCTAACTACAGAGTGCAGCTCTTGTGGGGAGTGGGTTCCAGATCTACTCTGATCCCAGGCTCATCCTACCTGTCAGCCACCAGTTTCGGGAAACTGACCCTCTGGTTCTCATCCATGAGAGCATCGTGCTGAGCCGTGAAGGATGCCTGGGCCCGGAAGGCCCTGACCACCAGACTTCCCTGGAAGGTCTCAGCCATATGGGAACACACAGATGAGTAGCGGGCCGACTCTAGACGTCTCAGCTGGCAAGATGTGGCCACATAGAGGCTCTGTGGCGGGAGAGGGGAGGAGGGGCAGAGACACAGAGAGGGGGCTGTAAGTGCACAAGGAGGAACAGATGCCCTCCGCTGGGCCTCCTCAGGCCCCTTGATTGCCTTCACAAGAGCAGGGGGATCTGACAGCTGCTGAATCCTAGCAATGGGACCCAGTTCAAGCTCTCTCTGCCTAATTCCAAAAGTCCCGCAGACTGAGAGATGACCTGGGCAGCTGGGGCCACTAGCAGTCATGATTGCTAACAGGAGGGTTGGGAAGGAGGTACCCTCAGAAATTGCCCTAGACATATAGATGGTCACATGGACATATAAATGGTCACATGGCCCAGCCTAGCAGATCGGAGCATTGGCCCTATGATTGGTTTAGAACAGGCACATGACCATCACAGGCCAATCAAAATCTTTCCTGGGTTGGATTCATGAAAGACTTCCTTGGTGTTGGGGAGGTTGGGGGGTGGGGGGGTGGGGGGGGTGGGGGGGTGGGGTGAGCCAGAGCAGAGGGCAACTGAGGTCTGCTTGTCCTCTTGTAAACGCATGTATAAACTGAGGCCTGGCTCGGCTAGCCTGAGCTTCTTAAAGATCAACTAGTTGAGTGTCCCATGCAGCCCAGACTGCCAGGCTGTGTGTCCACTCAGGCGGCAAAGCTCTGGAGTTCACATCTGCTTCCCAAAGAGATTTTTTTTTTTGAGACAGGGTTTCTCTGTGTAGCCCTGGCCTGTCCTGGAACTCACTTTGTAGACCAGGCTGGCCTCGAACTCAGAAATCTGTCTGCCTCTGCCTCCCAAGTGCTGGGATTAAAGGCATGCGGTACCACGCCCGGCCAAACAGACATCTTAATACAATATAATCCAACCCATACAGCATTGTGCCCTGCAGTGTGCAAATGCGAGGAGACTTTGCAGCCGTAGGATCCAACGTTAGACACAGAGGAACTCTTGGGAGGAGGTGGGGCTTCTAGTCTCTCCATCCCTTAGCAAGCTGCAGAACCTCTCCCACTGAGCCTTGCCCAGAGGCAGGGGACTGATAGATGTGACCTCAGCTAGCCCTGGGCTCTGACCTCTCCATACCTGAAACCCAGCATAGAGGACCATGAGAGGTAGGATGGCCACAATGGCCAGAGGCGTGGCCATCGTCACTGCCAGGCCGACCTCCAGGAGCCCAAAGGCGTAGGTCAGAAGGGACCTCAGCTTGTCCGGGATGTCCACATCCACTGTGTCTGTCTCCTTGGAAAAGCGGTTCAGCAGGTTCCCGACTGGCGTGCGCTCAAAGAAGCCGATGGGAGAGCGAGCCACGTCCCACAGGAGACTCCGGAAAAGGAGGCCTGAGGCCCGGGCTCCACCCAGGAACACCGCAGCCATGGAGGCAAACAGTCCGATGGCTGCAGAGGGAGAGTTGGGGTGGAAGCCACTGCTGGGCTGGGGCGGGTCTCCCAGCACCCAGATGACCGTGATGTGATAGATGCACTGCCGGAGGGGGAATAGTGTCTCCCCAAACTCAAACCTACCTCTACCTCTAAATACAACCTTATTTAGAAATATGAGTTTCATATGTACAATAAAGGAATATTCTAGATTTAGGGTGAGTCCTACACCTGTTCTTTATATCCTTCTAAGAACTGGACACAGGCAGAAGACAGATGCACAAGCACAGATAGAGACCGGAGTAGCAGTAACAGCTAAGGTAAACAAGGGTCTAGAAGCCACCAGAAGCTGGGAAAAGTTGCAAGGGGAGAAGCACTGCTAAGGCGACCCTACTGTCAATTAAAGCCCCATTGTACTGTGTAGGCAGCCACATGACTCAACTAGCCAATCAGAGCGCACCAACCATGGGGCTTTCTGTGATTGGTTCTTAGTGATCACCTGACTCATAAAGGGGCCAATCAGAATCTTCCCTGTGGATGAAGGCCAAGCTGGAGTGAAGTGCAGTGTTGGGGATGCTGAGGTGGCCTGTTGCCAGCAGGGTGCTACTGAATCTTCTGCACCTGCTCCCATGGTCTTGCCCCCCCCCCCGCCCCCCCCCCGCCCGGCAGCTCCCAAGGAGCTCCCTCAGCCTTCTCCAGGAGCCAGCTCCACAGCTGGATGCTCCACCTAAGTATGTGGAAGAATACGTTTCTGTGATTCTAGAGACTGCATAGTTCACAGATACGCTTTGTTTCTTTCGAGACAGGGTCGCGTGTAGCCCAAGCTGGCCTTAAACTTGTGATGAAGCAGAGGATAAGTTGAATGCCTAATCTTTCTGCCTCCACCTCTGGAGTGATGAGACTTAAGGGGCATGTCACCAGCCCAGGCTAGCCCTAGCTAGGTAGCCAACATGCAGCTGCGTGCCACCTAAATGGTTCATTCCAGCCTGGCTGACT
The DNA here is from genome assembly GCF_000001635.26 of Mus musculus. Lineage (NCBI taxonomy): Eukaryota > Metazoa > Chordata > Mammalia > Rodentia > Muridae > Mus > Mus musculus. Next base: position 45,987,620 of record NC_000073.6, read on the forward strand.
GACAGCTCATAGTCTGTCTGGCTTAAACGACCATCTGCATTCAAGCAACTTCTCCCAGCTGTGGCAGACAGGTCTACAAACTGTAAGGGTTCCTAAAGCCAGGGTTGACGTGCCTATTTTCAAGCTAGACAGAGGCTGACAGCATCTCGCTGATGTGGCAATGGTCCTAGTGGATCGTGCTGAAGCCGCTTTTTGTCTGTAGTGCTAGGGAATGAACTCAGGGCTCCACACATCCTACGCAAGCACTGTACACTAAGCTAGATCCTCAGACAGTCCACCTTTTCTCACTTAAAAAAAAATCACATTTATTTTATACATGTATATGCATACATACATGCGTGTGTGTGTGTGTGTGTTTCCTGCTATAGCATGTGTGTAGAAGTCAGAAGACCACCTGTGGAAGTCAGATCTCTCTTTCTACCACATGACTTGCAAGAGTCAAACACTAGTCAACAGGTTTGGTGGCAGGAGCCTTTACACTGAGCCATCTCCCCAGTCCCCCATTTTACTTATTTTGCAATGGTATGTCACCAAGTTACCTGGGCTGTCCTTGAGCCCAGGATAGTCTTAACTTGCACTGGTCCTACCTTCACCCTCCTGGGTAGCTGGGGTTACAGGAGTATGTCACGATTTCTGGCTACCTCAAACAAATTTCAGAAGGGGCCAAACCCACGTGCCCAGCAGCATTTTCTTTTCACTGTGGCCATGTTTGACATGTAGGGGGATGGGGGATGGGGGATGGGGGATGGGGGATGGGGGATGGGGGTCAGGACAGTGTGGACTGGAATAGGGAGGAGGATGCTCTATGAAAGGGCACTGTAGCCAGTCCTTGCAGGGACATGGCTGCTCAGTAGCCTGAGTGTGGAGGTTGTGGGGATATCTACATAAACCATAAACCAGTGCCATTCCACATAAGGTCACAGGATTGGCTTAGATAATCTGGTGTTGCAATATGACAATATCACTTTGCAGCCTGGTGTCCCTGGCAGAGGCCACATGGGAGCTCTTTGCACCTTGCCTTGCGACAGAAATGAACCTGCAATCATTTCAGTAATAATAATAATAGTTATTATTATATTATATAATAATATAAAGTATAAAATATATGATATATAACATGCTGTATTATATATGTTATATATTATATACTTTATTATAAAATGAAAATTATCACAATTTTACCATTATCATTATTTTATCAATTATTATTATTAATTATTATCATTATGGTTTACTCGAATGAACCATTTGGGTGGCTCGCAGCTTCAGGTTGGCTACCTAGCTAGGGCTAGCCTGGGCTAGTGGCATCATTACAATATTTATTATTGTATCTGTAGTGGTACAGACCTGTAATCCTACCATGTAGGAGCTTGAAGCAGGGGGATCTTGAGTTTGAGGTCAGCCTGGACTGGAAGGAAAGACTGCCTCTGATTAAAATAATAAATTAAGCTGGGCTGGTGAGAAGACTCAATAGGAAAGGGACTTGCTGCTATGGCTGGCGGCCTGAGCATGCCCACCCTGGACTAGCTTGGTAGATGGAGAGAACGTACTCTGGCAGGCGTGAACATGCACGTACTGTGGTGTTTATGTGTTCATGCACACACCGAAGATGAGTGAGTAAAGGAATAGAAAAATGAGAAAGGGGGAAATGAGTGCAGCGAAGGAGGCAGAGCGTGTGCCGGGGAAGGGGTGGTTTGGGAGGAGGCTGAGCCTTGAGGATTGGCGGGAGATTGAGTCATTCACTAGCAAACTTCACAGACTCCTTAGCAGTAAGGCACTGTCCCCAGGCCCCTCTTCCCTCCAAGCCACACTTAAGGACCCAGGGATGGTTGGTCCTAGGACGTTCTGAGCAGACATTCAAGGACAGAAGACGTGGGGTGGAAGGCAGGGCTTGAGCCGTGCTCTCTGACATGGGTACCTTGCAGACAGCCAAGGAGCCCAAAGACCCAGCCACGCAGGGCTGCATGCATCTGCCGCCCATCCACAACCGGGTCATCGGCCCAAAGGCTCAGCCAGTAGCCTTGGGAGAAGGATGCCACTTGCTGGCAGAGGAAGAGGAACAGGGTGTAGGTACAGAGGGGTGTGCCCACCGCCCGCAGGTAGCTCAGGTATATGGTGGTCTTCACCTATGAGACATGTAAGGGAGGGGTGGCAGAGAAGGGAATGAGAGGAGAGTGAGTTGTGTGTAGGTCAGGTTCCCAAAGGCAGCATTAACAGAGCCTCGCTGGGCATGCCATCTTCCCCTACACACCCCTGCCCCAGGAGCCTCCTGCTGGAGACTGGAGACCATGTGGGAAGCCACGTCTGGGTGGGTAGATGAATGAAGGATGGCTGAGGGGATGCACGTATGGGTTCAGGATAAAGTGGACTGAGGGACAGATCAAGGCAGTATGGAAGGAGAGATGATACTGTGGATTTCAGATTTGGACTTTCCTAGTCTTGAGTGTTGGTTATAGAGACAAGTATTGGCCCATATACACCCTGGCTCTTTCATCTTTATAATGAGGCTATTGCCGGCTGGCTTTTTTGAGGGACCAAGGTGAGGTGGGATATTGTGAGGATTAAGAATCAGGAAGGTTACAATCCCATTTGGCCCACAGTAGGTACTTGAGAAAGGTGAGCACCCTCCCAGGTGTGTTAGAACTGAAGCAACAACAGTGGTCTTTACCCGGCCATATCGCACACTATCCTCTTCTGCTGTCAATCCTGTGGCCTCAGGGTCATCCAGAGAAGCCTCCATCTGTACCTCAGATGTGCTCCTGCCCTTCACAGGGGCTGCCTCCGTGGGCCTGGGCCTATGGTTTAAAGGAAATCAGGACATGTTAGCATCTCTTCCCATGGGGATTGTGAGCTCCTTCTGAAGGTAGCCAGTGAGCTCTGCAGGATTCTTTCTAGCTCTTCATTCACCCAGGAAGGAGGGAGGGGTTACACATCCATGAACACATGGGCAGATGGATAGAAAAGATGGCTGCATGGATGCATGGACAAAAAGTGTAGATAGATAAGAAGACAGAAGATAGATACAAGATGGATGGATAGAAAAAAGGAGAAGTGGTCACATGGATGGATAAAAGGAAGGGTGTGTGCACGAATGAGTGAGTGTGAATGCATGGGTGGGTGTGAATGCATGGGTGGTGTGAATGCATGGGTGGGTGTGAATGCATGTGGTGTGTGAATACATGGGTGGGTGTGAATGCATGTGGTGTGTGAATGCATGGGTGTGTGTGAACGCATGAGTAGGTGTGAATGCATGGGTTGGTGTGAACGCATGGGTGGGTAGGTGCATGGACAGATACATGGGTAGGTGCATGGTCCAGGCACCACACTTCCTCCTACATGACACTCAGCTCCATCACTCTAGAATCTTGTTTAAGCCTGTCCCCTGACGCCGTTTCACCAGATTAAAACGGTTGTTCACACACCATCACTCTAGAGTCTTGTTTAAGCCTGTCCCCAATGCCGTTTCACCAGATTAAAGCAGCTGTCCACTCAGGAAACTCTGTCTTCTGAGGTTCCACTCTGGCCTTAGCTCCTGTTCCATTGTTTTGTCCCTGCTGTTTGCCCTCAGACCTGTCGGTCCAGCTTGTCTGAATGTCAGTGTTTCACCTTTTCATGCTAAAGACATTCATATTCCTGTCATCTGTGGAGGAGGGCATTGATTTAACTATTCTGTGCTTCTGTTTCCCTAGATACAAGACGGAGGTCTCTATCATTTATTACCTGTTTATTGTCTTCCTAGCATTTATCTGTCATTTATTGTCTCTCAAGAATCATCTACCCACCCATCCTTTTTTCTATCCATCTATCTCTGCTTCTTTCCTTCCCTCCATCATCCAGCCCAGCATCCTTCAATCTGCCCATCCATCCATGTATCTAACCTCCGTCCTTCCATCCATCCATGCCTCTTTACCTTTCCTTCCATGCTTCCATTCATGCATCCACCACCTGCCCTTCCATACTCCTTCATTCTATTCATCCAGACAAGCATGAACATTTCTCTCCCTCCCTCACCATCACAATCCACACCCACATCCACACGTGCACGTCTACCTGATCTTACTCAGGTTCCTGTGCACTGCCCTACTTCTCAGGAGCACTCTCGGGGTGGCCATGATGTCAGAGGATCTGTCCCCATCCTCGGAATCCCTCAGGCCCAGAGCTTCCCTCAGCTTCCCTTGTATGCTCCCCCACTGCTGGTATAGAACCCCGGTCCACAGTGACCTATTGTCAAAGCCCAGGTCGATGTTGAGTTCACATGTGCCCTGGCTGCAGGGGACTGGTAATAAGGGGGGCAGTGGACTCCCTCTTGGTGCCCCCTACCTGTGTGCTCTGGACAGATTCCAGCCCAGCCTACATGGCAAAATTGGAACAGTGCAGAGTCCAGCACAGCCGTTTCCAGTCATGCTGAGAGGCTCTCCTGGAAGCCAACCTGCCCTGCTTTAATGACTGACATTGGCCCACTCCAAGGTACTGGTCTTAGAAGTGACAATTTGGAGGCTTATCACTCTCAGTTGACTGATGGGTCATTTGGGGGTGAATGAATCGTCCATTCCTGAGTCCATAGGGGTGTTAAGCAGGCACTCCATAAATGATTGTGGCTGCCCCCTCTGCCTGAGGCACAGAAGCCACAAGCAGATCTCATTTTGGCCTTAACCTGGCCGCCCCTTGCTCAGCACCCGTGAACCCACCTGTCTGGTCTGCATGTGGGCCTCCCACCTCCAGGAAAGCCTCCGAGGTCGTCACTGGTAGCTGCATCGTGTGTTCCTGCAAGGGTTAAGGATGTCAGGGAAGCCACACTGTAGAGTCCAGATGTTGGCTTTGACACTCCTGGCTGGGGTGCTTCTACCTCTCTGAGCAAACATCTCCTAGCACGGTTCCTGCTGCTGCTCTAACCACCTTCCTTAGCTCTCAGCTCTTCCCCGGGGTCACCAGAAGCATTACTGGTTCATCCCCTTTCATTCATTCAGAAAACACTGCGCGCATGCTGTAGAGTTGGGAAATAGCATGGCTATTGCGTAAGGTCAAGTTGCCTCTGCTTCCCCAACACACGTGCTCAGGCAGTGCACTGTGCCTAGAATGTTCTTTCCCAGCTAACTCACACGAACCTTCAGATGCCAGATTCCCCCAGCGATAGTCTCTTATCTGATGTTTCCCAGGTTGGGCCAGAAATCTGAGCAGAAATACAATAGCTTTGCTCCAGACCTCTGAACAAGAAGTAGCTGCTATTACAAACCACTGAACTATGGATGATGTTTGTTACACAGCCCTGGCTCAGCAAAAGCTGTCCAATGCAAATGGGCAAGTTCTGTACCCAAGCTACCATTTAAGCTCAATAACAATGACACTGTGTGCCGGGCAGTGGTGGCGCACGCCTTTAATCCCAGCACTTGGAGGCAGAGGCAGGCAGATTTTTGAGTTCGAGGCCAGCCTGGTCTACAAAGTGAGTTCCAGGACAGCCAGGGCTATACAGAGAAACCCTGTCTCAAAAAAACCAACCAACCAACCAGACAGACAAACAAACAAACAAACAAACAAACAAACCAATTACACTGTGAGTCAACTGTTAAGTGCTGTGGTGGTTTGAAGGAGAATGACTCCCTGAGACTCATACATTTGAATGCGTGGCCCCAGTTGTTAGAACTGTTTGAGAAGGATTAGGAGGCATTGCTTTGTTGGACGAGGTATGTCACTGGCAACAGGCTTTGAGAATTTTCAAAAGCCCAAGTCATTCCCAGTCTCTCTCTCTCTGCCCTGTGAATTGTGTTTCAAGATGTTAGCTCATAGCTACCATGCCTGCTTGCCTGCTGCCATGTTCCCCACTATGATGGTCATGGACTCTCAGCCTTTGAACTGTAAGCCCCAAGTAAACTTTTTCTTCTATAAGTTGTCTTGATCCTGATGTCTTATTAGAGCAATAGAAAAGTAACTAAGACAGGTGCTTTGTGTGTGTGTGTGCATGCATGGGTACATATGTGTGCATGCATGCAAAGTCTAGAAGAGAATCTTTCTTTCTTTCTTTCTTTCTTTCTTTCTTTCTTTCTTTCTTTCTTTCTTTCTTTCTTTCTTTCTTTCTTTCTTTCTTTCTTTCTGGTTTTTCGAGACAGGGTTTCTCTCTATAGCCCTGGCTGTCCTGGAACTCACTTTGTAGATCAGGCTGGCCTTGAACTCAGAAATCCACCTGCCTCTGCCTCCCAAGTGCTAGGATTAAAGGCGTGCGCTACCACGCTCAGCTTGCTAGAGGACAATCTTGAGTGTTGTGTACCTTGTTTTGTGAGACAGTCTCTCACTGGCCTGGAACTCATGAGGCTAGGCTGACGGGGCAGCAAGTCCCATGAGTCCTCCTGTCTCAGTTTCCCCAAAGCGGGGATTGATGTGTGTGCTACTACACCCATCATTTTACATGCATGCCAAGGACTGAACTCAGGTCCTTCTGTTGCAAGGCTCTGTGCCAACTGAGCCATCTCCCCAGTCTATCATTTAGGGCCAATGCTGTTTCTAGACAAGGCAGGACCCAAGAGTGGGAATAACATTAAATCAGGAGTTGAGACGTGGGGGGAATGGGGGACAACATGTCCTACCAATTCTAAAACATGTTCTCTGGCACCTAGCAGTTTGGCTTTGTGGCCCAGCCCTGTTGCCAACAAGCCATACATGTATGTAACCTTGGGCTAATTTCTTAACTTGCAGACCTCAGTTTCTTCATCTGTGAAATGGAGACAATTAGGTCCCATGCTGACTGAATGAACAGAAATGAGTGAAGTGTGCTAGTTGGTATTTCTCACTGCATTTGTGGCCGATGTCACTTCTGGAAGTTTGGTGTTTACCCTCTGGAATACAGAGGCTCCTAGGAGCAAAGCTCTCTGGAGTGTCTTCTGAGCATCTCTGAGCATAGACACTGGCTGCTACTCTAGGGCCACAGGTGTAGTCCTCATTTTCCTTTTCTGTACAAGGGCAGTAGTGGCTGTCCCCACCTCGGAGGGCTCTGGTGTCCTCAAGTGAAATATTGTACAATTAGGGCCGAGAAAATGGCTAAGTTGGTAAAGAGCTTATCTCATAGTGTGAAGACCCAAGCCCCAAACCCTGAACCTAAAAAAGAAGCCAGGCATGGTAGTGCATGCCCATAACTCCAGCCCTGGGAAGGTGGGAACAGCAGGGTCCCTGGAGCTCACTGGCCAGCCAGTCCAGCAGAATCAGGGAGCCTTAGATCCCAATAAAAGACCCTGAAAGCAAGATGGACTACTGCTGAGACTGACAGCTGAGATTCTCCTCCAGCCTCCAACCACATAGGTAAGCACACTGGAACACACATGTACACCTACACACATAAACATGCAGAGAGCCAAGAGTATGATGAGAGACACTGGGGGCCCCAGGCAGTGTCCTCGGCTCCTCCTTTGGGGGGGTGTGTGGCCTGTGTGCAGGACTGCAGTGCCAGGTGGGCCCTCAAGATGGGTATGGTTAAGTACTGCACTCACATCAGTGGGACCCTTGCAGCCTTCTCCTAAAGGGAGCCAGGCACAGAGACTCAGCGATGCCCAGACAATACGTCCTTCTCCTTCACCTGCAGGCTGTCTGGCTCCATCCAGAAGACCCACCAGGGCTCCGTTCCTTTGCAGAAGGTCCTGGTAGGAGCCCATCTCTGCGATGGTCCCATTGGCCAGCACCAGGATCCGGTCAGCCTGGGGCAGGACGTGCAGCGTGTGTGTTACAAGGATCCGAGTCTGGGCAGGGAAGGGCAGAAGTTACGCACGCTGGAGGGTCCCCAGGTCAGGGAGTGGGAATGCCCTTTCCTATGTACCTGCACTTCTTCTGGAGACTACTATATCTGAAGAGAATAGTGGGGGTATTGCAAATTTAGAAGATGTGGGCTTAAGGCCAACCTTTGAGAGCTTCTCATTCTAATGGGGTTATGGGGTCATCTGAGAAACTCACCTTTGGTTCAAAATATAACAAGTGGAAATACATTTAAAAAAAAAATTTTTTTTTGAGTCAGGGTTTCATGTAGCCCAGGCTGGTCTTCAAATCACTCTGTGGCCAAGTGTTCTAACTGCCTTTCTGTTGCTGTGACAAACACGGTGACCAAAAATGCAACGTAAAGGAGGACAGGATTTATTTGGGTTATACTTCCAGGTCACAGTCCATCACCGAGGGGAGTCCAGGCAGGCAGGCCTGCTTCCTATTCCATGTGGTATTACCTCCAACCGGGGCACTCACACCCAGCCCAGGAACTACAGAGGAGACATGAGGGTGTGGCTGGTTGGGTGGCACCCTCAAAGGACCACGCTTAGCTAGCTACATTGTGCAGCCCAGGACCATGTGCCTAGAGACAGTGGTTGTGGTGTCCACAGTGGACTGGGCTCTCCTGCATCAGTTAACAGACATGCCCAAGGGCCATTCTGATCTAGGAGATTCCTCAATCAAGGTCTTCCTCGCAGATGACTAGTCTGCGCTAACTTAACAGTTAAAGCTAGCCAAGCCATCAAGGATAACCTTAAATTTCTGATTATCCTGCCTCTGCCTCCCAACAGGTAGGATTACAGGCATACACCATGGCACTGGTTCATGAATGTGGGGGTGCAACTCAGGGCTCTGTGCATGCAATACTACCACTGAGCCATATACCATCCTGGGAATGCATTACACTTAATACGCCGAGCACCAGGCTCTGCCACAAGGTACTTCTCGGAGCTTGCTTCTTTCTCCTCAAGATGCATAACATATGGAGCCCCAGTTCACAGCCACAACTAGCATTGTGAGAAAGTATTGGGACTCCAGGGAAGGATCAAAATCTATAGATCTTAAAAAATTGAATGTGTACCAATTTTAGACCATCATAAAGTTGAAACATTATGGGTAGTTTAACTACACATTTCCTGAGAAAAATATAAGTGCAAGCCACTGATTTGGGAAACTGTTACACAGCATTGTTGCAGGAAGAGCTGACTGATACAAAGAAGAAAACTGGACTCAAGAAGGGCTGATGAGATGGTCCTTGGCTAGGACAGAACTCTCAGGACTTCCTCAGCTTCACTTACCGTACCCTGGAGCAATCCACTGGGCCCGATGACCTGTTTGAAGACCTGCTGGCTGACGTGGGCATCCAGCGCTGCCAGGGGGTCATCCAGCAAGTAGATGGCAGCCTTTTTGTACACAGCCCGAGCCAAGCTCAGCCGCTGCTTCTGGCCCCCAGAAAGATTCATGCCCTGGGAACAGGAGGGAGACAGGGACTCAGATGCACATCTGCTGGGGACATCAGAATGACCAGGGGGTGGCAGGGCAGTGGTGGAGCACACCTTTAATCCCAGTGCTTGGCAGGCAGAGGCAGGTGGTTCTGTGAGTTCCAGGACAGCCAGGGCTACAGGGTGAAACAATGTCTCAGAAAACAAAAGTAGGACAGCAACACAACAGAATGACATAGGCAAGGGACAACCCTGCTCACTCAGCCAGTGGCAGCTCAAGGTGCCTTGGGTCACCCTTGGCTGGAAACACTGAGCCAGCACCCTTGCTGGCTTGAGCCTGCTCCCTCCCCCTTCCAGCCTCCCTTCCAGAGGCACTGTGTGCACTGTTCTTCATCTCCCCTTCCAGGTTATGACTCCCCCCAGTCTCTGCCCAGTGTTTCTTCCCTCTTCTCCACAGCTGACATGTGCATTGAGGACACCACTTACTCCCCGTCGCCTTACACATCCAGTCCTTATTTTCACCCATCCATTTATTCAGCCAATGCTCACCCATTACTGCTCTACTGGGGTATGCCTGGCTGTAGGGCTCTAGCAGTGAGGAACCCGCTCCCACACTTTCTGACCCTTTCTAATGAGTGTGCACTGGGAAAGGTGCTGAGGGCAGGCCTGCCCTTGAAGGTGACAGTAGGAGGGGGCATATCCCTGTGTGTCCCTCTGGGAAAGAGCATGTATGTAGGCCCTGGACTATGAGTGTGCATGATGGGGTCCTGTAGCTGGAGAGAGGACCAGGGACATATGACCAGAGAGGAAGGAGAGCAAGAAATAGGCTCACATGGAAGCTTTTATGGGGATGGTCAAAACTTTTGCTCTGACTCTGAGGGAAATGGGGAAACCTGAGAGTTCTGGGAAGAGGGACTAGGTGAGGACCTGTTGGCACAGTGCTTTCTACCCCCTAGGCTGGGATCCGTCTAAAGGGAGAAGGAATGGAAACTTAGGGGGCCTGAGCCAGGTGTGGCACACGCTTGTCATCTCAGCACTCAAGAGGCTGAGGCAAAAGGATCAAAAGTTCTAGACCCCAGGAAGGCATGGTGGTACATAATCCCAGCACTCAGGAGGCAGAGGCAGACAGATATCTTTGAGTTAGAGGCCAGCCTGGTCGACATAGCAAGTTCTAGGACAGTCAGGACTATTACACAAAGAGACACTGTCCAAAAAAGAAAAATGGAACCCCCTCCCCAAATGTCCTAGGCCCCATTTCAAACAAAAACAAAGTAGGGGCTGTAGCTCCGAAGTGAAGCAGTTGCTCAGAATCTGCAAAGGGCTGGGTCTGATCCACAGGATGGAGCCTCAGTTCCCTAATTCAGGGCCCAGCCCGCTCTTTCCAGGATGGGTCAGGAAGTAACTCTTGTAAAGTTTGAGGGCCATTTGATGTCTGTCGCAGTTACCCAGCTCTGACATCTGAGAGCAAAAGTAGTCATAGACTGTGAGTCACTGGATAGATGGTTGTGTCCCAATAAAACTTTATTTACAAAAACAAGTAGTGGGCCAGATTTGGTCCTTAGCACATATTTTTTGATTCTGTTGGTTCTATAGCTTCAGATGCCTGTGTCCTGTGTGGGGACCATCTCTGCTCAGATACATTGGTGAGGCCAAGAGAGGGGAAGCAGACTCATTAACATCACCCAGCAGGCACTCCGCTCTCCCTTTGTCTTAGTTTCTCCTCAATAACTGAACAGTGCTGTATGTTTGGCCCTGAACTGGGGTCTCTTTCCCTCCCCCCTTTCTGTCCCTATTCTCCCCCATCTTCCTGCCCTCAGGTCAGGGAGACATAAGATCCCAGGGTCTCCTCACCTGCTCCCCTATTGGGGTGTGAACTCCTGCAGGGAAGCTGGCCACATCAGACCCCAAGGCACAGGCATCTAGAACTTTCTGCAACCAGGGCAGGTCCAGCTCTTGCCTGAAGCACACATTCTCCACCACAGAGGTATTCTGGACCCAGGCCTCCTGAGGCACGTAAGCCACGGAACCCTGAAACACTTCTTACTGTTGGTAGTTCATAGGAGAGTAGGGAAACTGGGTGCTCAGAGGGAGGGAGGCTGAGCCAGTGAATGGAGGGCTCTTGGCTGTGAGGGGAAGACACGCATGCAGCATCTCTGAAAATACACCTTAGCGGCCGGGGCAGGGAGGAATGGGGACGGTCTTACCTCAATGCTCACAGACCCTTCTACCTTCAACAGCTCCCCAAGCAGGGCAGACAGCAGGGAGGACTTCCCAGCCCCCACTGGACCCACAACAGCCAGCAGACAGCCCTGGGGCACGGTGAGGTTGATCCTGACAACACAGGGGAGATGCAGCCCTAAAGGCCCAGCCTGGGTGTGTACAGAAGCAGGCAATTCCAGACACACCCACCCCATCCGGCTACTCAGACCTTGGGGAGACCATTAAGAGAATATACAGGGCCTCTCCTGCCTGATTCGTGTTTGGCTATCTGAACTGCCTTTCTTCTGCCGTCTGAGCACATCAGATGTGCCTGCCACATAAACACTTACGGACATGCCACAGACATTAGTATACACAGTCACGTGCATAGCTAGTATGCAAATGTAAGTACATGTGTGTGTCTACATGTTTGCCACTGTATGCATATCCATGCACACATATACACACGTGCACACACAGAGGGGATCATGGCATGCTAGCTTGGCTGCAGTAGTGTCTTACTCAGGCCTTTGCAATGCATGCCTTGCTGCTCTCCCCACCTCTGCCCCAGTTTACTCCTGCCCATCTTCTGAAGTCAGCCCTTACCCAGAAGCCACAGGGACCTGTGAAAGAGCAAGTCAGGGCTGGGTGTGGTGATGTCCACCTCTAATCCCAGCACTAGGGAGCCAGAGGCAGGTGGATCACTGAGTTTGAAGCCAGCCTGGGCTATAGAATGAGAGTCAGGCCAGCCGAGACTACACAATGAGACCCTGTTTCAAAAAACCAAACCAGTTCATAACCCTTCCAAGCTTCGACAGAGTCAGAAGGAAGTTCTGGTGAGTATGAGTTACACTCAGCCGTGCTCTTAGTGCTCCCGCTTCTGCTTCTGCTTCCGCTCCTTCCTCTATCTTCCTCTTCCTTTTTCTTTTTTCTCTTCCTCTTTCTTCCTCCCTCCCTCCCTCTCTCCCGTCCTTCCTTCCTTCCTTCCTTCCTTCCTTCCTTCCTTCCTTCCTTTTTCTTTCTTTTTTCTTCAAGACAGGGTTTCTCTGTGTAGCCCTGACTGTCCTGGAACTCATTCTGTAGACCAGGCTGGCCTCGAACTCATGAGATCCTCCTGCCTCTGCCTCCCAAGTGTTGGGATTAAAGGCGTGCACCACCACCTTAAGCTTAGTGCTTCTTAAGCATAGCCCAGTGGCTTTCAGCAGGGGTGACTTTGCCTTAGTTGGGTGGGGTCATTTGGCAACATCTAGAGGTGTTTTTGTCCCGTGGCTGATTGGGGATGGAGTTCAGAAGCTCTTCTGCCAAACATTCTACAAGGCCCAGGGCAGCCAGCGGCGAGGACTTCTCAGCCCAGATGGCCACGGGGTGAGACCACAGGGTGAGACTGAGAGAGCCTGAGCCTCCTATGCTTCTGCCTCACAGTGTTTGCTTTTGGTTTCCCTGCTGTTCAAAGAGCCTTCCCCTGACCTCTGTTATACCCTCAGCTGGAATGCCAACCTACCCACATCACCAGCTTTGCCCCTTCCCCAGACTTTCCACTTGTGTCCCATGTCCATCCAATGTTACCCCAAGAGAGCAGAGCCCCAGCGTTCCCTCTGTCCCAGCATCCAGAAAAGAGCCTGTGCACAGCAAGCGAGTGCTCGGTAGCCACCCCTGAGAGTATGGATAGAGTTGGACACACATGGCCAGACTTTCTTTCTCTTTCTGAGGTATCTTGGGGCTGGGTGGCAATTGAAACTGATACAAGAGGCACAGAAGGAGGTCACAGCTGGTGAGGTTGGGCCTCAAGACTCCTCTTGGTCAGGTGGGAAACAGAGGTGTGTCTCCTGCATGATGGGGGATGCTCTGTGGGGTACCCTATGCCCCCTCTATAGGGCTGCGGCATGCAAGAACCCTTGCCTCCATGCACAGAACCCTGGCCTGGCCTGGCCTAGCCTATCCTCCAGGTCCAGGTAGGACAGTTTCTCATAAGCCAAGAGAATCTCTGTGGGGTTTCATACCCGTGCAGGCAGGGTGGGCTCTCCTGGGACCAAGCGAAGGTGCCATTGTGTACAGAAATTCGATCCTTCGAGGCTACAGGACACAGGAAGACAGTTACAGGGCTGGTACTAACTGCCCTCCCGGCATCCCAGTGCTCAGTGTTCAAGGCCTCGAAGGCTCCATCAACAAAACATCTTTTCAGCCAGAAGCTTTACAAGGCCCTGGCCCTGCTATCTACTTACTTGACAGCAATCCTACAACAATGACATTGTAATTCAGGGACAAGTGGCCTCATCCAGGGGTTCAAATCCTACCTGCTGCCTTTTTTTTTTTAAATAAATAAGGTTTGAACGAGGTGTTGTGGCTCATGCCTGTAATCCTGGCACCTGGGAGGTTGAGACAGGAGGGTGATGAGTTGGAGGCTAGCCTGGGCTACAGAGTAAATGTGATGCCAGCTTGGGCTATATATGAAGATCATCAATAAAGGTATTTATTTATGTATTTAAGTAAATAAATAAGTAATCTCAGTGTGATGGTTTGTGCCTGTAATCTCAGTATTTGGATGGTGGAGGCAGAAAGATCATGAGTTCAAGTCCAACCTTAGCCTCGTAATAAGTTCAAGGCCAGTCTGGTTTACAATACCCTGTCTCAAAAAGCCAAAAAATGGAGGGTCCAGAGAGATGAGTTAGTAGCTAAGAGCACTGGCTGCTCTTGTAAAGGACCTAGGTTAAATTCCTAGTACATACACATGGCAGTTCACAACCGGCTGTACCTCCAGTTCCAGGGGATCTGATACCCTCTTCTGGCCTCCCTGGGCATCAGACACTCACAGGTACACAGACATACATGCAAGTGAAACCCTTATACATGTAAAATAAAAATAAATTTCTCCTAATTTTTAAGCCAGAAATTTAAATAAGTAAATAAACGCATTAATTTTGCAAATGTTCTAGCCTAACTGTGGTACTTAATGTGATCTCCAAGACAGCCTCCCCTAACCCCCAAAGTAGATGCTTGGACCCTGAAGATGGGCACTGAGGCTCTAAGAGGTTAACGTGTCAGAGCTGGGATTCAGATGTGTCCCTGGGGTGAGGTATTCATCCCAAAGGCAGGATTTTAAGTACCAGTGGGCATGTTCCAGATAAGCAGGTTGACCAGATGTCTCATTTATATTAATTGAGTGGGAAACTGTCATCTGGTGACAGGCCATTCTCTGCCCTTCTTCCCTGAAGCAATTAATTAAAGTCACATTGGCAGTGGCTGAAAGTGGCAGGATTGAGCAGGGGTGAGAGGAAGTGGGGGTGAGGTAGGGTGAAGAGCAGAGAGGAATTGAGCGGGGGCACATGTGAGTCCCCTACACTGATGTGCTGATTTGAGTCTTTAGCTTAACAATATGTCTATGGTTCTCGATCTAGACTTCTGCATAAGGGTAAGTTCTTGATGGGGTACCTGCTTCTGAGCACCTAGGTAGCATCCCACAATGCTCCACTAGTCAGCACTGTACACTGGCAGAAGATGTTGGGTACCAAGTGACACGACAGTAAGATCTATGCTGTCTGTGGTGTCTTCGTCCCCCTCCCCTGCCCAGCTCAGCACTCACAGCGCCTGGAGTTACTCGCGATCATGCCATTGGGGTCTACTTCTTCCAGGCACAGGAAGGCAGCCAGCCGGTCAAAGGACACTCGAGCCTGGAGATACAAGAGTGGGCCAGACACCAGACTAGAAGGGCTTCCGGGGACCCAGCCCAATATTGCTAGATGCTGGAATATCTGTAGCTCATGGGAAACAATGACCTTGACATGGGTGGGGACTTTTCTCTGCTCCTCAAGTCAAGAGAGAGAGAGAGAGAGAGAGAGAGAGAGAGAACAGAATAAACCAGCTGCCTCCAACTAGGTCTGAGAAAGGGACTGCACCTTTTCCAACAGCACCCAGCAACACTGTTGAGTAACTTCCAACTCTGTTCACTGGGGGTGCTCTTGAGCACCCACTGCACACCTATACGTGGTGACTGGAGGTGATCATTGCAATACAGATGGCCTGGAGCTGAGGAAATAGCTCAGCGGGGCAAAGTGCTTGCTGTGCAAGTATAATGACCTGGGTTTAAATCCCCAGAGTCCACGTAAAAGCTGGTCACGGCAACCCATGTCTGTCTTCCCAACATTTGGAGAGTGGAGACGGCTGGCTCCCTGGAGCTCTCTGGCTAGGCAGTTCGGTCAAATGGTAAGCTCTGGGTTCAGTAAGAGACTGTCTCAAAAATTAAAGTGGGGTAGAGGGAGGGATCACTAGCACTAAGGATTTTCTAGTGGAAACCCTGCTATTTTAGAAGCTTCTATGTGTATATGCATGCAGGTATGTGTGTATATGTATTTAATTGGAGTTACCCTACACAAGGGATAGTACTTCTCTCACAAATCATGCATTACTTAATAAGATACTTAGTGTCAGATGTGGGATACCTCACCTCTGACCTAGAGAGACCCCTAAAACAACAGTTGCTCTCAGTGCCCACCAAAGCTCGATGGGAAGACCCTGTTGCTGAAGGCACAACATACTTTGGTCATAGGGAATGGAGAAACCGAGTTGGTTGGGTAGCTTCCTCCCTGCTGGCCAACTCTTATAGTACCAGGGAGGTGCTATGCAGGCTGCTCGAGGAGAAAGACACCGACTCCCTTCCTGGCTATGAACCCTGTGGGCCCCAATGGCCATGGAAAGATGTGCTTGTGTGCAATAGTGGTATGCATGCTATTGGGTAACCGAAGGTTTTCTGATTGGATTTCAGGCCTGCTCCACAGGTGGAAACACACATCTGTTACTATAAATCTGGCCAATAAGCCGTGGTTGGGGAGCTTATAGGCTATAGGAGTGAACCTCCTATTGTCATGTTGCCAAGTGGACTTCATATTGAACTGTCTTCTAAGAGTGTAACTCTATACCTTACGTTAGTGCAGCACACAGAAACTTAGAGCTGGTCTGAGTGCAGGGAATAACTGTCTGCAAAGAGCTCACCTACAAATGTGACTTCTGTACCACATCCCCTTTCTGCAAGGCTCAGTCAATGTAATGGAAGAGGGAGCAGGAAAACACACACACCATACACCACACATACACACATGTACTCACACACACACAACACACATACACACTCACACACATAACACTCACATACATATACACTCACACACATACATACACCACCCTCACAAAACACATACACACTCACACTTACATACATACACTCACACACACATCACCCTCACATAGCACACACACCCCACACTCACAAAACACACACAAACATACAAACTCACAGACAACACATACATACACACCACATTCACACAACACACGCATACACACTCACACCTACATACTCACACAACACACATACTCACACACAAACACACATGCCAGAAGACAGGAGAAGAGGAAGAGGAAGAGAAAGAGAAGGAAGAGGATTGGAGGAGGGGGGGAGAGGAGGAGGAGGGAGAGGAGCAAGAGGAGGAGGAGGAAGAGAAGGAGGAGGAAGAAGAGGAAGAGGGAGGAGGAGGAAGAAGGAGGAGGGAGGAAGAGGAGGAGGAAGAAGAGGAAGAGGATGGAGGAGGAGGACGAAGAGAAGGAGGAGGAAGAAGAGGAAGAGGGAGGAGGAGGGAGGAAGAGGAGGAGGAAGAAGAGGAAGAGGATGGAGGAGGAAGAAGAGGAGGAGGAAGAAGAGGAGGAGGGAGGAGGAGGGAGGAAGAGGAGGAGGAAGAAGAGGAAGAGGATGGAGGAGGAGGTAGAAGAGGAGGAGGAAGAAGAGGAGGAGGAGGGAGCTAGAGTGGGGAGGAGGAGGGAGGAGGAGGGCTGGAGGAAGCAGTTCAATCATTCACTCTTCCTCCTTTCCAGCAGGTCCCAGGATGTGTGTTGGGAAAGACAAAAGGCAGAGAAACAAAGGACCCCTCTCCAGGAGAGGACCAGGATGAGTTCCTGAGTGTAAAAGCAGCATGTTCTCTAGGATGCTTGCTGAGGCTCCACTGCACCCTCTGACCCACTTCTGATGGTCTGGCTCTACTCTAGCCCTTTCCCTCCCCTCCTCTGCTGACAGTGGTCCAGGTGTGCTGAGTGGGGCCCAGCTTTCTGACTCCTTGACCCTCCTCACACCTCACCTGAACGATGCAGTGCACAGAGAAGGGGAGGAAGGCCTGGGCTTTGTTAAGGATGCTGAGCACTGTGAGCGTCACAAAGGCCTTCTCTGCATCCATGGCATTGTCCTCTGCCACCAGGGTGTGGACAGCAAACACGACCAGCGCCACCTGTTGAAGCACAAGGGTGGCACTGAGCCTGCTGTCCATTTCCGGTGGACAGAGCCCACTGAGGTGTCTCTGCAGTCCATAAGATGCAATGCTGCTGGTACCGGCTCTCCACCCCAAGCATGCCCTCTCCCAAGCCTCTGGCATCTGCAGTGAGACCAGAATGACGTCACCAGAAATGTAGACACTTGGAAGGACACGAGAGACACAGAGAAGAGGAGGGTGGAGGTCTTCAGGGCGCTGAGCTCCTGGCCCCGGATGTGAAGGAGTCGCTCCAGGAAGGCATGCTCCCAGCCGTGGGACTTGATGGTTCTCACAGTTCTGAGCATGGAGCTGGTGAGCCGTGCTCTGGAGGCCTTCTGCCTCATCTGTTCTTCCTGAGACAGGAGAGAGGAGGCAAGAGAGGGACCAGCCTGGAATTCTCCATCCCTATGGCCCCTGCGGTTGCTCTGCTGCAAACCTTGCAGATTCTTTCCCCAGGAAAGCCCAGCCCAGCCCAGCATCTTCGACAGGGTCCTGAGCTACACTACCCTCACCCTGGGCTTTCACTCCTCCCCAGCGCTGTCTCAGCCACCTGGGCCTGCTGTCACTGCACCAATCAGAAGCCACCAATGGGCGTGATGGTGCTACCAAGAAGGCTTTCTGGAGGTATGGGTGTCACTTGAACTAGATCTTAATGAGGAGAACAGGAAGCTGCAGGTACTGAGTACATAGAGAACAGGCAGCCGCAGTAGGTAATCATAAGAGAGAGGGTCCTTCAGAGAGGGAACAGTATGACTCAAAAGAAATCCAGGGAGACTGCAGGAAAGGGAGACAGTGAGTTGGTTCTTCAGGGAGAGGGGAGGCTGCAGCAGGCAGGGCTTCGAGGTCAGGCAGAAGGGTTTAGGGTTTCATGTTTCATGCAAGAGTCTGTAGGGCAGCTTTGTGGACAGTGTCTTTGAGGCCACCTGGTTAGCAAGGGGAAGACAGCATGGACATCTACTGAGAGGGTGTCCAGGGATCTGCAGAAGCAAAACTAGGGAGGTGGCATGCGTGTATGGAGAGGTCAGGAGGGCTGGGGGAGGGTCACAGAGTGGAGTAAGGTACTGATGATAGAGAGGGTGGGTAACACGGGAGGATGGGTGACAGTGGAGGGAGGGTGACAGCAGATGGTGTGTGATAGGGAGGGTGGGTGACAGGGGAGGATGGGTGACAAAGAGGGTGGGTGACAGTGGAGGATGGGTGACAGGGACAGTATGTGATAGGGAGGGTGGGTAACAGGGGAGGATGGGTGACAAAGAGGGTGAGTGACAGTGGAGGGAGGGTAACAATGGACGGTGGGTGACAGCAGAGGGAGGGTGACAGTGGAGGGAAGGTGACAGCAGATGGTGTGTGATAGGGAGGGTGGGTGATAGGGGAGGATGGGTGACAAAGAGGGTGGGTGACAGTGGAGGATGGGTGACAGCAGAGGATGAGTGACAGGGAGGGTGGGTGACAGTAGAGGGTGGGTGACAGGGAGGGTGGGTAACAGTGGAGGGTGAGTGACAGGGAGGTGGATGACAGGGAGGTGGGTGACAGCGGAGGGTGGGTGACAGGGAGGTCACAGCAGAGGATGGGTGACAGGAAGGTGGGTGACAGGGAGGTGGGTGACAGCAGAGGGTGAGTGACAGGAAGGTGGGTGATAGGGAGGGTGGGTGACAGCGGAAGGTGGGTGACAGGAGAGGGTGAGTGACAGGGAGGTGGGTGACAGGGAGGGTGGGTGACAGGGAGATGGGTGACAGGGGGTGGGTGACAGGGATGGTGGATGACAGGGAGGTGGGTGACAGCAGAGGGTGAGTGACAGGAAGGTAGGTGATAGGGAGGGTGGGTGACAGTGGAAGGTGGGTGACAGCGGAGGGTGGGTGACAGGGAGGTGGGTGACAGCAGAGGGTGAGTGACAGGGAGGTGGGTGACAGGGAGGGTGGGTGACAGGGAGGTGGGTGACAGGGATGGTGGGTGACAGGAAGGTGGGTGACAGGGAGGTGGGTGACAGAAGAGGGTGGGTGACAGGGAGGTGGGTGACAGGGAGGTGGGTGACAGCAGAGGATGGGTGACAGGGAGGTGGGTGACAGGGAGGTGGGTGACAGCAGAGGGTGGGTGACAGGGAGGTAGATGACAGGGAGGTAGATGACAGGGAGGGTGGGTGACAGCGGAAGGTGGGTGACAGCGGAGGGTGGGTGACAGCGGAGGGTGGGTGACAGGGAGGTGGGTGACAGGGATGTGGGTGACAGAAGAGGGTGGGTGACAGGGAGGTGGGTGACAGAAGAGGGTGAGTGACAGGGAGGTGGGTGACAGGGAGGTGGGTGACAGGGAGGTGGGTGACAGGGAGGTGGGTGACAGAAGAGGGTGGGTGACAGGGAGGTGGGTGACAGCAGAGGGTGGTTGGGGCAGTGAAGAGGAACAAGTTCATCTTCCTTGACTTTCCTGAACACTCTCCTCTCCTTTCATCAGTGCAGGGTCTGCTGTGTAGTCCAGGCTGGCCTCAAACTAACTATCCTCCTGTCTCAGCCTCTCTAATACTGGGATGACGACGGGGGCCTGTTCTCCTCTCTCTCTCTCTCTCTCTCTCTCTCTCTCTCTCTCTCTCTCTCTCTCTCTCTCTCTCTCTCTCTCCCTTTCTCTCTCTCTCTTTGAGGTAGTTTCTCACTAGTAGTCCTGGCTGGCCTGGAACTTGCTATGTAGATCAGGCCGGTCTCAAAGTCACAAAGATCCCCCTATATCTGCCTCCTGTATGCTGGGTTAAAGGTGTGTGCCACTACACCTGGATCAACCGCTTTTGCTTTCATGTGCATTTATTTATTTTGTATACACATAAGCATGTGCGTGCTGCAGGGGGCATTTAGAGGTCATGGGACAACTTTCTCAATTTGGTTCTCTCTGTTCACCACGTGGACTGTGGGATCAAATTCAGGTGGTCAGGCTTGTGAGCAACTGTCTTTACCTGCTGTCTTTATCTCACCAGCCCTTATGGTGTCCTAAACGCCACCTACTGCCCGAGACGCTGAGCCTACCTCTGCCCTCAGTGCTTTGAAGCTTCTAGTCTCACAGCTGTGAGATCTCTGCTAGGAGAAGTGCTGTAGAGATAAAATCTGCAGACGCAGGAGACAGGGCTTGACAGACAAGGCATGGCTGTGTGGGGAAGCAGAGTGGGCAAGGGGGAGAAGAAGGAAGCAAGATCAGGTGACAGAGGCCGTGATGGGGTCGTAGGCTTCGACACTAAGCCATATCAGCAAAGGAGATTTGGTTTCTTTGGCTGCCACACGTCCCCCTGGCTGAGCGTGAAGGGGCTCAGAGTCAGGAGCCATTGAGGGACAACAGCTTGGGGCCACTATGGGAAGGGGCCACGCTCTAGAAGGAACAGAGGCTTGTCCAAGAGTCACAGGTCTGGCAACACAGGACAAGGACAGACCTAAAGCCTCCTCTTGCCTGTCCCTATCTCTGTCACCAACCAGAGACCCATGGTTGTTCCTCTGTCCAGGATGCCTGCATCCCCAAATGCCAAACCTGATGGAAGCCCCTCTTCTTGGTGATGAAGAAGTTCAGAGGGAGGAGGCTCAGGAAGACAGCAACGGCTGTGAGAGCAGAGGGTCCAAGGAGCTGGGGACAGAGGGCAGGGTGTCATGAGACTCCAAGGGTTTGGGTCACCCCACTTCCCAGGGTTGGGAATTCAGGCGTGTGCTGCTGTGCCTGGCTTTTTATATAGGTCACGGGCGTCTGCCCTTGGTTCCCCATGTTTACTAAGTAAGTACTTTGTCGGCTCCCGATCCCTGCTCCTTTTGAATGATTATCTATTGAGGTGACATGGTCACAGCACGCATGTGGAGGTCAGGAGATGACGTTGTAGGGTCAGTTCCCCCTTCCACATTTATATGGGCTTCAGGACCCAGCTTGGGTCTTCAGGCTTGCATCCTCGACAGCAAGCACAGTAATTTGCCCCCTGAGCCATTTTGCCAGCACACTCTCTGTTGCTGAGGCTGACCTAAACCCCTGCTCCTCTTTCCCTCACCTCCCAAATTCAGTTGTTACAGGTATGTGCCACCACACCCACCTCTCAGGGCTCGCTGTTAATCTACCCTCCATCCCACCTCTTAGTGGGGAGTTACCAGTCACCACATTAACAAACAAATCTACAAAGTTGTGGTTTCTGAGCTATATGGGCAGGTGTGTGTGTGTGTGTGTGTGTGTGTGTGTATTTAGTGTAAGAATGTCTCCTGCAATACTAGAGAAGCAGTTATACTGAGTGATTACTCAGTTTATTTAAAATGTCACAGTTAACCTGACACCTGTGTTTTGTTAATCTTTCCCACCAGGGAAATCTTGTAAGGGCCGGTGCCTTTGGTCTAGTTACCTAGGAGATATGGTGGTGGGAACAGACTAAATGTTAAAAAAAAAAAAAAGTCTTATTGTGCTTTTCTGAGATTTCCTCCACCCCAACTCCAGTCTCTGTTTCTCTCATCTCTAATCTCTGGACTACAGTGGGCCAGTTTGGTTTATTCATGCAACTATTCCACCACCTAGTGGCTCAGTGGAGAACTGTCCTGAAAGCCACTGGCAGCCTGAAGTAGTAAGGTCACCCTCCGGGATATTTTCATTTAGCCGTAGCACCCACAACCCACCATCTTAGTAAGCCTGGGGCAGCGTGGTGGTCCTCTGGTGCCAGGGCAGAGGCAGGGTGCAGGGCGTTACCTGTGGCTGCTGTGGTCTCTGATCATTACCAGCCTTGGCCTGCTCAGTGCTCCCAATTGTTTACCACATCCTCCCTCCTTCCCTGTCTTTCCTATGATAGTGGCCAGCTTTTCAACACTGCACACAGGTGCTGCTTGAATGCCTGTGTGTGCTTGCTGACCACCTACTGTGTGTAAGCCTTGGAATATTCAAATGTCAGTGTTCACAAATAGACTTCTAGCTGAGCATGACAGCTCACATCATTAATTGCAGCGACTCCTGAGGCTGAGGCAGGAAAAGCACAAACACCAGCCTGTGTTTACACCGAGGTCAAGGCCAGCTTTTTAGTGAGACCTTGCCTTGAAATTAAAAAAAATATATATATAAATATTTATATATAAACATTGTATATAGCCGGGCGTGGTGGCACACGCCTTTAATCCCAGCACTTGGGAGGCAGAGTCAGGCAGATTTCTGAGTTCGAGGCCAGCCTGGTCTACAGAGTGAGTTCCAGGACAGCCAGAACTACACAGAGAAACCCTGTCTCGAAAAAAAACCAAAAAAGTAAAAAATAAAATAAATAAACAAACATTGTATATAAATATATCTATATTATATAATATATTATATACTATATAAATATATCATAAAACATATGGTACTATATGTAATAATATAAATTATAACATTATATATAACATATTATATATAATATAATATATAAATATATAGTATTTATATATTATATAATTGTTATATAAATATGAAAATATGTTTTTTAAGGACCAAAGATGTAGCTCAGTGGAAAACTGCTTGCATGGCATACACGAGGCACCACAGAGATAAATAAGGAAACTTTCAATGGTGGTGATGGCTCCCCTCACATATCAGATGGCAGCTAACAACACTATGCAAGTGAGCACTAGGTACTGTGCAAAGCACCTTAGATACACAGCCCGAGAATACCTAATCCAAAAGTTGGAAACTAAGTTCCCCAGATTCTGAGAGCACCAACACGATGCCACATCGGGGAATTCATGCCTCATCTTACCCTGGTCACAGGCAAGATGCAGAGGGCTGTTAAAGGCATTGCTCAAAATGGCCTTTGGGCTATGCCAATAAGGCACCCACAAACCACATAGACTTTCTTGTTAAACTCAGCTTATATTCTCAAGCTCTCAAATTCATGTCTACCATTCCTGAATCCATACCCAGAGCCCCGCTGGACCCAAGTGATTGCATCAGACAGAGGCTGCCCCTCAGACAGAGGCTGCCCCTCAGACAGAGGCTGCCCCTCAGGCAGAGGCTGCCCCTCAGACAGAGGCTGCCCCTCAGACAGAGGCTGCCCATCAGGCAGAGGCTGCCCCTCAGACAGAGGCTGCCCCTCAGGCAGAGGCTGCCCCTCAGACAGAGGCTGCCCCTCAGGCAGAGGCTGCCCCTCAGGCAGAGGCTGCCCCTCAGACAGAGGCTGCCCCTCAGGCAGAGGCTGCCCCTCAGGCAGAGGCTGCCCCTCAGGCAGAGGCTGCCCCTCAGGCAGAGGCTGCATAAACTCTGTCAGGTTCTCTGGGTCTCACCCATGTAGAACCAGGAGCCTGCTTTTAGTTATCCTCTGTTCTTAGAACCAAGGAATTGTAGCACAGGGAGGGTGAGTTAGTAGTGTGACGTTTAACAGCAAGTAAATGGTAAGAGCAAGATTTAAACCCAGGCAGCAGTCCATGCACAGCCAGAGCCAATAATAATAATAATAATAATAATAATAATAATAACAATAATAGTGATAATAGCAGATGCTTTTGTATCATGAAGCAAAAGGAAGAAAAGGTTTCCCGGCTGATGCCATGGCACTGTGCTTTCTGCACGTGGCGGCAATTCTTCCCCGGCACTATGTTTCAGCCTTGTGTTGGTGAGCATGGTTCAGCGGCACCAGCCACTCCAAAACATAACGGATTCGCCTACTGAGTTCCCCGAGAACCCACTGAGAATTGGTAATAGTAAGGATCCCATCTGGGTGGGCACACGCCTGTAATCAGGCACTTACAAGGTGGAGGCAGGAGGATAGAAGCTCAAGGCTAGCCTCAGCTATGTCATGAGTTTGAAACTAGCCAGGGTTACACAAGGTCTTGCCTCAAAAAACCCAAACCCCAACCTGAACCAACCTAAAACCCCAAAGTGAACTCATCCACATTATCATCAGCATTTTGAGAAAGAGAAAGAACTCAGTGCTGGAGGGGGCTAGCCTGGGCTTGAACCTGAGCAGAGGTCACTCTAAGACTCTTCACTTTGTATCAATTTACAGATGGAGACTGGGTTTAGGGAGGAGGAGGAGGGAGGGGAGGAAGAGAAAGAAGAGGAAGAGGAAGAGGAGGAGGAGCAAGGGGAGGAGGAAGAGGAGGAGCAAGGGGAGGAGGAAGAGGAGGAGGAGCAAGGGGAGGAGGGAGAGGAGGAGGAGCAAGGGGAGGAGGGAGAGGAGGAGGAGGGAGAAGAGGAGGAATAGGAGGAGGAGGGAGGGGAGGAGGAATAGGAGGATATGGAGGCCCAGATCCACACCTGCCACAGGTAGACAAAGCACACAAAGATCCACAGGAAGAGCAGCCACAGCCCGTTGAGGTAGATGATGCTCTCGGCCAGCCGCTGGATGTCCACCGACACCAGGTTGACCACGTCCCCTGCTGCGCTGGACTTTCTGGAACCACTGGACAGGACCAGGACCTGGGCCGGTGTGAGGAAGAGGGACATGTGAGGAGGGAGGAATGGGAGTGGGCACTGAGTGCAGGCCCAGCCTCAGTTTACCACCTATGCAGTGAACCTGTAAACTTTCCCAAGCTAACTCCCAGGGTTGGGCATGGGGATCTGGGGGGACACTGTAAGTAAAAATTACAGAAAGCTAGACCCGGGTGATCTGGGCTCATTTGCCCCCTGTGCTAGGGATACCCATGTCTGTGCTGAGAGCAGCCTCCTCTCCTCAGATGTCAGGGACAGATGCAGGCTACACTGTACTGATGCTGGGGTCACTCTGGTGACTGCAACCAGGCCTGTGGGTACACTGCATGGACCAGCTGTTAAGAAGTGAAAAGTGATTCCAGGATCAATGTGGACCCTATTTTACAGCTAAGGAAACTGAGGCGCCGAGAAGCGAAGCAACTTGCCCTGAGTCAGAGTCAGAGCCAGAGACCCATAGGCCAGGAATTCAGGACCCCTAAGGCATGGCACAGACAGGACAGGGTGTTAGATTGTCCCAGCCTGACCTTCCTGACCATTACTGCCTCCAGTGCCTCTTTCTCCAGTGGCTTCTGATCTGCCAGCTACTGAGGTCTCAGGACCCAGCGTGAGGAACACTGGCTCTTCCTGCCTGCTCTGTGCTGTGTGAGAGTTAATGTGATCCAAGGTGTAGAACTCCCCACTCTGCAAGTCTTCACAGAGGGCCAGCTGCAGCCCCACCCACGGGGACTTCCCACCCCTGCTGCCTCCTGAGAACTTCAGTGGAGCCAGGCTTGTTGGCACAGCTGGAGTTTGAGTGACAGAAGCAGAGCTCAAAGATGTTTATAGTTCCTTTCAATGGGCAGCCATGCTAAGAGCCAAGAAGGCGTCTCCCTGGGGGTCAGGTTACGTCAGCCCTCTTCTGAGGATCAAAGGCTGCCTTGCAGGGCAGGCTGTGTTTCCTCTTGAGCTCAAAGCCTTGGAGACTCACAAGGGATGTAAGCATCCTGGCGGGACTACAGGTTATCCTGTGTCCCTCCTCTGCACAGGCAGGCTAGAGAAACAATGGATACCTGGAAACTGCCATTTCCCCAGGAGCCCCACGCTGGGAGAAGGAAAAGACTGAAGCCGGGGTGCCAGAGAGGAGCTTGTCTTGGGAGAGATCTCACAGTGTCTTAACAACTTGCCAGAGACAGATGGTTGGGGCCACCCCCAGCCAGAACTGCATAGCTACACATATCTCTTATTCTCACAGTCAGGATTCCAGAGAAAGACTTAGGGGGAAGTCACTGTCCCTTGCTTGTTTAATTAACAGATTGGAGAAGGTACCCAGATCAGGGCCCGATCACAGAGCGTTAACCAAGGAGGTAGGAGGACAGGAGACTAGGCCGTATGGATGCTCACACTCCCGCCCCTGGCGCTCACCTTTCTGTACACCAGGCCAGTGATGGCTGTTCGCAGCCTCATCTGCAGGACCTTGGCTCTGTACATGTGCTGCTGTTCAAACAACGTCTGTAGGCAGGCTGCCGCGAACATCAGCACAGCTAGGAGCCAGCCTGTCCACGCCGAGGAGTTGCGGTCACCCATGAACTCCAGAAACAGACTGGGATGCAGGAAGAGGGACAGCAGTGAGGCCTAAGCCATCTGGGTGCAGGGTCATCGGGGTCATGACCTCTACCCTGTCCATGTTTCTTTTCCATGTGACTTTTTTTTTTTTTTTCTTTTTGAAACAGGGTGGGGATGGAGGTCGTGTAGCTCAGGTTAGCTTCAGACTCACTATGCATACCATGAGCTTGAGTTTCTGATAGGATACGGGCATGTAGGTGCTAGGGATCAAACCCAGAGCTTGGTTGACAAACACTTGACCACTGAACCGACACAAGCTGAAGCCCTGGTTTGGCTCTAGTTGGGGCTAGGACTCATTCTGTGTTTCAAGTCTCAAGCTGTGACCCTACTACCCCCAGGCTCTTGGGCGCTGTCATCACAAATCCCAATGCCAAGCCTGGCTTTACTTTCCATTTAGTAAGTGATGTAGGCAGGCCTAGAGCCCATGGTGTAGCCCAGGCTGGCCTGGAACTTGCAATCTTCCTCCTTTAACCTCTTGAGTAAGAATGACAGCTCCTCACTGCCAGGCTTTGCCGTGTGTGTGTGTGTGTGTGTGTGTGTGTGTGTGTGTGTCTGTGTGTCTGTGTGTCTGTGTGTGTCTATGTATGTTTGTCTGTGTGTGTCTGTGCCTGTGTGTGTCTGTGTATCTGTGTCTGTGTATCTGTGTGTGTGTATGTCTCTGTGTGTCTGTGTGCCTATGTCTGTGTGTCTGTGTATGTGTGATTTTGTCCTGTCTCCCTGGCCATGTCCAGTAGTACTTGAACAGTCCTGCCCTAGTCTCTTAGAGATGGAAATTGCATGGAGCAAAGCCTCGGTGAGACCATTTCATACATCTCTGACCTACTCAGCCATCAGCCACAAACACTTGAGTGGGCCCATCCAGTGGGATCCAGCCCAAACTGCCCATCCATACATCCTGATCAGCTGAGTGCGTGAATGCCTGTGACTTTAAGCTCTAACCTTGGGGACGATAGTTTAGCAGCAAACCTTAACTGATACAGCCCTCTGCCCTCCCGGGATCAGTCACTTTCTCCTGACATGTGTCCCCCACTTCCGCAGACTTATTGCACATGTGCTGTGGTCCTGAGTCCCTGATGTACACACAGAGGCAGAATTTTTCCTCCCAGGATGCCACTGAGGTACCTCAGCCAGAGCCAGAGCCTACCTGAGGAGCTTGGGAACAGCAAACCTGAAGGCATCGCTAATGACCAGGCTGAGGGTCCCCAGCAGGAAGGTGGACCGGAACACGCGCCAGATAGCCCTGAGTAGTGGGCCCCTCTGACTCCTCTCTGGCTGCAGGAAGGCCTCTGTCTCAGGGGCCCCCACACTACTGTGCCCTTTGTGCCTGGAAGAGAGGAAACATGGGCACAGGGCCCAAGTTATATTCAATGGCTGTAGCAGACCAACAAATTCTGGTCATTTATTATTGTTGTTTTGAGACAAGGTCACTCTGTAGCCCTGGTTGACCAGCTGACAAGTGCCCTAGAGGCCAGCTGCTGAATGCTCTAGAGGCCAGCTGATGATAAGTGCTCTAGAGGCCAGCTGATGAGTGCTCTAGAGGCCAGTTGCTGAATGCTCTAGAGGCCAGCTGATGATAAGTGCTCTAGAGGCCAGCTGATGAGTGCTCTAGAGGCCAGCTGATGATAAGTGCTCTAGAGGCCAGCTGATGAGTGCTCTAGAGGCCAGCTGATGATAAGTACCCTAGAGGCCAGCTGCTGAATGCTCTAGAAGCCAGCTGATGAGTGCTCTAGAGGCCAGCTGCTGCTGCTGAATGCCCCAGAGGCCAGTTAATGGTGAATGCTCTAAAGGCCAGCTGACGAGTGTTCTAGAGGCTAGCTGCTGCTGAATGCTCTAGAGGCCAGCTGATGATGAGTGTTCTAGAGGCCAGTTGCTGCTGAATGCTCTAGAGGCCAGCTGATAAATGCTCTAGAGGTCAGCTGATGAGTGCTCTAGAGGCCAGCTGATAAATGCTCTAGAGGTCAGCTGATGAGTGCTCTAGAGGCCAGCTGATGAATGTTCTAGAGGCCAGCTGATGAGTGCTCTAGAGGCCAGCTGCTGGGTGCTCTAGAAGCCAGCTGCTGCTGAGTGTCCTTTACCAGGATCTCTCTTGAGCTCCGGCCCACCCCTCACTCACCCTGGCAGCCCATTGCAGCTTCTCCTCCATTCTCTTTCCAGCTGGGAAACGAGTTCTTCTGAAGAGTTTTCTCTCCCAAGTGACCAGAGGTCTTTTGGTCCCAGCAGCTTTTTGTAGCCCCTCCATAGCAGTCTGTGGAAGAGGGGTCAGCAGAGCAAGCTCCTCCTGCTGTCTCCACACCCCATCTTGCTCCCTGCAGGTAGCTGCGTGACCCCTGGGAAGCCACCTCTGCTAGGTCCTGAAGGCAGTAGCCACCCCTGGGGGAACCCAGGTACTTTTAAAAGACCCCCTTTTAAAGACCTGGGACATAAAAATGACTGAATACTTAAAGGACACTGGCATAAGAGGGGAACAGACCCTCTCTGGAGTCAGAAGTTCAGGGTCCAAAAGTTGTTACAGATCTTTGATCTTTCCAACAACTCGAAGGGGAAGCTCTTGTTGGGTGCTGGTTGTCTCTCTAGGTCCTGCCAAGTGTCCTCGTAACAAACGAGGGCAAGCAAGCAATAGACCACTCTGTAAATGGTTAATTGCTTGGGGGTCCTAGTGAGCAACATGACAGAGTCTGGGTGACATTTCAGTAGGACACAAACAGACAGCACAGCTGATGGGTGCTGTGGTTGGGAGCAGGGTTGAGGCACTCGCTCGCTCCTCCAGCCTGGGATCCTCTAGAAGATAGACTTGGCCTTTTCAATCTCACTCCTGGGGCTTAGCTTGCAGTAGATGCTTAGTTAACACATCAAGTGACAGAGGCTGCGTAATAGATGTGATTTTATTCCGTACCTGCTATGAACACGCTGAGTATAGTCTATTTGATAGAGGTAGAATTGCACCCATTTTACAGAGGGCAAGACTGAGGCTCTGGTGTGCCTAACAAGTCCACTAAGAGGAAGAGCCAGAGTTCAAGGTCACATCTTTCTCTGAGGAGTGAATTGGGACAGATTGAGAGGAATACTCTGGAAAGCAGCTCCGAGCTGGGCAAAGGAGGCGTGGGTAAGGGCAGGAGGGAATGCTGTGGGGATGGGTAGGGCTGACAAGCCGAGAGAGCATAACGCCAGTCAGGGGACCCCACCTCAGCCCTACACCTCACTCACCCAGAGGCCCACCAGAACATGGCCTTGGAGGGAAAGGAGGCCTCAGCCTCTGGACACGGATTCTGGAAAAGACAAAAGGCCAGGGGGAATCAGGTGTGACAGTGTCCACCTGTCGTCCGGGGGAACCAGATGTGACAGTGTCCACCTGTCGTCCGGGGGAACCAGGTGTGACAGTGTCCATCTGCCGTCCAGGGGGAACCAGATGTGACAGTGTCCACCTGTCGTCCAGGGGGAACCAGATGTGACAGTGTCCACCTGTCGTCTGGGGGAACCAGGTGTGACAAAAAGGGCTATGGGCTAATGGAGGCGATAACTCAGAGCAAGAATTACTCAGAATAGCTATGACTTGACTGAGATCAAGAAGTTCTCAAACATCCGGGTGTGGCAGTAGCTCATGCCTGTAATCCCAGCTCTCTGGAGGTAGGAAGATTGCTGTGGGTTTCAAGGCTAGCCTGGGCTTAACTAGTGAATACCAGGCCACTCTGGGCTTCAATATGAGAGCGAACCTCAAAAACAACACAAAACAACAACAACAACAACTCAAAGCAAGGACCATGTTATGAAGATGAGCTAATGGGGCTCAGTGATGGAGTGTGTGTGTGTGTGTGTGTGTGTGTATGTATGTATGTGTGTCTGTGTGTATGTGTGTGTATGTGTGTGTGTTTTAGAGGGAGGGAGTGTTGTGGGCTAGAGCTTCCTGTTTGGTCCCCTTTAGTGTGAAGAATTCCCTCCACACGAATCCATGCCCCCCCAAACTGAGCTTCCCCCATATCATGAGGGACTGACAATCTCTGCAAGTGTGAGTCAAGATAAGCACCACCTTCAGTTGACAGATACTTTGTCACAGTGATGAGACAGTAACCAATCCACCAGTCATAAGAATGATGTATCCTGTGAGTCTGCAGTCTTCCTGCCTTCCCAGAGCTGGGATCAAAGATGCTCCCATGCTGGGCTGTGGGGTTCAGATTTTGCTAAAGGGTTGAATGAACGACAACAGGGAAACACTTGTGCTCTAGGCCAACACACATTGGTCACGCGCTGTCGTGGGCATTGGAAGGGTCTGGGGTTAGAGGACGCCAGGATTGACTTACCAATGGCTGGGAGTCTTCCGAGAAGAAGGGTGGCTGGTCCACCAGACAGGACAGCACCAGCTCAGCCACCACCAGGGACAAGCACAGGTAGGTGGCCAGGTGGTGGAGGGGCTCCTGACGGAAGTTCTGTGGGGGACAGAGAAGCCCCACTGAGCCCAAGAGTGGTGGTGAGAAAGTGAAGGGGGCCCAGAGATCTGGGCTGAGGCTGGACATAGTTCCTGAGGCCTGGAGCAATTTCTAGATGGGAACCAAGCCCTGGTGCACGAAAGCCTGGTCCTAGCATTCCTGGTCATCCTGGCTCATGGCATGTTACTGCCATATATCAGACTTTCTGCATGAGTGACAGTCCCCAGGACAATACCACAAAGCAGCGCTGGGTTTTCTTCCATTCTCCTTTCCAGCCCTGTGGTGGTTTGAACAAGAATGGCCCCTCCACTCTCCATCCCCCACCCCCACCCCGTGGGCTCACATATTTGAATGCTTAGTCATCAGGGAATGGGAAGAGCATTCTGCCTTCTGAAGCAGAAAGTGGAAGGGGTCTTACTGGAAAATGAGGGATGCAGGCAGGAAGGGCAAGGACCCGTCAACCTCCTGTGTAAAAAGAACACTGGAGTCCTGTCATCCAGGAGGGCAACTGCCATTAACAACACTACAATGCCAGGCATAGGGGTACCTGTAATCTCACAAGCAGGAGGCTGAGGCAGGGAAGATCGGAAGTTTAATATCGCCCTCCTCTACACAGTAAATTTGAGGGTAGCATGGGCTATATGAGACACTGTCCTGAAAAAATTACAACATTGAACTATTTCAAAAGAGCTGGGAGAAAGGATTTTGAATTTTTTAAAAAGCTGTATTTATTTATTTATTATGTACACAGTGTTCTGCATGTGTGTATGTCTGTATGAGAGGGCACCAGATCTCATTATAGGTGGTTATGAGCCCACGATGTGGTCGCTGGGAATTGAACTCAGGACCCCTGGGAGAGCAACCAGTGCTCTTAACCGCTGAGCCATCTCTCCAGCCTGATTCTGAATGTTCTAATCACAAAGAAATCAAAGCTGCCCAGGTGGCTAACTGCCCTTATTTGATTATTATTTAGTTTACCCATGCATGAAAATATCACACTGCAGGGGCTGGGAGATGTTTCTGCAGTGCTTGCCAAAAAAGCATGAGCCTGCAAGTTTACATTCCCAACAACTACATAAAAATGTAGGAGTGGCTCCAATCCCTTGGAGTAGAGAGACAGGATAAGCTCGGCTTGCTGGCTGCCAGTCTAGCTCCAGGTTCATTCAGGGACACTGACACAAGAGAATAAGGCAGAGAGGGTGGTAGATCTAGACACAGCACATCCTCCTCTGGCCTCTGCACACATAGCCGTGCACATCCGCATATGCACACAGCATACACTAAGCATACTGCATCCTACAAATGGGTATAAATAATCATGTATCAGTTCAAAACAAAACAAAGTATGTGGGATTGGCGGTACTGATGGGGGAGGGCGTTATGTGTGGAAAGGGGGGCAGGAAAGAGGTCTGACTCTGCCACATAGATTTTCCCAGGTTGCACTCACCCCTGCAGAGGCCTGCTGCACAGTGTTGATTCCTGGCAAGATGCAGCAGAGCAGCCAGTACCCGAACAACACCCCGGATGACCGGACTCCCTTCCTTCTCTCCATGTGGATCAGAAAGGTGGCAAAGCTCTGGATAAGAAAGGATGGAGGGTAGAAAGGATGGAGGGTAGAAGGGATGGAGGGTAGAAGGGATGGAGAGTAGAAGGGATGGAGGGTAGAAGGGATGGAGGGTAGAAGGGATGGAGGGTAGAAAGGATGGAGGGTACAAAGGATGGAGGGTAGAAGGGATGGAGGGTAGAAGGGATGGAGGGTAGAAGGGGACGCTCCCACCTCCCTCGCACTCCCACAGCTACAGGAAAGCAGCTATTGGAGCAAGCCAGGCTCCTGCAGAAGCAGCAGTTACCATGGTGGTGAGCCACACAGTAGGGTGAATTAGAAGCTCTGGGGCCTGGGGCACGCCCTGGTGGATCCTCCACAGAGGCACGGCCACGTTGAAGGTATACAGAAGGATGAGGGCCAAGCCCAGCACCTGGAGGGAAAACAAAAGTGAAGGCAGACTGGAGAAGACCTCATGTGCAATGCCTGATGGGGGCTCTCTCAGTGACATCACCGATGTGTCATCCCTGCTTGGGAGGCATTGAGACCCATCCTGATCTTCAACTCTTCATGTCAAAATGCTCTTCAGTAGCTTGAGTTGGTCCAGTGTTTCCCAGGCCACAGAAGAAGCTGGAAGTGCGTGTGTTGGTGTGAGTTAGGGTATGAAGTGAGAGATACTAGGTGAAGAAGTTTCCTATGGGATCCCCTGTAGGATGAATGGTCCTGCTGGACTGGTTCTACCTCGAAGCAAGAGATCCACGCTGCCTAAATGCCAGGTCGTTGCTAAACACAAGCCCCAGTTTCAATTGCTCTTGGGAAGGTGATATTGAAACCCACCTGACTGCCCCAGTAGGCTAAAGCAGGCCCTGAAATGCCTCTCTGCGGATACTTTCCGAGGCCAGCCAGTTACAACTGCACCACAGTGCAGTGGCCCAGCTATTAGCTCTCTGCTTCTGTCTTTTTGGTGAATTCTTTCAACACCCACATCTGTACAGCCTCCCCTGGCATAGTATTTTGGTGGTCTATATGGGGACCTTTCTCCTCTTCAGAGTAGGGAGGGGACAGAATGAATGACTGACAGCAGTTGAGCCCAAGTGGTTATATTCCTGGCCAGACTTCCAGGCATGCTTCTCTTTTTTGTCTTCCAGTTCTTGGTTTTTTTGTTTGTTTGTTTGTTTGTTTGTTTGTTTGTTTTTGACACAGGAGTTCTCTATGTAACCCTGGCTGTCCTGGAACTCCATCTGTAGACCAGGCTGGTCTTGAACTCAAAGATCCACTGCCTCTGCCTCCCCAGTGCTGGATTAAAGGCATGTGCCACCACTGCCCATGTCTGGCTATCTTCCAGTTCCTGATTTCCTGCATGAGGTATGGCTGTCCGGTGGCAGCAGCTCTTCCTAGGCTAATCTGCACACACTGTGGGAGTCCTCTTAAGGCTTGCTGTCCTGTTCCATCCTGAGATCTTCTGCCTCTCATCCAGTAAGTGGAATCTCTCCTTCGCTGTGTGAACCCAGACGGCTCATCTGGAGAATTTGGCCACTGGCTGTAAATTGTCCTGATGGCTGTAGACAGTTTGGCTATGTGTAGGAGGGATGTCCCTGTAGAGAGGTACCCCAGTTCTTCTATGGGAGAGCAGATTGATCTGTTTACCACAGAGGGCATCTCATAGGAACACCCATTCACAGACAGACCCATCACGGGACATCTTCTCTCCCTCCCAACTCCCCACTGAACTGCATGCTTAACAACAAATTTTATGCTCAGACTTTACAGAAAAGACATTAAACTGGCCTTGAACTCACACATCCACCTGCCTCTGCCTCCCAAGTGCTGGGATTAAAAGCATGTGCCGCCACCGTCTGGCTTTAAAAGAAGTAGACAGTCCCTGATTAAAGCAGGCCCTGGAATGCCTCTCTGCGGATACTTTCTGAGGCCAGCCAGCTACAGCTGCGCCACAGTGCAGTGGTGCAGCTATTAGCTCTCTGCTTCTGTCTTTTTGGTGAATTCTTTCAACACCCACATCTGTACAGTCTCCCCTGGCATGGCTTTAAAAGAAAGCCTTTAAACAGTTTAAGCAACAATAAAGTCCTCCTGAGACCCACAACAAGCAAGACCCTTAGAGTTTAACAACGTGGAAGTGGTGGGGTGGGGGGTGGGGGGTGTCGGGGTGGGGGTGTCGGGGTGGGTGGTGGGGGGTGTCAGGGTGGGGGTGTCGGGGTGGGGGGTAGGGGGTGTCGGGGTGGGGGGTGTCGGGGTGGGGGGTGTCGGGGTGGGGGGTGTTGGGGTGGGGGGTGGTTCGACTGCAGTATCAGTGCTGGAGAGGTGGAGGCAGAAAGCAGAAATTGAATGTCAGCCTGAGCTGCCTAGCAACTTTCAGACCAGCCTGGGCCACATGAGCTACATGTCTGTCCCAAAAACAAAAACAAAAACAAAAACAAAAACAAACAAACAAAAACAAAAAAACCCTAACAAAGTAAAAAGTATAAGTAGGTAATCTTTAATATGTTACATTATGTCACAAATGCAATTTAGACCCACCCTCCTTTTAGTAAGGTATTAAGTGTCTTATGCTGCTCTAGTTATGATTTTAATAAGAGGAATAAAGCAATAAAAAAGAAAACCAATATGCAGAAGAGAAGAAGCTGTGAGAGGGAATCTAAGTGAGGATATGTTCTGGGTAAGGAAGGTTAAAGGACGAATATTAGCTTTGGATAAGGAAGGCGTGTGTATGATAAAATTAGATTTTTTCCCCCCTGAGGTAAAAATGATTTGTTGCTTCCAAAATAAAAAGTGAAAGCTGAGGACAAACCCGAGCAGCTTAAGCGCCCTGCAGAAGGGCAGGAGTCACAAAGGACAAGCCTTCAGGAGGACGGGGTGGGGGGGGGGGGGAGGAGGAGGGTGAAACGCAGGTTCGAAGACACGGAGGTATAGACATACTGCCGAAATACACCACTCGGCAGAGCTGAGAGGGGCTCTTCAGATACTGTCTGCTCTTAGCGACCTTACAGAAAATGAATTTAAAGAACAAACATTTTATGTTTGCTTAAGAATCTTACTTAACCGGGCGTGGTGGCGCACGCCTTTAATCCCAGCACTCGGGAGGCAGAGGCAGGCAGATTTCTCAGTTCGAGGCCAGTCTGGTCTACAAAGTGAGTTCCAGGACAGCCAGGGCTATACAGAGAAACCTGTCTCAAAAAACAAAACAAAACAAAAACCAACAACAACAACAACAAAGAAGAATCTTAAGTTTTGTAGGAACTTTCTTACTCGGCTTTTAACTACTTAGAAAAAATAGTCTTATAAAAGTTTATCAGAGGGGCTGGCGAGATGGCTCAACGGGTAAGAGCACTGACTGCTCTTCCCAAGGTCCTGAGTTCAAATCCCAGCAACCAGATGATGGCTCACAGCCATGTGTAATGAGATCTGACACCCTCTTCTGGTGCATCTGAAGACAGCTACAAGGTACTTATGTATAATAATAAGTAAGTCTTTGGACCTGAGCGAGCAGAGTTGACCGGAGCGAGGGGAGGTCATAAAATTCAATTCCCAACAACCACATGAGGCTCACAACCATCTGTACAGCAACAGTGTACTCATATACATACAATCTTTTTTTAAAAAAATTTTTATTAGAGAGCCGGGCAGTGGTGGTGCATGCCTTTAATCCCGGCACTTGGGAGGCAGAGGCAGGCGAATTTCTGAGTTTGAGGCCAGTCTGGTCTACAAAGTGAGTTCCAGGACAGCCAGGACTACACAGAGAAACCCTGTCTTGAAAAACAAAAAACAAAAAACAAAAAAACCCAAAAGTTTATTAGAAAGCTGTTTGTTTTGCTGTCCATATTGCCTAAATATTAAATGAAAGTTAAAAACTAAAACCTATATCTATTGCTTCATTTACAATCCTGGGAAAACTTTCCTGAGGGGTCAAAAACCAGATTTAGAGACCAGAGCCAGTAAGGATAAAGGCAGACAAGAAGGACCAGGGATTGACAAGAAGGACCAGGAATGGCAATCCCTCTAAATAGGTCCTGGAACTCTGGGAGCCACTTCCTCCTCCTAAGCAGCTGGACTACAGATGCAAGAGGTTAGGCTCGAACCAGAGCACCCCCTGTAAAGAGGCAAATGATAGGGGAAAGGTGTCCCCTGCATGTCTAAGGCAAGACACATGGTGAGAAGAAGTGTGTTCCATCCACAGGTGATGTGACCAGTATAGAGAAAACTATAATAAGAGCAACCCCCATGAGCCTTTGGCTGACCTTAACAGCAAACAGGTTAATGTGTGGCCCCCATCATTAATGATATTACAAAACAAAATTTCACTGAATCCTGACCAGAATTCCTATCCAAATCCAGTTTAGCTAGAGATCTGGTACTCTCAAGGGTTTTAAAAGAGCCACCCAGGGGCTTGGCTTCAGGTCATTTAAAGGAGCATTACTGGGTCTTAGTGAGTACTTGAATCCCAGGGAGACAAGTCCCTATTGTAAATTTAATTTTTTTCAAATTCTATTTTTAATTATGGTTCTTAAATGCTTTAATGTCCCTGCTATCCCATCACCCACCAGAGGTAGTGGAAAAGAAAGGATACGGGGAAGGGGGAGATGGGGGAGGGGTGGGGGGAGTGAACCTATTTGCTAAGGTTCTCTGAAGTGACTCTTGCCTATGTTGTCTGGAAATTGGCAATTTAGTTCATTAGTCAGCAGTGACAGCTTGATCTACTCACAAACACTTCACGGATATACCAGCCGTCCAGTTCGGTAGAGTCGGGATAGCAAACATGAATCAGTAGCGGTGATATTACGTAGCAGAGACAGCCAGGCCTCCGCCTTGGCTCAAGTCAGCAGGAGGGACCTGGAGGGACTCTAGGTAAAGTTCTCCTTGGCTGTGCCTCTCTCAGTGAAGAGCATTGCACAGTTAGCTCTCTCTACAAGCAAGCCAAGCTCAGCCGCCTTCACTGTCCATCCAGTCATTTTATCCTCCCTCCAAACATCATATATCCTTCATGGGTCTTGCCCCAGTGTGTGTCTTGCCTCAGCATGTGTGTCTGTCTCTGCTAACATCACTCTGCCAATCAGCCCGAGTCCTCGGAAGCAGCAAGAACATGCAGCACACACCACCAAAAGGGTTTTTGGTTTATTGGTGCGTTTCTCTCTATGGACACCTGACAAACGCAGCTCAACTGTGCAATGTAAGGCGGAGGCGGACTAATACGTGCATATTGTTAGCAAAGAATCCTTCATCACGTGTCGTTTCACATGCTTGCTTTAGCAGAACATCCTCTCTCCCGAGTCTGCTTCAGTGAAACGTTCCTTCATGAGTCTGCCTTAGTCTTCCCACCTGTGTCCACTTCAGCTAAACACTCCTTCACGTGTTTACCAATTCCACACAACTGACTTTCCAAAGAACCCTTCAGTTTCCACTTCACCCTATTTTTTTCAAAAAGCCTTCCAGACGAGAGGCATGAGGCCATTCTGGAGTGACAAGCCAACGGAGGACTTCAAGGTAAAGGGATTTACTCTACAAGGCCAAAGAGCTCTCGTAAGCCAAGCCAACTTCAGAGAAGTA
The DNA here is from genome assembly GCF_000001635.26 of Mus musculus. Lineage (NCBI taxonomy): Eukaryota > Metazoa > Chordata > Mammalia > Rodentia > Muridae > Mus > Mus musculus. The sequence goes on from NC_000073.6 coordinate 46,025,793, forward strand.
AGTCTGATCCATAGCTCCTGTCTTAAAGTCATTCAAGGGGGAGACAGAAAGCAATAACATTTTTATCACACTTCTTTATTAGTGTGGAGCGCCTGTAGGTGCTGCGTGCCACACACAGCAGGCATGTGGAGGTCAGAGGGCAGCCTATGGGGAGAGTCATTTCTCTCCTCCCGCTGTGTGGCCTCTGAGGTTTGAACTCGGAACATCAGGTTTGGTGACAAGTGCCTTTACCCGGGAGGCATCTTGCCTGCCCTCCCTTTTAAACTGAAGACAGGTCTCACTATGTAGACCTGATTGTCCTAGAACACCTGCTAGGTAGATCAGGTTAGTCTCAAACTTGAAATGATTCTCCTGCCTCTGCCTCCCAAGGGTCCAATCAAACAGATCCTTTCTTAACTGCCACAGAGATGTTGGGATAGCGTTCAGTCAAATCTGCTTGCCTCCGAATAAGTAAAACTCTAGGGTCCCCTGTTTAGGGTTCAAGACCTAAACTAAAAAAAAAATAATAATTCTTCATTCCTGCTGGGTCTGTTGGATGCATCCCCAGGCTTCATCTACACAGCTTATGCTTTACCGCAAACTTTTAAACATACCCTTTGGGCCAGTGAGGTGGCTCAGCCAAGCCCTAATAAATTGAGTTTGAGCCCAGGACCCAGGAAGGGAAGGGCAGAGTCCTGAAGGTGACTCCTGCTTGGTGAGCTCACACACATAAGCACACACAATGCATTTTAAAAAATGTAATTTTAAAAAAAGAGCCAAGAGGTGGTGGCACACGCCTTTGATCCCAGCACGTGGGAGCTCAGAGGCAGACTGAGTTTGAAGTCAGCCTGGTCTACAGATCGAGTTCTAGGACACACAGTGAGAACTTGTGTCAGAAAAAAACAAAACAAAAAAAAAACAAAAAACAAATGAACAAACAAAAATCCAAAACCAAAACAAACAACAACAATAATACCCAAACCACATCTTTTAACTCCTCCCATGAGTCTGAGACCCCAGTTGCCTTCCCTGACTGACAGGTGCTCTTCACACGCCCACCACTGTGGTCTCTCCAGCCCCCTCAACTTAGGAGAGTGCAGCCACGTCAGCCTCCTGTTCCTCTAGCAGGTTCCGGACACTGCTTTGTATTTTCAGTCTTCCAAAGGCCAATCAAGTTTGTTTCTTCCAAATGCAACAGATCTGACTTCATATCGTTGTACATGCTGGGTATGGTGGCATATGCTCTTGATCTAAGCACTGGGGAGTTAGAGGTGGGTGGATCTCTGTGAGTTCGAGACCCAACTGATCTACATACCAAGTTCCAGATCAGCCAGGGCTACACAGTGAGAAAAAGAACCTGTTTCAAGAGGGAAAAAAAAGTTCTATAACAAAGATATTAGCCTATCTTTTCTGGACTGGATCCTGAAGTGCCAAGTTGTTGCTCCTTCTCCTCCTCCTCCTCCTCCTCTTCCTCTTCCTCCTCCTCCTTCTAATCCTTCTCTTCTTCCTTTTTCTTCTCCTCCTCCTCTTTAATTTTTTGTTTTATTTTGTTTTCCAAGACAGGGTTTCTTTGTGTAACCCTGGATGTCTTGGAACTCACTCTGTAGACCAGGCTGACCCTGAACTCACAGAGATCCTCTTGCCTCTGCCTCCCAAGTGCTGGGATTAAAGGGTGTGCTACCATTGCCCAACTCCAACTTTTACACTGGATCAGACTGGATAAATCTTCCAGACAACTTGTTGTCAATAAACTCGTTGTTGTTACTTACACCAACAGACTCACATCCTCAATCTAACCAGCCTTAATATCCCACCAGAACCCACGACAGGCTATTGCACTCCTAAGATCTACAACTTCACCTACAGGAAGTGCTCTTCAGAGTCTCCAGCCCCTCCCTGAAGAGCCTTCACCGTTTTGTCCCTCAGAATGGGCCATCCTCAACTCTGTCCCTCTCATGAACATCTGTCAGATCAACAATAGCCAGGGCCACATCGCCTCTGCTCGGGTTGAAGAAGTCACTTAAGATGGGACATTCACCCAAAGGTCTATGTATGGTTTGATATGGTCCCATGTGTTGGCGGGTGAAATGTAGATGCCAGTTTAGGGTGGATGGAAACATTGAGCCATTCTTACCCAAGGCTGGGCCATCATAGTTTTGAGGGCAAGTTGTTGCCAACCACCAGTTCCGAGATACTACAATTGGGTCTGCTTGTCTCTGCAGAGCCCCAAGGAAACTGCCCCTAGGTGTCCTGACTCTGCTGACTCGATGCTGTGGCTGTACCACAGCTTACCCAATAAACGCTACTTCTGCCTTTTTTTCTGTGGTGATGGTTATGGGCATGGCACGCTCATGAGTAGGGTCAGCTGTCGTCTCGATAGTAGGTCCAGGAGAGGGCAGGCAGGGCTGTGGGATGGATGGTTCAGTGGGGGATTTGATGAATGAGTGGAAAGGCTCGTGCTTGTGATGTCGGTGTTTATCAAAGTGGTAAAACAAGTGTAGGACAGCTTGGGAAATGTTCAGCAGGATTATTGGGCAGAAGACATGGAAACACGCATGGGACTGGTTGGAAGTGTGCTCAGTGGTGAGCTCTGCTGTGTAGGGACGAGGCTCTGGGATCGACTGCCAATAGAGAATGGAGTAAGACATTAAGGAGCGGGGTGTTGTGGACATGCCTGTAATCCCAGGAATTGGAAGGGGAGGCAGGAGGATCAGGAGCTCGAGGTCACCCTTAGCTACAGAGCAAGTTTGAAGCCAGCCTGGGCCACATGAGACCTTGTCAAACAAACAAACAAACAAACAAACAAAAAACCACACACACACACAAGCAAAATACCTGCTAAAGTTATAAACAAGCAAACAAGCAAAAAACGCAAAACCAAAAAACCACCCATCATTCTTGTGTGGCTCTAAAATTACCATTTACACTCGCAAGGTTCCCACAGCAAATGAGAAATGCCGCATCACTTGTAGCTATGTGTTTCTTTGTGTGAGAGTGGGTGTGGCTTTGCAAAGTCACAAGATCTGTTTGTGAGAACTTTGACCCATGGGGTTATCTCAGTCCCCTCTTCACTATTGATCTGGCTGGTTAACGGCTTCCCTTCTTGCCTCTGTGCCGTGCTCTTGCTGATGGGAGGCGTGGGACCTCTGCCAGGTTCTAGTCTGCCCTCAACCCTGCTACCCTCCCCACTCCCTGGTTCAGGCTCCCCGTGGCTACCATTTTGGTTTTGAAGAGGTGGGACATCCGGAGGTAGCACCGGCCATGGCGATGGATGTAGAGAAGGTAGATGGGGCCGAGGACCCAGAGGTACATGGGGGGCACCCAGCTGCTGGCGGCTCTCACAAAGCACAGGCTGAGCAAGTGATAGGCCGCAGGCTCCTGCTCTGTCTGGTTCCAGACCTGAAAAGAACACCAGGGACACCATTAGGATGTTAGCCACCCGAGTCCCAATCTCACCTGCCCGTGGGGACAGACCGAATGAAGATATTCCAAGCTCTATCTGGTGTGCCTTTTAATTCTCAATGCTTTTCAGCCTAACATCAGCTCTGTAAGGCAGATGGAGTTATACTGACTTAGTTTCTGGGGAAGTAGAGACCCAGAGAAGGTAAGGAACTTGCCTAATTCTACTCAGATGGGAAGCAGTGGTCCCTGGGGCTGGCTTTGAACTTGTGGTCCTCTGGCCTTAGTTTCCCAAGTGCTAGGCTTACAGATGAGTGACACCACATCTGGCTTGGCTGTTACTCATTATAAGAACTCTTGGAGCCGGGCGTGGTGGTGCACGCCTTTAATCCCAGCACTTGGGAGGCAGAGGCAGGCGGATTTCTGAGTTCGAGGCCAGCCTGGTCTACAAAGTGAGTTCCAGGACAGCCAGAGCTACACAGAGAAACCCTGTCTCAAAAAACCAAAAAAAAAAAAAAAAAAAAGAACTCTTGGTGCTATTGTCCCCATTTCATAGATGAGTAGACTGAGGTACCAAAAGGGAATTGCCCCATTTGCATCCACACAAGCAGGAAGTGACAGAGCCAACTGTGCCCTTCTCTTTCAAGGAGGAATAATAGAATCTCCCCTTATGTGCTGCCTGAAGCTACCTAAACAGTTGGGCTCACAGTACGGTGCTAAAGCACAGAACCAGCTCTCTGTGAACACCATCTCTTACTGCTAATCTGGCCCTGATCTGCTGGATTTCAGGCCATAGACTAGTGTAAGATAGGGACAGAAGAAATGCAAAAGTGGGAAGGTTTGGGGAGCGGCCCACTAGCACTATGCAAATAACAAAGTCCCCAGTGGCTGGCAGGGGCTCTACAAGAGCAGGGATTTGGTGAAAGTGTCATGATCTGTAGCTGCACTGTTTGTCTTACAGCTTCCCGCGGTTAAGAACTTGAAGTCCAGTGCGGCTTTCCCCAGCAGCTTGAGTTATCCTTGGAGCAGAGAAAGGAGTGGGGCAGGCTGGACTCACCCTCAGGCCGGCGCACTGCTCTCCAGGCGTGGCCATGGAGCGCCCTCTGTTCATCAGTCTGAGTCTGTTTGTCCCAGAGCAGCCTTCAGAACTCAGCTCCAAGCCGAGGAGGAGGAGGCGGGACCAGGCAGGTTTGACAGGGATTGGAGCTGGATAGCGGAGGCCCCAGGGCAAGGTCCAGCTGCATACAGAGGTGGAGCTGGTGCCCGGGGAGGTGATTCTGGAACCCCTGAAAAGTGCCGGGCCGGCCACCTCCATGCTTCCTCTCCGTGAGAAGTCCCTCCCAAACTTGCTGCATACTTTGGACTTAGCAATGCAGGAAGGTATCCTGCGGAAAGAGCCAAGAGACTTAGTAATTTACAGGACCAGCAACTCGGGACAGATGTTGTCTAAATGCAGGCGCTGCGAAGAATGAGAAGTGCCTTACTTTGAAAAATATTTATTTACGTGTGTATTTGTCCTTCTATTTATTAGTTTTTGAGATAGGGTCTCACTATGCAGACCAGGCTAGCCTACAACCCAAGCCCCTGCTGGCCCAGCCGCCTGTGTGCCTTATTAAGAACAATCTTAATAAAGACCTTAGTATGAGCTGGAGAGGTGGCTCAGGCACTCTAAACTCCCACTGCTTCTGCAAAGGACTGGGGTTGGGTTCCCACGACTCTCTTCCAGCTGCTCACAAGCATCTGCAATGACAGCTCCAGGGGACCCAACACCTTCTCCCGGGCCTCCACACTCCTGTGCATACATACAAATGATGAAAATAAAACAACCCTTGAAATGGCTTAAGCAGTGCAAGTCACACAGCATGGCTCGGTAAGTTAGTTATTAGTACTGATATTACAGCAGCAGCAGCAGCAGCAGCAGCAGCACCTTAAAATGCTACGGCAAAACCCACTAATATGGAAATGTGGCCTCCAAACACTCTGAAATAGATCCCAGCACCAGCAGGGTATGAGAAGGAGAAGTGTTCCTAAGTCAGGGCTCATTTTCTTTTCTTAAAGCAAGGGGTGTGGCTAAGGGGACCATGGGTTGTGTCCCAGCAATGCAATACAGACAGACAGACAGATAAGACAAGACAGATAGGCAAATAGACAAGTGACTCTGTGTTGTCTTATCCTGTTTGCACAGATACACAGTTGGAGATGTAGTAAAGTTGAGGTCACAGGGAACCCCATTTCCTTTCCACTTTTCTCTTTGTGTAACGAGTTTGTACTCCTTCCAAGGTAGGGAAGAAAAACTGCCCCAGACAGACCAACCCAGGTGCTCTGCTCCAGTGAGGGAGGAATGCAGACCTCTGCCCTGTCCAAACCCTGCCACTTCTCTGGTCTTGCCCCCACCTTTTCCCACAGCCTCTCTTTGGCAGGGCCCAGGCGGGATGGGTTCTCCAGCTTGGCTTGCCCCACCTTTTGGGGTTGCCTGTGCCCGCAGTATGATGCACAGTGTTCTTTCAGCCGGCTTCTTCTGAGCTTTCAGCAGGAGAGGGCTCTCGAAGAACTCGCAACTGCGTCTGCAAGCTGTGTGCGGCAAGCCTGCTGTCAGTGAAACTTCACATCCTCTCTGTTTATTTGGGTCCGTTTTGGTGGGAGGTGGAGGTGGTGGTGAGGACAGAGAAGCCATGGCCCTTCTTCCTGTGAGTGTCACTCCCCCCTCCCCCCCCCCCCCCGCCCCTGGCACTGATTGCTCTAACCTGCAGCAGCTTTATTTCCTGGCATAAAAAATTATTTATTCAAGTGTATGAATTCATTTGAGAGAATGAATTCAAAGGCAATTAAACTGGATGAATTTCAGGCTTAAGAGAGAAAAAAAACCTCAAAGTGTTTCTATACAAGTTAGAGTTGGGATCAAAATAAAACGTAAATATCTTTTTTAAAAAAAGATTCATTTATTTATTATATGTAAGTACACTGTAGCTGTTTTCAGACATCCAGAACAGGGCATCAGATCTCATTACAGATGACTGTGAGCCACCATGTCGCTGCTGGGATTTGAACTCAGGACCTTCGGAAGAGCAGTCAGTGCTCTTAACCGCTGAGCCGCCTCTCCAGCCCCATAAATATCTTTTTAAATATAATTATGAACTTAGTTAATATGTTTTGCAGAAGAAAACATCATTTAGCCAGGTAGGTGGTATATGCTTTTAATCCCCAGCACTCAGGAGGCAGAGGCAGGGGGATGTAAGTGAGTTTGAGGCCTACCAGGGCTACCTAGTGAGATGAAGTCTCAAAGCCAAGTACAGCATCATTTGTAATGGAAAACCATGTCAACAGAAATACATCATTGGTAATAAAGAAGCCAGATGCACAGATTTCTTTATGTGCACATGTGTGGGTGTGTCAACACAAAACCAGAGCTCTCATCTTAAGGGGAATAATAGATAGTTTATTCTGGAGCCATTTTGAGCCATGGCCCAGGAACACAGATTCCAGATTACCTCAAATTCTATCGTCCATCATGGAAGCAGTGTGAGGTGTCAAACCTGGGACACACCGCTGAGGTGCCTATTTAACATATTAAAGCGGACCTGGCCCCCAGGTTCTATCAGCAACACTCAGCTCCTAACTCTTACAGGGCCACCATGGCTGACATCCCCCATCCCCTGCCCTGAACTCTCCAGGGCTACACCTCTGTGCCTCCTGGCTGCTGCACTTGGTTCCCCTCTCTCCACTCTCCCTTCCCCTCCCTGTCTCTTCTCATGGCTCAGGGTCACGTTCACTCTGGACTCTCCCAGATGTTCCCGCCTCTGGCTGTGCTCTCCCAGATGTCTATAATAAACCTTCTGCCCCAGCACATCCATCAGAGGACGCCTGGAGTATCACTGTCAGGTAGGAAGGTGACCCACATCCTCGGAGACTGAGCTTCTTACTGTTCTCCCCTTAGACTAGACAGTGAGCCCCGGGGGTCCTCCAGTCTCCACCTCCCCAGTGCTGAGGTTGCTGGTGTTAGCATGGTTCTGGGGGTCAAACTCAGATCCTTATCATTGTGAGACACTTTACTGACTGCCGTCAACCCAAGACACCCCCCAACCCCCCACCCTTACTCTCTGGTTACCCTAGTACTCTCTATGTAACCCAAGCAGGGCTAAAGTTGCCCAGGTTGGTTTTGAATGTGCCCTGTGGTTCAGGCAAGCCTTAGACTTGTTTGGCTAAAACAAAATTTTAATATACAGTCAAGCACTGGTAAGAGATGGCGTCGTGGGAAAAAGAACTAAATAACACATTTCTAAAGGGCTTTTTGAAATTACATCTGGCGTGAAATATGTGAGTCAAAAAGACTTGGGCTTTGTTGAATACATTAATCAACAAAAAAGCTCTTAGCCGTGACGATGACTCTGAAGTGGAAGCCTGTCTGGGCTGTTCCTTCCAGAGGCTGCGCAGAGTCCTCCAGGACGCCAGAGGCGCAAGCGGCCATCATTCCGGGCGGATCGCGTGTCGCGTCGGTCTTTCTTGGGGGCGTGGGCGCAGGGCCGCGGCGCGCCTGCGCAGAGCAGCTCCGGGGCGGGTCCTGGGCTTGTCAGCCCAGCGAGGAGAAGGAAGGAGCCGGCTGCGTGCGGTGTGAGGGGCGGGACCGGGCGGGTTGCGGAGGGTAGGCACGCGGAGGCCGGGCCATGCGTGCGGGCCGGTGTGCCGCGGCGCTGCTGCTGCTGCTACTGAGCGGCGCGGGGCGCGCGATCGGCTCCGAGGACATCGTGGTAGGCTGCGGGGGTTTCGTGAAGTCGGACGTGGAGATCAACTACTCGCTCATCGAGGTGAGCCCCGGCCGCGCGTAGCCGGGTGGGCTGGATGACCCTTGGCCAGGCTCTCGGCTGCTCTGCACTCTTCCTCAGCCGCGCCGAGGAGCGGGAAGGCCGAGAGGGTCTGCCCGACCCCGGCTCCCCCATACCAGGACCTCCGAAACTCTAATCTGCCCAACCCATATTGCAGAACTTGGAAACCACACGTGTCACTCTCCGTACTAAAGACCCCAAGGCTCGGACTTACCGCTCCTCCATCCTCCCTGGGATGAATTTAAAGATGATCGATTCCCATTGCTAAGTCCTGACATGGAACAGTGTAACAACCTCTGGGGCTGCGAAGCTGCCCTACCTTCCCCACCTCTCCTTTTTAAAGTTGCCAGCCACCTTGCATAGTTGCTGGAATTACACTAGAGATTTGTGGAGTTATTTTTGACTGAGTCGAAAGTTAATGTGAAGTGGTTATCAACCCGGTGGGATTCTGACCCAGAAAGCCTGTGAGAAGAGGGGGTGGGGTAGAAGTAGACACAGGGGATTGGAGAGAGAGCTAGGCTAGGTTTTCCCAGGAGGGCTGGTAGTGCTGCCAGAGAAAGGAGGGAGATGGGAAGAGGTAAAGACTGGTGCCCAAGGAGGAGAAATGTGGAGGTGCCAAAGAGAAGGGCACCCGAGAGCCCTTTGAGCTGACCCAGTGGGGCCGGGGGGAAAAGGTGAGAAGCCGTTCCCACCCTGAATTCCTGTGGGCGTAGCCTTTCTTCAAACTACCTTTCTTCTAGGTGGGGTTAGAGGTGGTGTAAGATTTCCCGACGCGGAGAATCAACTGTCATCTTCCAGGCTTTCTCTGTAGAGTCCCTCTACCTCGTTGGTTGATTTATAATTGATTTTCCAATTTTTTGAGACACAGTATGGCCTTAGATTTACAATATACCCAAGGCTGGCTTTGAACTCTGGACACTCTTGCCTCTGTTTCCCACAGTGCTGGATTACAGGAGTATGTCCTGGTTCCATGTCACCAGGGGCCGTGCCACCTACTGGCTTTGTAGCATTGGGCATCTCAGAAGCTGCCCTGGAAGGCTTTTCAGCTTGAGCTTTCTGCAGCTTTGAGAGGAAGGAGAGGACAGTCAGGGGTGTCAGAGGACAGTCACCTCACCCCTAAGCACTAACAGGGATTACGAGAGCAGAGAGTAGGTTTTGTGGTCCATTGTGAACTGTGGTGCTCCAGCCTTAGGGCTCCTTGTCCTCCTCTCTGAAGCAACCCATCCTTTTGTAATCTCTGCTTACAACATCAGACATCTCATGCATGTTATCTCCACGGAGGGTTTTCTGAGCTGTACTTCACAAAAGACTTGTACTGCATGGTCCAGAGAGAAGTATGGCAGCCATGCTTTTGATTTTGAATTAATGGGCTTCTTAAATACATGTATAGTGAGAGTTTGAGTTTTTTTTTTTTATCACAAAAAATATTATATGTTGTCATTTTAATCCCATGTGTGGGACATGGGGCTGCCTCAGATTGTCCCCAGTATCTGATGATGATCTCCCTCAGGCACTAGCAGGACAAATTTTGCCAGCTGCAGATAGTTTCTGTGAGTGTGTGACATTTGGAATTCTGGGGACTCTTCAGAGGGAATATAAATGCTAGGGCCCTGAGAGGTGGGGTGTTGGTTGGTTGTTTTAGATATCCTGACAGTAAAGATCAAACTTGCCCTGAGGAACTGGTTGGTCACCCCTAATCAGCAGGAAGCAAGCAGTCTAGCAATGACTTCGCCCCCTTTCCCCTCTATCGGTTTTTCTCTCCTATCTGGTGTTAGGGACTGAAAGGGTGGAAGGAAAGGGGGTGGAAAAGGCTGGAAGAAAAAGAACCCACAAAGTAGCTAAAGGTATGGTTACAATGTAGCAAGCCAGAGTACAATAATAAACAGCAACCAGCAGATACACAGATGACAATGCAGCATCAAAATGAGTGTTCAAAACAGCCATTGACTGAAGAAGTCCGCTGGACGCAATACAGGGAGCCCTGGACAGAGCAGGGTGTCCTTCCTCTCACAAACAAGTAACAATGTATGGAGGTGATACCATCAATTCAGGTGCTTACAACAGCTGGGGAAACTGATGGGGGAATTGAGGAATCAGCTGGAGTCCTGGTTGAGCTTTCTCTCCATGATTGAGTATAACACTCCTGAACTTGTGGCTTCCCCAGGCACTTTTATATCATAGGAGGAAGAATAGTAACATCTGTTGGGAATGGTCCACCTTCCACCTGTGCTCAGTGGTATTTTACTTTTGGGGTATTTTGCTGTTCTTTTCCCTCCCTGTCACAGGGATGGGGCCAGCCAGTCCTTGGAAGACACTTTGAAACAAGCTTGCTTAGGTCTGACAGGGAGAAGGGACATCACTGCTCCCAGAGCCAGCTTCCGAGTGAGCTCAAACAGCATGTGACAATTTACCAATATAGTCTTGTCTTCTTTCTCTCTCTTTCTTTCTTTCTTTCTTTCTTTCTTTCTTTCTTTCTTTCTTTCTTTCTTTCTTTCTTTCTTTCTTTCTGAGACAGGGTTTCTCTGTGTAGCCCTGGCTGTCCTGGAACTCACTCTGTAGACCAGGCTGGCCTCGAACTCAGAAATCCACCTGCCTCTGCCTCCCAAGTGCTGGGATTAAAGGCGTGCACCACCACTGCCTGGCGAGTGTATTCTATAACATGTAAATATTATGGGTATTTCACAGTCTTTCCTCCCCTTCCTCCTCCTCCTCCTCTTCCTCCTCCTCTTCTTTTGGGGGCATGCCCAGGCAGTCTGGAACTTGTGATCCTCCTACCAGGCCTCCAGGCCTCCAGGTGCTAGGCCTACAGGGCTGTGCAGCCACGCCTAGTCTCCCACTCTTTTCAGTCGTCTTCCCTCTGTTTCTACCTGAGGTGCCTTCCTTCAACAACTGTTTTGGTACACGCTGAAGACTTGTCCCAGGTGGGGGATCGTAGTGCAGTAAAAGGACCAGACAAAGCTCTGAACTGTGACATTCTGTCCTTTAATAGTAGCCTGTATAAGCTAAAAAGAAGAATTTTGTGGCTGGAGAGATGGCTCAGCTCAGAGGTTAAAAGTCCGTGCTGCATCTTATTGTGAGTCCGCGCATGCTGTGCGGGAGGCCACAGGATGGCTTTGTGAACTCAGTTCCTTCCTCCCACCCTGATGTTGGCTCCGGGACTTGAGCTTAGGTCTCCAGGCTTGTGCAGTAAATGCCTTAACCTGTTGGGCGTCCTGCTGGCCTGGGAATCTGGATTTTCACAAGTGCCTTGCTAATAGCAAACTTAGAAAGTTTTAGACTCAGACATTTACATAAGCAAAACAGAAGACAACTACTGAAGCCAAGGAAAAGCTTCAAAGAATGAGACTTTAGGGGTAGGTTGAAGGTGGTTTCTCTAAGAAAAATATAAATGACATTATTCTGGGGTGCTCTGACTTCTTTCCCTGTGTCCCTGTAGCCGTTTCAGCAGCTAGCCAGTAATAGGTGCTCAGCTACCACGGGCCAATAGAACGCATGGAGGTGTCATGTGGAAACTTATTCTCTAAGCCAATATTAGAGCTTTAGGGTTTTTTTTCTCCTTTCTTTCCAGATAAAGTTATACACCAAGCATGGGACTTTGAAATATCAGACGGACTGTGCTCCTAACAACGGCTACTTTATGATCCCCTTGTATGATAAGGTAAGAGGTAGAGGGACTTCAGTCTCTATGAGTGACTTTTATGATAGGAAATAATTAGTGTGCCCAAGTGACAGTGGTGGCCAGGAGCATGGCCTTTCTCCCATGTGCAAACATTTTGTTGTAAAGATCAGTGGAATGCAGATTTCCAACGGTTGAGTGGGCTCGGTGGGGCTGCATGTCTCTGGCATGCTTGGCAGTGTCTCCAGATATTGCCCATCACAGCCACAGAGGGGATGCTACAGGCAGCTTAGCAAGAGGAGGCAGAGGTGAGCCAGATGTTCTGAGCGCTGCACAGTTTACGGCAGTTGTCATATGTGCTGCCATTGAAAGACTTGGATTCCATAGAATCTTGTGTTTTCTTTTAAGAAATATTTCAAAAACACCCATTTGTTTGTTTGTTTGTTCGTTCATTCATTCATTCATTCATTCAGCATGTGGAAAGTGGGAATGGGTACAGCCTGCCTACTTTGGTGTGTGTGTGTGTGTGTGTGTGTGTGTGTGTGTGTGTATACAGTGCAAGGGAGAAAGAGGATCAGCAGACAGAAAGCAACCTTTGGGAGCCAGTTTTCTCCTACCTTTTTGTGGGTTCCTGGGATAGAATGCAGGCCGCCATGCTTGTACAGTGAGTTCTCTATCCACTGTGACGTGTCGCCAACTCAAGTCCTCAGAGCTCACACATGGGTTTCCTCATGGCCATCTCCTTGCTGCTAGATGGAAAATCCTGGGTGTCCAGAATCCAGCCGGCTGCCCCTGGAATGCAGCCACCACCACTTAGAAGAGCCTGGTGTAGGATTTTATTTCAGACAGGGCTGTTTTGGGTGAATGAACTACACTTCATTGTCTGCCCAGGGCCGTCTGGTCTCCTGCCTTCACCTTTCATGGCTTTCCTTGTAGGGGGATTTCATCCTGAAGATCGAACCTCCTCTGGGCTGGAGTTTTGGTAAGTGAGCTGAGTAACGGGGCGCTTCGCAGGGACCGCAGTGCACGCTGGTCATTTTCCTAGAAACTCCTCCCTGGTCTGTAGTAACTCTTTCTGAAAAGACAGCTTTGGTAGAGTCAGTTCATTGTGCAGGCTAGACACAAGAACAGGACCTTCTTCCGGTTCCAGTACTAGGACCAGGGCTGTTTGTGGTTTTGGGTTTCATGTGTAGCCCAGGCTAACCTCATACTCAGTGCTTTCTTGTGTCAAGCTCATGCAGTTGAGCTTACCAGTGTGTGCTGCTGTGTCTGGCTCCCCCCACCTCTAAGCAAAGGGAAGTGTTTGAACACTGTAAGATTCTGTAGTAGAGTCCTAATCTGTGTGGGGCTGGGATGGTGGCTCTGTGGAGGGAAGACTTGTCCTTGGGCAGTGAGAATGGTCCTTGTCTATAGTCTGTACAAGAGTGGGGCCCGAGGGGTTCCTTACAGTGACAGAAGGGCCCCTGCAGCTTCTTTCTCCAGAGAAGCCCTATTTCAGCAAGGTTGGGGCCCAGAAAGCTGGAGGGGGCCAGCCTGACTGACCCCCGGGGAGCGTGGGTCACTTTTCTGGCCTGCCCGGCCTTTTGTTTCCACTCCCTCCAGCCAGCCCTTCTCATGAACTATAGAAGTTCACAAGCAGTGAATGTAACAGAGTCCTGCAGGTATTTTGATGGAGCTGATTTTTACAGAGCGTACACGCCTGGCTAACTGGCAGATAATGTGGTAGAATTGTTAGCACCCCGGCAGCCCGCCACGGTGCTCATTAATCTCCTGCGGTGCCTACAGATGACAGCCCTCACCTGCAGTGACAGGGGCTCTGATTTTCTTCCTGTGTTAAAGACGAGCCTACGGTCCTGTATAAGCGATGTCTCCAGCGCTCTTAACATGTTTACTTTTGGATTTTCTTCATTTCCGTACAGGGAGTTGTTAAGTTGTCCAGGCTGGCTTTGATCCTCTAATCCTTCAGCCTCAGCCTCCCGAGCAGCCTCGATGAGAGCCTGGGGCACCATGCTTTGTGCCGGTGCATTTTGTTTTGAACTTGAACTAAGTGAATTCCTACAGGCTGCTCTTTGTGTCTGGTTTCTTCCAGTCTTGCTTAGGATGCTCACCTGTTTTCTGTATGGTTCTAAGTCATTTCCTTCGCTGTGTAGGAGTCTCTGTGTGTGTGCGCACATGCATGTTAGGGTTTCTGATGCTGTGATAAACCACCATAACCAGAAGCCACTCCGGGAGGAGAGGGTTAATTTCAGCTCGCTCTCTGTGGTCCACACTCCATTGCTAAGGGAAGCTGGGGCTGGAACTAAAGCAGAGACAATAGAGGAAATCCACATGATAGCTTGATCGCCCTGGCTTGTTCCACCAGTTTTTTTTTTTTTTTTTTTTTTTTTAAACACAGTTTTTCTTATACATCTTTCCAGGGATGACATCACCCACAGGGGGTGGACCCTCCCACATCAATCATTAATCAAGAAAACGCTCTACAGACTGGCCTATAGGCCAACCTGATGGAGAGATTTTTCTCAGTTAAGATTCCCTCTTTCCAGATAGGTCTAGGTTTCTATCAAATTGGCAAAAAACAACCAGGACTTGTGTGTGTGTGTGTGTGTGTGTGTGTGTGTGTGTCTGTGTGTCTGTGTGTGTACACACATGTACATATGTGTGTATGTGAAGGCCAGAGGTTGATATCAGGTGTCTGTCTCAGTCACTCCCCACCTCAGTTTTGAGACAGGCTGTCTTACTGAGCCTGGAGCTCACTGAGTCGGCTAAGCTGGCCGGTCAGCCGTTGAGCCCCAGGGATCCTGGGTCTGTCTCTTCAGTTCTGGGGCTACAGATGCACACTGTGCACCGCTGTGCTGTGGGTGCTGCTGGGATCAGACTCAAGTCCTCAGGCTTGTGTGGCAGGTGCCTTGCCGACCTCGCCGTCTCCTCAGCCTTTTCTAGTGTTTTAAAAGCTCAACTTTCGTTTCTATTGTGGTGAGCCTTTTAGTGTTCTAAAGTGAACACATTGTGTTGACATTGAAGGATGAAATAGATTCTCTCCACACTGGTATTTGTGAGGGGTTGGAAGCTCTGTCAGAGGGATGGGGTATGTGTGTGTGTGTGTGTGTAAGTATACATGTGGCAAGATTCAGTCAGGGCTGCCTCTTTCTTTTGTCATTGTCCCCTTACCCTGCTCTGCTCAAGTCCCTCCCCATGTGGTTCCTGTTGTCATGGGGCTGACGGACCTTGTTAGATATGGAACCAGTGTGCGGGATCACATTGGAGCTGTGTCACATGCTCTGTGGAAAGATCCTCTGACCTTTTCATGACTCCACTTAATGCCTCTGAAATTTTGAATCTCCTGAAGAGTTGAATGCACTGGCCTTGGTGCCTGGTACAGAGTGGATGCTTTGGGGCTGGGGAATGGCTCCGTTGGTAAAGTATTTCTTGTGTAGGCCTGAGGATCTGAGTTCAGATTCCTGTCAGAGCCAAGCAGGGCCGGCATGGCTCTGTAACCTAGAGCTAGGGTCAGAGGAGAGAGAGGGTCCTGAAATGCCGGCCACTCAGCCAAGGCAGGGAGATTCGCTCCAGGTCCAGTGAGAGACTCTGCCTCCAAAGCTGTGGAGGCCTACGATCAACACTGACAGCTAGCCTCCAGGTGCGCGAGCATATGCCCAAGATGTACCCCAACGCCACATCAGTGTGGTTCTCGGTGACCCCTCAGTGATGGACGCCAGGTGGCTGGGCGGGTAGGATAACTTCTGCCACACGAGGGCATCACATGTAGAAACATGTAGACGGGTCTGGCTGGGAAGTGTATCCCCAGCACACGTGTTGCCTTGCATCTCATGTCCCTACCTCTCCTTTGCCGGTTTTCCTGCAGAGCCAACCAACGTGGAGCTGCGAGTGGATGGTGTGAGCGACATCTGCACGAAGGGCGGGGACATCAACTTCCTGTTCACTGGCTTCTCTGTGAATGGCAAGGTCTGGCTCCGGGCTGCCTCCTGTCCTCCACACTACTCTGCCTTGTCTCCTCTCAGCCTTATAAAAGGGAGGTGTCTGTGCCCATAGGTCACCCGCAGTGAGCCTCAGGGGTCTGTGGTGTGTGGGAGTCAGCTTGAACATGGAGGATGTCCTGTGGTGGGGGTGCAGATAGGGAGGTGCCCAGGACCTGAGTTGTTACACTCGCTGTGTTAGAGCTAGGTTGTTAGGCTTGCTGTGTTAGAGCTAGGTTGTTACACTCGCTGTGTTAGAGCTAGGTTGTTACACTCGCTGTGTTAGAGCTAGGTTGTTACACTCGCTGTGTTAGAGCTAGGTTGTTAGGCTTGCTGTGTTAGAGCTAGCCTCAGCTCCTTCCGGGGAGGTTCCTGCTGGAGGTGGCTCCTCCCCAGGCTCTGCGCTGCTGGGGACCGATGTGTAGACTTGCAAGTCCTCCTTTGCGTTGAGAGCGAGGCCCTCAGCTCTGTTTCCTGTGTGAATTTCTTACTGGAAGAGAGGATCTTGGGCGTGTTTCTTAGAGACTTGTAAAATAGTGATACTTTTTATAAGATTTATTTTATTTTCATTTATGTGTGGATATATATATGAGAGTGTATGTGTCCTTAGAGGCCAGAGGCATGGGACCCCCTGGAGTTGGAGTTAGTTACAGTAGTTACAAGCTGCCTGATATCGGTGCTGGGAACCTAACTGCAGGCCTCTGCAGGAATGTACCTTAACCAGGCACAGAGCAGCCTCCAGCCCCCTCTTAGACTCAGTGGAGCTCTGTCCCCTCTCCACCCAGCCCCCAAAAACCTTCCCTGACTACTTCCACATCAAATAGGCCCTTGACTGAAAAAAAATGTTTTAGGTGCCCTGTGGGGAGCAGAAGCAAGCATTAAACTCCTCCCTGAGGAGGGGCCTTGCCTGGCTGAACTGCCCGTTGGGCCCCAACGTCCTCCTTTTCACAGGTCCTCAGCAAAGGGCAGCCCCTGGGCCCAGCAGGAGTTCAGGTATCCCTGAGAAGCACCGGTGCTGACTCGAAGATCCAGTCTACAGTCACGCAGCCTGGCGGAAAGTGAGTAGTCACGGGGCCGGGCTGTGGGCATGTGGAGAGCTTTGGGTTGAGGTGGGCTCTGGGCTCGGGTCCTCATCTGGCCTCTTAAGCAAGTTCATGCTTTCCAGTCCCAACTTCCTCTTGAAGTGGGGTCCTGTGATGCGGTGTGTAGGAGGTGGCTGATTGGTTATCACCTGGGCGATTGATTATCAGCTACTGACTGGAAAGGCCATGCTCCAGACCTGGGGTACACTAAGCCTTTGGGGTTGGCTTTGGAGCCCAGTAGCCATGGTCAAATCTGGGTGCCTCTGTTCGCTCTTGGACTTGGGACAAATCACCTCTCTGTGCTCTGTTTCTTTTAATTTGTCCATGAAGGTCATGGTAGAAGTTACGGGGAAGACAGTACTTGTCTCAGATTGTCCAGCTTGGTGCTTGGTAAATGGTTGTCGACGACCAGTTAACTCCGTTAGGATTTAAAGACAGCATCATTTTATCACTTACAGGGAAGCCATGTGGTAGCTGGACCTGGCGGTTATTTAGTTAACTTTGCAGCGTGAAATGTAAAGGGCTATTTAGTTGCACTGTGAAGTGGGGCGAGCTCAGCTGTAACCGCTAGCAGATGTGTGAGGATTAATACAGGAATCTTGGAGCTGGTACTGTAGGAGGCGCTCAGAACATGTTTACAAAGTTCACAAAGTCCACCACAGCAGTACCTGAAGCTCCTAGTCAGCTTCTGGTGTCTTATCCAACCTAAAATTACTGTTGTTGATGGTGTCTCCTTGATCGGAGCCTAGTCCTGAACTGGTGGAGCACGGGGCTGTGTTTCTTCATGGCTCAGCCTGGGCTGAGTGTCCCTCAGCCAGGTTCTTGGGACCAGAAGGACCTCTGATGTGGGGTTTTCTCGAATTTGGTATGTTTTCATACATGCACCATTCTTAGTTTAGTTTCTCAGTGCCGATTATACACAATTGATAATCTGTCTGGCTCATGGTTTTAGACCATGGTCACCTAGCCATCATCTTTCTGGGCTCCTGGCCCAAGTGACACACTTCCTGCTGCGCGGCCCCTTTCACCATGGTCCTCACTACCTCCCAATAGTTGATCCTGCCTTCTCCTTCAGCAAGCTGATCTGTTGGTTAGGCCAAAGCCCTCCTGACCCAGAGCTTCTCCTCTGAACTCTGCTCTGGAGAACCAAGATTTCAACACCCGTGCCTTCAGGGATAGGGCTCACTTCTGAATGTGAACTTCATTTATGTCTGGTGCACATCTTAAGTATGCAGACTGGAACTACTCATACAGCATTTTACATCATTATTACATGAGACTGTTTCACGGTCTAGAGTTTTCCACTTTTGTGGCATAATATTGCTACTCAAAAAGTTCTGGGTTTTGGAGTTCTGATTATTCCAATGCGGGATGCCCCAGCCTATGCCAGGAGACAGTGGGTTGTTGGCCGTCTGAGTGCACAGTGCAGTTTTCCTTCTTCCCGGCACATGGGGAGTGTTCAGAGAGTGGGTTTGGACAGAACTGGATTGAGCAGCTCTTAGAGGCTTACAGTAATCCCTATATGGTCCCTGTCTAAAACTAAGTGAACACTCTTTTGTGTTTCTCAGGTTTGCGTTTTTCAAAGTTCTTCCTGGAGATTATGAAATCCTTGCAACTCACCCGACCTGGGCGCTGAAGGAGGTGACCTTTGACCCATGCCTGCCGCGGTGTCAGTTTGGGATCAAATGTGGGGACAGATTTAGGACATGAAGTCACAGTTTCTCCTGATGCCTTGGAAGAACAGGGGTGCTGAAGATGCGGTTGTTACCAGAGGGAACTCCCCTGCTGCAGCGGTGCTGCTGCCGCCGGTCCCTTCTGTGGGTGGCGGATTTTATAAAGTCCAGCAACCCCTGTCGCTGCTTTGAGCAGTATCAACACCAGAAATTCCCAGTGAATTTTTGTTGTTTTTCTGTCAAAACCAGAAGTCTACAAATATGCTAAATATTCTAGAGGCCTGTTGTCCGTGTACCTTAGGGGAGGAGAGCTCTCAGACAGCTTGTGTGACTGTTAAGGGCGGATGGGGTTGTGGGTCAGCACACCCTGAGTGTCAGGCGAGTGTTCGAGCCAGAGAAAACCTTTTGTTCCAAGGAAAGGAAAAACAGTGATTTCCCTTCTGGTTTAAAATTTCAACCTTTTTTTTCTGTTTTGTATCTGAACTTTTAATCAGAAGTGGCTGAGATGTTAGCAGCAGTCATTGAAGGAATGTCTAAGCAGGGAGTGGCACATACCTGTAATTCTAGTACTTTGAATGCTGAAGCAGGAGGATTGCTGTGAGATTTTTGGCTAGCCTGGGCTATGTATAGTGAGTTCTAGACCAGCCTCGGCTATAGACCACCCTGTCTCCAAACAAACAAACAGCCCAAAGAATATTTAAAAGGTTTTAAGTGTTTGAACTGTCATATAAAGGCTGATTTCTAAAATATTATAGTAGTTAAATTTCTCTTTGAGGCTGTCACCCTCTGTCTAGCCCAGGCTGGCCTCTAATTCACAATAATCTCCCTACTCCAGCTTCCCAATGCTGGGATTGCTGGTGTCAGCCGCCAAGTTAGGCTGTCAGGGTTTAGTGCTATTGAATCTGAAGACCCTTTTCTTTTCTAGGCAAGTACCACGGTGCGTGTGACGAACTCGAATGCTAACGCAGCTGGTCCCCTCATAGTGGCTGGCTATAATGTGTCCGGCTCTGTCCGCAGTGACGGGGAGCCCATGAAAGGGGTGAAGTTTCTTCTCTTTTCTTCTTTAGTGAACAAAGAGGTAAGCATACAAAAGTGAGGAGCCAAGGTCAGGGCGGGCAGTGGCAGGCAGGGCCGCCGTTGAGCATACCAATGGCGGTTAGTTTCTCCAGTGATGGCACCACAAGGCTGTGGAGGTGGCCGGTGCTCAGGCTTTGACGAGGTTCACACAGTATCAGGTCCTAATGAACGCCCTTGCTCTGTGGCATCTTGGGTGCATCGTTTCCCTTCCTTGGCCAGTTTTCTTTGTTATTGGGAGGAGCCTCACCGTCTTCCCTAAGGAGACTGCTCATTTTTAACTTTGGAAGCTGGATGTAAAGATTTGTGTTCCATTTGCCTGCATGGATCCCCTGGCTTGAGAAACCCATGCATTGACCTCTACAAGTTGGCCTGGCCTTACCTGTGGCTGTTGGGCAATCGGAACGTGGAAATAGAAATCTCTTCTTTCTCTCCATAGGATGTCCTGGGCTGCAATGTGTCCCCAGTGTCCGGGTTCCAGCCCCCAGATGAGAGCCTGGTTTATCTGTGCTATGCGGTCTCCAAAGAAGACGGCTCATTTTCTTTCTATTCCTTGCCGAGTGGGGGCTACACTGTGGTGAGTGAGTGGGTGGGCAGGTCTCTTATCTGTTCGGGACACCATGGCTTGAGAGGAACCTGTGTGAGTCAGCTTTCCATATGATGACATGTATGATGGGGTAAACAGATGTCCCGGAATAGAGCTTATCTTAGATCATAGTTTCAGTTCCTGACTGATGGAGGTGAGGCACGAGGGTGCGGGCAAAGCCCGTGGTAGGGAATCCTCTTCACTTCATGGAGGCTGAAGTGCACAGAACTTGGAAGAGCAGCCGGGCTGGGATTTTGACGTGGCGTCAAGGGCATGCTGCCAGTGAAGTGACCTTCTTCCACTGGGTTCCTGAGGGTGCCACCACCTCCCAGCAGTGCCGACAGGCATGCCTGTAGCACAGGAGTGGCTAGCCTTTTGACACTGCAACATGACCCTGCTGTACCCGGATGTTTGGGGGCCACATCCATAGCTATCCTGCGACATACCAGCACATGAGCTTTTAGGGGAATTTCAGGTCCTAGTCATACATATTGAATGACCAAATGGTGGGTTGACCGTCGTGAACACTTGGCCTAGCAAGGATAGATTGAGTGTCCCTAAAACTAAAAACCCCCAGACCTAAAACACTGTAAAATCTGAGGACACTGCTAAGTTTGCTACCAGCCTGTGACTCTGTAAGGTGTGTGTGACATACACTGGATCTTGGATTCAGACTCAGACCTGTCCATAAGGTGTCTCATGATGCCCGTACAGGCACTCCGGCACCCGAGCAGTTCCGCATTGAGAAACACTTAGGTTGCAAGTGGGTCACAGTAGAGTGCAAGGCTTCTCCTTAGACCACCAGCAACTGCGGTTCACGGTCCTCTGGGTTGTTTGGCTGCTAGACCTTGGTGAGCGCTGATTGCTGCATGGCGATGCAGATGCTTCCTAATCCCCAGCCCGCCCCTCCCAGGTGCCCTTCTACCGAGGAGAAAGGATCACCTTCGACGTGGCGCCCTCCCGGCTTGACTTCACGGTGGAGCACGACAGCCTGAGAATCGAGGTGAAGCCTCCCAGTGCTCTCTGCAGGTGTTTGGGTTCCCAGCCCAGGGCGCAGATGGTTCAGACGTGTCCACAGCAGCACCTGTCCATTGCTATCGGAGGAAATGGGACCGCATGCAGTGGCCCGGGGTACCATAGGTGTACTTCCTCTCTTACACAGCATCTTCATCTTGCAGAGATAGCTAGTGTCTTAGTCAGGGTTTCTATTCCTGCACAAACATCATGACCAAGAAGCAAGTTGGGGAGGAAAGGGTTTATTTGGCTTACACTTCCATGCTGCTGTTCATCACCAAAGGAAGTCAGGACTGGAACTCAAGCAGGTCAGGGAGCAGGAGCTGATGCAGAGGCCATGGAGGGATGTTCTTTACTGGCTTGCTTCCCCTGGCTTGCTCAGCCTGCTCTCTTATAGAACCCAAGACTACCAGCCCAGAGATGGTCCCACCCACAAGGGGCCTTTCCCCCTTGATCACTAATTGAGAAAATGCCTTACAGTTGGATCTCATGGAGGCATTTCCTCAACTGAAGCTCCTTTCTCTGTGATAACCCCAGCTGTGTCAAGTTGACACAAAACTAGCCAGTACAGCTAGGGTCCCGGTCAGTGCTGTTCTTTCAGTAAGATGTCTTGAGTTCTGTTCCACGTTGGCCATGCAGTAGGATGCAACAGTCTTTCTGGAAGTTACGATTTAGTGATGGGAGAAGCCAGGCCTGTTTATCTAAGCAAGTTAGTAAGTGTTTTAGAAGGCAGTAAGGGCTCTCTGGGACAGAAGGGCCTTGCAGTTCAGGGCAGGGCTACAGGGCAGCATCTCATGTTGGTTCTCTCTGAAGGTGACTGAGCTACAGTCTGAAGGGGAGCAGGCGAATTATACCTAAAGTGTGGTGAATGCCAAGGTCTTAAGGCAGGAGTGTGTCTGGAGTGTGAGGCACTGAGTGGGTCAGGGAAGCTGGAGAGGAGGGCACAGAGGCTTGGAGAGGTGATGCCTCAGAGCCTGGTGTCCACTTTCCTCTTGTGCTGCCGAGAGCTCCTGAGGAGAGGTGAGATGAGTGGAGCCGGCCTGGGCCAGTTACAAGGCCGGGGCAGTGATAACCACATGAGCGTGGACCACGTGGTAGGAAGGCATGGCGGGATCTTCACAACACTGTAAATGTGTTCATCCTTCTGCTGCGACTTTAAGAACCGATGACAGGTGGTCCCTGCTGGCAGCTTGCAATATGGAGGAAGCACCCAGGGGCACCCGGAGGTAGTGTTAGTGAAAAGCCACTCTATATTTTCATACTGTACTGAAAAGCAATCTGCTAAACTAGTGCAGGGTCAAAGGAGCTGGCCCCGCCTTCCAACCTTGCATAGGGCATCTAAGTGTGGGAGCAGGAGGCCAAGAAAATGAGCCTGGAGCTTTTATTGCCTGTACAACCTTGCAGGAAGGGTGCGGCAGGTGCTTGGGCAAAGTACCCAGATGGAGGTCAAATGCAGGTCTTAACTGGTAAAAAAACATGGCGTTTCAAGTGAGGGCCTAGAAGGTTCCATCAGGCCAGGAAGCATCCTTGTCTCACCCGTGTGCTGCAGCACCTGGCACACAGTAAGAGCCTGAGAAGAACGTTGGTTGGCTGTGAGTGAGTAAGGGGATCCTTAGCTGCTTACCACATACTCTCAGAAGGATTATTCCTAAAAGGAACCGCTTTCTTATTCTTCCTTGCCCCTCCTTTCTTGTTTTGAGATAGTACCACTGTGTATCCCAGGATGGCCTTAAACTTATGATCCTCCTGGCTTAGCTGCCTGAGTGCTGAGGTCACAGGTGTGTGCCTCCTGAGTGCTGAGGTCACAGGTGTGTGTCTCCTGAGCAATGAGATCACAGGTGTGTGCCTCCTGAGCAATGAGATCACAGGTGTGTGCCTCCTGAGTGCTGAGGTCACAGGTCTGTGAGATCACAGGTGTGTGTCTCCTGAGTGCTGAGGTCACAGGTGTGTGCCTCCTGAGTGCTGAGGTCACAGGTGTGTGTCTCCTGAGTGCTGAGGTCACAGGTGTGTGTCTCCTGAGTGCTGAGGTCACAGGTGTGTGTCTCCTGAGTGCTGAGGTCACAGGTGTGTGTCTCCTGAGTGCTGAGGTCACAGGTGTGTGTCTCCTGAGTGCTGAGGTCACAGGTGTGTGCCTCCTGAGTGCTGAGGTCACAGGTGTGTGTCTCCTGAGCGATGAGATCACAGGTGTGTGAGGTCACAGATGTGTGAGGTCACAGGTGTGTGCCTCCTGAGTGCTGAGGTCACAGGTGTGTGTCTCCTGAGTGCTGAGGTCACAGGTGTGTGTCTCCTGAGTGCTGAGGTCACAGGTGTGTGTCTCCTGAGTGCTGAGGTCACAGGTGTGTGCCTCCTGAGTGCTGAGATCACAGGTGTGTGTCACCATGCCCTGCATAGCCACACCTACTGCTTGTATTATAAGAGTGTGAGTGTGTTGTCATGCCAAGCTAACACTGTACCACTTTCAAGCTCTCTTTCATAGTGCCTGCCTTTGTTCATCAAGGAGGCACTGGGTGCCTGCTGTGTAGCAAGTAGCTAAGGCAGGATAGGCATCAGTGAGTCTGCAAGTCTACATTTTTAATGAGACAGGGATAAGGTATAGGAAGTCAAACAAGCATTCCAGGCCCTGAGGAGTTGGATGAAGATATGAAATTAAGTTAGTGGGGTTTCAGTTGAGGAGCCAGAGTTCAGGGGGATTGGAGCTCAGTGCCTCCCGGGAGAGCCCAGGCTTGGTGCTCTGAGCACGCAGGACACACTCAGACAGGGCACCAGGCTTGTTGTGAGGAAGGGTGGGTTGGAAAGAACCTGTCTTGGCCTGGGTTCTGGCCGTTAGGTGTGGGTTCTTGGACTTTGAAAGGAAAGGGCAGGCCAGTGGTCTTAGGTGATATTGGTAGAATAGGGTGGGGGTTTCAGGTTCTGCTTGAAGGGACGTGCTGAGAGTGAAGGAAAAAGCCATAGTCCCAGATAATGTTTGGGGTGATAGGTCAGCGGTCTCAGGGGATGCAGAAGTCAGGTCGGGGTTGCCAGGGAGACCCACAAGCCAGAGGCAGTAATCTGTGTGAGTTGGGAAGTGAGTCTGCAGGCTGTTTTTATTCAACTCTGATCATGCATGCACGGGAAATGCAGCCAAGAGGACAGCAGCAGTGAGAGGGAGAGGGGCTGGTGGAATTAGGGCTGAGAGGGAGGCATGGCACCAACACATGGTGCTGTGCAGGAGGGGGTCTTGGTGGCATGGTCATGTGAAAATCTGCTCTTCACTTTTGCAGCCTGTATTCCACGTCATGGGCTTCTCTGTCACCGGGAGAGTCTTGAATGGACCTGACGGAGAAGGCGTCCCAGAGGCTGTGGTCACCCTGAACAACCAGATTAAAGGTGGGCAGGCACGGTGGTCCTGAGTCTGATTAAAGGGCTTGTTTTGCATCATGGAAGGATGTAGACACAAGGGACGAGCTCAGTGACCTTACAACCTGCTGCGTCCTCATGTACCTGTCAGGTGCAAACTTTTGCAGCTCAGCTTTTGTTCACGTGCTTTGGTTTCACAGTCAAAACGAAGGCTGACGGCTCCTTCCGCCTGGAGAACATAACGACAGGGACATACACCATCCACGCTCAGAAGGAGCACCTCTACTTCGAGATGGTCACCATCAAAATTGCCCCCAACACCCCACAGCTGGCTGACCTCATCGCTACAGGGTAAGTGTGCTGTCCAGGTAGGGTTTCTGTTGATGTGACGGAACCCCGTGACCAAAAGCAAGTTGGGGAGGAAAGGGTTTATTTGGCTAACACATCCATCATATCACAGTCCATCACTGAGTGAAGGCAGGTCAGGAATGTGAAGGCAGGAGCTGAAGCAGAGGCCATGGAAGGCTGCTGACTAGCTTGCTCGGCCTCCTTTTTTTTTTTTTTTTTTTTAATTTATTTTATTTTTTATTAGGTATTTTCCTCGTTTACATTTTCAATGCTATCCCAAAGGTCCCCCATACCCACCCCCCCAGTCCCCTACCCACCCACTCCCCCTTTTTGGCCCTGGCGTTCCCCTGTACTGGGGCATATAAAGTTTGCAAGTCCAATGGGCCTCTCTTTCCAGTGATGGCCGACTAGGCCATCTTTTGATACATATGCAGCTAGAGACAAGAGCTCCGGGGTACTGGTTAGTTCATATTGTTGTTCCACCTATAGAGTTGCAGTTCCCTTTAGCTCCTTGGGTAATTTCTCTAGCTCCTCCATTGGGGGCCGTGTGACCCATCTAATAGCTGACTGTGATCATCCACTTCTGTGTTTGCTAGGCCCCGGCATAGTCTCACAAGAGACAGCTATATCTGGGTCCTTTCAGCAAAATCTTGCTAGTGTATGCAATGGTGTCAGCGTTTGGGAGCTGATTATGGGATGGATCCCTGCATATGGCAATCACTAGATGGTCCATCCTTTCATCACAGCTCCAAATTTTGTCTCTGTAACTCCTTCCATGGGTGTTTTGTTCCCATTTCTCAGCCTCCTTTCTTACACAACCCAGGACTTTGATGGTGGCTCTGCCCTCAGTGAGCTGGGCTCTCCTGCATCAGACAGTCAAGAGAGCGAACCACAGGTTTGCCTACAGGCCATTCTTGTGGTGGTATTTTCTCAGTTGAGGTTCCCTCTTCTGAAATGACCCCAGCATATGTCAAGTTGACATAAAACTCACCAGCCCATGGGTACGTCCCCGCTCCTCTTGGCAGTAGTAGAGAAGAAAATGAGCTTTGGTCTGAAAATTTCTGTCTAGGATTCACATCGAGACAGCTGTCGAGTCACAATGGCTTCCTTTTGGAAAGATGAGTGGTGAACCTTGATAGCTGCAGGCACTTACATGTTGGACACAAAATTGTTTTCTCTTGCTTTCAAGTTAAAATGGGTTTGTTAAAGTAGAAAGAGAAGGGGACAGGAGATGGTAAGTGCGTTGCGTGCCTGGCCTGGTGACTTGAATTTGATACCTGGGGGGTTACGGGCTGGAAGATGAGAACAGACTCAGACAGGTTGTCCCTCCCAGACTTCCACATATGTACAAACACAATAAAGAAATGTCTGTCTGTCTGTCTGTCTGTCTTATCTGTCCATCTATGTTAGCAAAAGATTTCTGAAGTTCTCCCTCCCTGAGAGTACTTTCCTGTGTGACCCTGAGGGCTTTGTGGGGTGCGCTGACAGTGGTGGATGTGGGGTGTGCTAGGAGGCATTTCTGGTCATTGGCAGAGTTCATCACTTAGTCACTGATATGTACAGCAAGGACAGGATGGACAGACATTTAGAGGCTCACAGCCAATGAGAGGTGGTGTTCCAGACAGGTGATGAGGGTTCAAGTTTGGTGTCACATGACCACTAGGTGGCACACAATCTCCCAGATTGGATCTGTGTACATCCAGATGATTGGCATACGGGTGGCCTGGGCTGGTTTGCTAAGTGGGTAAGGGCAGTCTTGCCCACTGAGACCATTGGGTCAGCAAGCGCCTGATGGAGATGTGGCATTTGAATTCTTTTTTTTTTTTTTTTTTCTGGCTTCTGGGTGGGTGAGTAGGAATTGGTGGGGAGCCAGGGTGTTGGCAGAGGTGCAGATAGGGGCCCATGGCAGTTGTCTGGAAGAGATGAGAGTTGGAGGTGTCTTAGCCAGGGGCTGGCAGGAGAGGAGAGGAGAAGCAGATGGACTTGATAGATGATCGGATGCAGAGAGTCAGTGAGCACATACTGACAGGCTGGTGTGTGTGTGTGTGTGTGTGTGTGTGTGTGTGATAAGTTTCTTATTTAAAGTATAGTATTTGAACTAAAGTTAAGAAAACAAGACATTTGAACATCTTTGGAAGAGCTTGTTGCTTTTTCGGAGGAACCCAGAGACCAAGCAAGCACATTTGCATTTATTTTTGGATGGTGTTGGGACACAAACCTAGACCTTTGTGCACAGGCAGACGTATTACCTCTGAGCTTCATATGCCCCTCCTTAATGCATTGGTGTTCCTTGCCTTTTTTATTTATTTTTAAATTATTTATAAAAACACATTTTAAAAATACTTAACATTTATTTATATGCGTGTGTCTTGCTTGCATGTATGTCTATACACCATGTTTGTGCCATGCCCTCAGAGGCCAGAAGGGGGTGTTTGTCCCCTGGAACTGGAGTTGCAAACAGTTGTGAGCTGCCCTGTGGGTGGCAGGAATTGAACCCAGGTCCTCTGCAAGAGCAGGTAGTGCTCTTAACTGCTGAGCCATCTCCCCAGCCCCTATTTAATTTTTTAAAATTTTATTACATTTACTCATTTATGTATGAGTCAGTCTCTCTCCTCGCTCCTCCCCCACCCTGTGTGTGTGTGTGTGTGTGTGTGTGTGTGTGTATGTATGCACACATATATGCACATATGTAAATGGTGCCTGTGGAGGGCAGAAAAGGGTACCAGGTCTCAGAAAAGGACACCAGGTCTCCTGGAGTTGGACTTGAATGAAAATGAAGACCTGACCAAGTTCTTTATTGTAGATGTGAGAAGAGAACAGCCAGAGGTTTCTGGAAGAGTCCAGGCTGAACATGGTCAGCAGAATAGATCAGGCCATGGAGGGGATGAGGGAGAGAAGAGAGAATAGAGAGAGGCCAAAAGAACCAAGAGAGCCTGTGGGCTCTCATTGAACCAAATGGCTGGGTTATATAGGAAAGAGAAGTGGGGATTTGAAGGAGCCAAAAAGGGTAGGGGGAGGGTGGGGAGTACCGAGAGGAGACAGGACTTTGGACTAGCTGGGAGAGCCTGGCTGAGAGCCTGGCAGCCAGCATCTGCCTTGATATGTTAGTTGGCACCTCAGTCATTTGTCCTGAGTTTCTTTGGGATGTCTGTGCTCTACACGGTAGCATGTGCTCTTATCCCCTGAGCATCTTTCCAGCTCTGCAACCATTTCTTTATCTCTTCCCTGATGATCCAGTTGGGACAGACACGCTTCTACAGTAGTCAGTCTGGCCCGTGACTGTCAGAGGAGAAAGTTCTTCAGTATTGCTGTGTCCGAAGCGGCAGGGCCTGCTCTGTGTTTCTCAGAGGGACTACTCACCCGGAATCTGGAATCCAAGTCACTCCTGTCCGCAGGGTCCTTCCGCCTCTGTGAGAGGCATTTGTGGCTTCCAACTCCTGAGGAGTTCAGTTGAGGGCCACCTAACTGTAAACGAGGAAGACCCTTTGGTATTCTTATGGTCTGTTAATGGTATTGTTTTGCAGACAGCTGACCACTCTCCTTTTGAGAGGTAGCCCAGGCTGCTGTAGTGATTGGGTTATCTGAAGCAGTTTTTCCTGCAGATGGTCTCTGCAGCCGTGGGGATAGGGGCTCACGCTACCCAGTTCATCCATAGCTCTGCCCTGGGCCCAGTGCAGACTTTGGCAGGTGGCCCCTGAAAGTGAATGTCACAGAGTCTACAGTGGGTCCAGAGGGCACTTGTCTCGGGTCCTGGGAACCTGCCTGCTGCGTGTGAGTCTTGCTGGGATGATCAGGCTTCTCCCTGCAGGTTCAGCATCTGTGGTCAGATCGCCATCGTCCGCTCCCCCGACACCATCAAGCAGATGAGTAAATACAGAGTGGTCCTGTCCTCCCAAGACAAGGACAAGGCTTTGCTCACTGTGGACAGCGATGCCCATGGATCATTTTGCTTTAAAGCAAAACCAGGGGCCTACAAAGTCCAGGTACATGATGGGTTTGGTTTATAGTGTCGGAGGGCTGGGAAGGCTGGGAAGTGGCTCAGGCAATAGAATGACTGCTGATAAGGCTCTCTCATCCCCAGAGTCCATATGAAAAGCCAGATGTGCTGGCAGGAGCTCGTCATTCCAGGGCTGGGCAGGCAGAGACAGGCTGGTCCCTGGGTTCACTGGCCAGCCAGACTTGCTTACTGGAGTAAGCTCCAGGCCAGTGAGAGATTCCATCTAATTTTGAACAAGCTAGATAGCTTCTGAGCAAACAACACCCAAGGTGGTCTCTGGTCTCCATACACTCACATGCCCACCGGCCCCCAAACTGAAAGAGCAAGGGTTTTCCAGAGTGTTAGGAGCTATAGCGGGGCACAAGGAGCCTTTCATTTCCTTCCTCCTGATGTCCAGCTGATCTCACAGCCCATGGATGCTGTGAACAGAGAGGCCTGCCCTTTCTCACTGGCTGTAGGTGCAGGGTTGGGAGTGAGCTCTTGTACCTCCCTGGGCTCTGGCTGCTCTAGGATGTCCATGAGGCCAAGAACAGAGCAAAGCTAGCTCTTGAAGCTTCTGAGAGCCTGAAGGCCAGGGAGGAGCCCTGACTCCAGGACAGCTAACAGGCCTAGGGAGCCTGCCCAATCAGGCAGAGAAGCAGGGCAGCCCCTGGCCTGGAGTTTCCCCACAAGGGAGTTGCCCTGAGCGCAGCTGGGCTGAGCGACAACACAGCCAGAAGTTTGCCCTGTTCACCTTCTGGTGCAGTGGCCCTGTCCTCTTTGGATAGACCATGTATCTGTAGCTGACAGGGCTTGCCAATCAAATCAGCCCTGCTCCCAGCTCTAGGGAGGGAGGCCTAGGAGTGTCCCCTAAGCGTGGGTCCTCTAGAGTGAGCCCTTCCTTCTGTAGGAACAAGTGGAGATGGGCCGTCACCGGCACAACTTGTCTGAAGGTAGCCACAGTGGCATCCTGCAGAGATTCCATCAGATGTTGGAGTTGGGCAATTCCTTACTGCTGGTAAAATAGGGGACGTCTGTCCTGTCACTCAGAGAAAAGGGAGCCAGGTGTGATGGCTCATATCTGCAGGCCCAGCCCTGGGGAGGCTGAAACAGGACTGTGAAGTTCAGGCTAGCCCGGGCCACGTAGTCTCTGTCTTAAAGCAACGCACAAGAAAATAAGTACAGGCTGGAGAGATGATGGCTCAGCAGTTAAGAGCACTGACTGTTCTTCCAGAGGTCTTGAGTTCAATTCCTAGCAACCTCATGGTGGCTCACAACCATATGTAATGGGGTCTGATGCCCTCTTCTGGTGTGTCTGAAGACAGCTACAGTGTACTCACATACATAAAATAAATAAAATCGTAAAAAAGGAAAAGAAAAAGAAAAGTACATGGAAAAAGAGTGAGCTAATTCTGCAGGCGCCTCGGGAGGCATCAGACACAGCCTCTCTCTGAGACTTGGTTTCACACAGCCCAGGCTGACTCGGGCCTTGGGTGTTCCTTGTGCCTCGGCCTCCTGAATGTGGATTGCAGGCTGGTGCTGCTGTGCCCGGCTAGGACTGTGTTACTATAAAAATATTACTTCTTAGGTTTGCTGTGATTACAACCTTCACCCTTCACTGTCTGCTTAGCTTGAGGCTCAGGTGAAGCTTCTAGCACCTCGTAGGCCGAGGGAGAGCTGTTCCCTGCAACCTCTAGTGTAGCAGTTCTCAACCTGTGGGCCTGTGGGCTGTGACCTCTTTGGGGTTGAGTGACCCTCTCACAGGGGCCACCTAAGACCATTGGAAAATGCAGATACTTGCATTATGATTCATAACAGCAGCAGAATTACGGTTGTGAGGTAGCAACAAGAGTAAGTTATGGTTGGGGACGCCACACCGTGAGGAAGGCTGAGACGCCCTGCTCCAGTGTCTCGTGTGCTCACAGGTGGTGGTACCCGAGGCTGAGACCAGAGCAGGGCTGATGTTGAAGCCGCAGGTATTCCCCCTCACTGTGACCAACAGGCCTGTGATGGATGTGGCCTTCGTGCAGTTTCTGGCATCGGTTTCCGGGAAAGTCTCCTGTCTGGGTAAGGTATCAACTGCACGTGAGAGCCTCTAGTTCAGAGTGGGCAGTGGGAGGAGCTGGGCCCAGGCGGTTCTGAAGGGGGTGGAGAGAAAGGTGGTCTGTCCCATCCTGTCTTGGTAGGTCTGCAGGGGCTGAGCAGAGGTGTAGAGGAGGGCCCGACCCCCTGCCAGGGCGTCACTGCCTGCTGCTGACCACAGCCTCGGGGTGCTGGGAACTGGGTCACTCACTGTACCGAGCTTAGGAAGCGGGGCCTCCAGGGCTTGACGCTCAGGCTAAGCACTCAGAAGCTTGTAGGGTTTGCGATGGCAGTCAAGTGAGGTCCTCCGGTCTCTCCTCTACAGATACCTGCGGTGACCTGTTGGTGACCCTGCAGTCCCTGAGCCGCCAGGGTGAGAAACGCAGCCTCCAGCTCTCAGGCAAAGTCAACTCCATGACTTTCACCTTTGACAAAGTTCTGCCTGGGAGATACAAAAGTAAGATGGGGCCTGATACTCTCAGGAGCTCGCTCTCCCAAGCCTGCTCCTCTGTGGGCTTACTGTAGGCCTCTCCTAGGGAACTCTGTCCCAGGACCTTACCTGCCAAGTTAGCTCCTTTGTCACAGAGGTTCTGCCCTGCATGTGCTCTGGGACGGTGCCTGGCAAAAACTGTTTTATTTCTAAATGCCAGAAGGAGCACGATAGTTCTGTTCTCATGTCTGCCACTTAGGCCTAGCTAGAGTGACCTTGCCCAGTCATTCTTTCTCCTCCCCTGACCGATACCTTACCCTTGAAACGGTACAGTGGCCTTTCTCAAGGAGAGACTAAGAGGCAGAGCACAGGGCCTGGTCGGCAGGGCAGGGCCCCACGCTGGTGCCCTTCCTGCCCTCGGTAAGCCAGCTCTTGCCTCTGTTTTGAAGAGCAGCTTGCAGCTGGTGGCAGGGACTAGACTTCTACCTAGTGAGGTAGACTTTTCTCTTGGGGGCTTGTGTTTCTCTGTCTCAGAAAGAGCTGGCTGCCTGTTTCTTTAGTTTCACAGAGTCCTGACGTGCCCATGAGCTCGTATGACTGTTGCTGCTCACAGTTCCCTGGCAGAGTCCAGAAGCCCAGACCCGCAAAGCTGACTAGAATCCGGGTGCCGGGCGGGCGGAGGAGGGAGAGTCTTTTGAGTCAAGGAGTTTGAAATTTGCCAAAACAACAACAAAAGTCAGACAATTTACAAAAAGTGTAGCGGCCCATGAATATCTTGTAACCTGGCATCTTCTGCCTAGATGGATTTCCTTATTTGTGGTGACAGTGGCCACTGATGTCAGTTTTTCTTTGGCAGCGACCTGCCCTGAACATTGCTTCCTGCTTAGGTATTTTTATGTAAAGTGTATTTTCTTTTTAGACAGGGTACTGAGCTGAGGAAGCGGGGCCTCCAGGGCTTGACGCTCGGGCTAAGCACTCAGAAACTTGTAGGGTTTGCGATGGCGGTCAAGTGAGGTCCTCCGGTCTCTCTACAGATACCTGCGGTGACAGGCTGGCTTTGAACTCTTAATCCTTGTACTTCAGCCTTCAGAGTACTAGGATTAAAGTGCACAATTCTGTGTTTAGTACATGTGTACTCCTCTGCAGCTAGCTAGCAGGTCCCCAGTTGCTCAGTGCTGCAGGCCCCTAGTTGCCCGGCACCGTGAGGCCCCAGCCCCATGTGTTGGCTTTGCAGTAAGCATCATGCATGAGGACTGGTGCTGGAGGAACAAGAGTCTGGAAGTGGAAGTGCTGGAGGACGACGTGTCTGCGGTGGAGTTCAGGCAGACCGGTTACATGCTGCGCTGCGCACTCTCACACGCCATCACTCTGGTATGTGCTGCTTCTGAGGGACCTCAGAGAGAGTGCCCAGCGGGGCGGGCAAGACAGCTCAGCCTCAGAGAGAGGGCCCAGCGGGGCAGGCAAGACGGCTCAGCCTCAGAGAGAGTGCCCAGCGGGGCGGGCAAGACGGCTCAGCCTCAGAGAGAGTGCCCAGCGGGGCGGGCAAGACGGCTCAGCCTCAAATCCTGCAAGTTACCCTCTGGTCTACACACACACACACACACACACACACACACACACACACAGAGAGAGAGAGAGAGAATGAGAGAGAGAGAGAGAGAGAGAGGGAGAGAGAGAGAGAGAGAGAGAAGTAAATGGCTTATAGCAATTGCTGGAGCCTGGCACAGCAAGAGTGTAATGACAGTTAAGCCAAGTTCCCTTTTCTACCCTGGGTTCCCACCTGCCAGGGAAGGCATCCTCAGCCTGCAGTGTTACAGGTCCTCCTCAGCCCGTGGGCAGCTGGGCAGCTCGGTGTGGTGCGGTGCGGCTGCGTGGTCTTGTCTCTTCCTGCCGCGTTGGGATCACAGTGCCCGCTCCTCAGGCTGTGGGAGGTCAGCAAGCTGTGCTGTGTGTAGCATTTCTGTGGTGTGCCCAGTACACTGTTGACTAGTGCAGCTGAGTTCTCTAGGCTGCTTCCTGTGGGCAGAGCGCACTCACTCGCTTCTTCTCTTGTTTTCCTTTTATTTTCGTTTTGCAGTTCTGTGGACCAAACCCAGGGTTTCAGACATGCTGGGCCAACGGTTACTGCTGAGTTGTATGTCTGGTCCTTAAACCATTTTTAAAGTTATTATTATTTTGTTGTTGTTGTTTTTTGGTTTTTGTTTTGTTTGTTTGTTTTTGAGATCAGCTTTCTCTATTATGTAGCCCTGATTGTCCTGGAACTCACCATGTAGACCAGGCTGGCTCAAAACTTAGCAGATCCAAATGCCTTGCCCTCCCTAGTGCTGGGATTAAAGAGGGCGGAACCGCAGCTGGCCTAGATTATTGTTTTTTTTTCTTTTGTGTATGTGGGTGTTGTGCCTATGTGTGTCTGTATTACCTGTGTGCTGTGTTTGTGGAAGCCAGATGTGGGCATGGATCCTCTAGGGCTGGAGTTACTAATGGCTGTGAGTCTCCACGGAGGAATCAGAACCAGGTTCTCGGGAAGAGCAGCCAGTGCTCTTAACTGCCCAGCCCCCTCCCACCTTTTCTCTTTCTGGTTTTGAGGCTGAGTTGTGCTGCATTGCCCAGGCTGGCCTCGCACTTTCTGTCGCCCGCTTCCCTCAGTGGAGTGCAGGCCAGTGCCTGTCTGCTTGGCCGCAGGCACGGGGGCTTCAGGGATGATCTCTGTCGTTCCTTAGGGGTAGGAGCAAATGTCATTGTTGGATCCCACCAGAGAGCTGGGCGGATGGCAACAGCATGGCTGCTTGTGACACTGGTAGGACCCGAGCCGGTGTCTCCAAGGCCAGGCTGCTGCCTCAGCTGCTACAAACCCCGAAGTACCCTTTTTATTCCAGGGATGGGTTGCTGTACAGTCAAGAGTCAGCTAACAGACACCCCTCCCCCTAAGCCCTGTAGATTTCTGCTCTCTCTAGACTATGTCTGAACTGTGTAAGGAAGGCTGCCTTTCCTCCCTGTGCACTGGTCCCCAGGGCCCCAGTGGCACTTGTTTCTCAGTCCTAGCTGAGCTGCTTGTCTCTGCTGCGCTGGCCTTTCACATGTGCATCCCTGTGCCCGAGGAGCTGAGCCTTCTTCACCATTGAGGCCCAGCTACTGTTTCCTCCCAAGACGGGGGCCCAAGGTTAGGGCCCCAGAGCTCCGGAACACTTCTCTGTGGCGGGTGGCCCCTCTGCTCACTGCCTTGGCCTCTCTGCTTTACATTCTGTCTGAAACCACTGATTTCCCAAATTAAAAGGTCACTCTGCCCTCCTCAAGGGTCCTGACCTGAGTCTGACCCAGAGCAGCCACTCTGTACACAGGAGCTGACTGAGTGCAAATAGCACATTTCAGTCATAAGTTTTTGAAGGTTTGCAGTTTTCTTGTGGCACCCAGTTGTTTACATGAATAATGGGCCAACATGATGGCTAGTTCAGAAATGGAAATCTTTTTTTTTTTTTTTTAATGTAGGAGTTGCTGTGTCCGTATGTTCACCTGTATTTGAGAGCATCAGTTCTCTTTATAGATGGTTGTGAGCTACCATGTGGGAATTGAACTTAGGACTTCGGGAAGAGCAGCCAATGCTTTTAACTGCTGAGCCATCTTCCCAGCCCCACTGAAATATTCTCAATCACCGTAGTGTCTTTCCCCATGAGTCACCATGTTGCCTTTGGCCCTACAGGAATTTCATCAGGACGGAAATGGCCCTGAAAATGTGGGGATTTACAATCTCTCCAGGGGAGTGAACCGCTTCTGCCTGTCCAAGCCTGGTGAGCCTGGGAGGTGGGAGTGTGGCGCCGGCCTGGGCCTGAAGGTCGGAGACCCCGGGTCCAAAACCCTCAGAGATGTTAGTGACATTGCTGCCAGCAGTCTATCTTTGCAGTGATGTGATGTCCTGCCTTGCCTCCCATCCTCCACGGCCGCTCCAGCTCGATCAAGATAGAGTTTACAGGGCGTGAAGCTCACCTGCTTCGGGGCTCAGTGGTGGAGCACTAACCCAGTGTGCTCTCAGAGCCTCAGCTTACCCCAGTACCACAAAAAAAAAACAACAAAAAAACAAAAAAAACAGCATACATCCCCTTAAGATGTGTGATACATGCTTGCCAGCAAGCTGACCAGGTTGTTCAGTCATGGCCACAGACCCAGCCCTGGCTACAGCTTAGTTACGTTTTATGCCTCCGCCTGATCTCAGCCTTGACTTCTTAGAGGTAGCATAGTTTTGGAGTTGAGCTACATTGTAGTATAACAGTGCTTTGTTCTTTTTCACTGCTGAGTTATATTCCACTGTGTGTACGTAGCACATTCTCTGTGTGTAGCCGTTTTGCACATTACCTGCGTCTGAGCAGGTGCAGCCTCAGGGAGTCATTGAGTTCCCGACAATGTCAGCACTCCTGAGTGGGTGAGAAGGAGGGGGCCCGTGGCACAGGAGAGCCCGCCCGGTGTTCGCAGTCCCGTTACCTCAGGTCTGTGATAAGCTTAAGCTTTCAGTCTGAGGCGTGCTGCCTCCCTAGCGAGCACGCGTGCTGGCAGAGCCTTCTAGGCTCAGACAGTTACACTTGGTTTTCTCTGTAGGTGTGTACAAAGTGACTCCCCGCTCCTGCCACCGGTTTGAGCAAGCCTTTTACACCTATGACACGTAAGCTTGGGGACAGAGTGCCTTGGGGGTGTGTGCTTTACTCTTTTGTCTCTTCATCTGTTCCCGGGCACACGGGTGTATTTCTGTTGGGTGTCGTTTGTTTGTTTTCCTTTGAAAGAGGTAAGATTAGGCATTTGAGTGAAATCTCGGTATAGGTTT
The DNA here is from genome assembly GCF_000001635.26 of Mus musculus. Classification (NCBI taxonomy): domain Eukaryota; kingdom Metazoa; phylum Chordata; class Mammalia; order Rodentia; family Muridae; genus Mus; species Mus musculus. The sequence goes on from NC_000073.6 coordinate 46,061,992, forward strand.
TCTGATATCCTAATGGAGGCGGGCCGGCAAGAGGGCTCCCTGAGTAAAGGTGTTTGCTGAGCCAGCTTGGAGACCAGAGTTCGAAACCGGGAAACTGTGTCAAGGTGAAAGGAGAAAATGGACTCACAGGCTGTCCTCTGACCCCATGTGTGTTCCATTCAACGGGCTCCACCCTCCCTGTGAAAATCACAACAATAACGATAATAGAGTTCTGGAAATTCAGATGGGAGGGCCATGCTGTTAAAAAATGGTCTTTGAACTAATTCTGTTCTTAAAATATCACACCCTTATTCTCAGTAGATCACACACACACTTCTAAAAATATAAACATGGTGGCCTGAGCCTGAGTTCCTTCCCATCAGTGAGGGCCCGGAGGTTTGGCATCTTTGGTGGATGTGTTCTTTAGGTTTCTATTGTGGTGGTAAACACCATGACCAGACCAACTTCGGAAGGAACCGTTGGCTTATATGGCTTGTATGTTCTAATCCCAGTCCATCATGAAGGGAAGGAAGTCAGGGCAGGTACTGAAGGAGGAACCTGGAGGAGCGGAGGCAGAGGCCGTGGAGGAGTGCTGTTGACTGGCTTGCTTCCTTTGGCTTGCTCAGCCTGCTCCCTTACTCACTCCAGACCACCTGCCTGGGTGTGGCTCTGTCCTCAGTGAGCTGGGCCCTCCCAGGTCAACCATCAGTCAAGAAAATGAACCACAGGCTTGCCCACAGCCGGCCCAGTGGGAGCACTTCCTCAACCATTCCCGCTTGTGTCAAGTGACAAAGAACTAGTTAGGACATTGTACTTGTGAGGTTTCCTGAGTTTACCCACTCCAGCCTATGGGTTGTTTTCTCTCTCTCTCTCTCTCTCTCTCTCTCTCTCTCTCTCTGTGTGTGTGTGTGTGTGTGTGTGGTCCAAGGCTGTACCGCGACCCCTTGGAGTACCCCTTCGGGGTTGCTGCTAGCAGAGTGTCTGTTTGATTTCTAGGTCTTCACCCAGTATCCTGACGCTGACAGCCATTCGTCACCATGTTCTTGGAACAATCATTACTGACAAAATGATGGACGTCACAGTGACTATCAAGTGAGATGGGTGCCCGCTGTGGCCGGGGAGTGGGGGCTGCTCTAAGTGTGTACACCGGTGGCCTCCCTCTCTTACACTCTGGTGACACAGCAACTGCGTGAGGAGGGGCTTCCTGACAGCTGGGTCTTTGTCTTAAGTCTTAATTGTTTCTTTTCTTTTTTTTTTTTTTTTTTTTTTGGCTAAGGGAAAAATCTTCTAGGGTTTGTTCACTGTAATTCAAGCGCGTTAGTGACTTAAAATTGCTTCATTTTCTTTAGCTCTTTTCTTGAGGTCTTGAGTTGCGATGGCTCCTGTATAGGTTGGAGAAGGTCCTTGGGAGACAGGCCTTGCTGAGGGATGTTCCATGCTGGTGAGGTGTATCTGACAGCACAGTTTTCTTTGGGCAGCATGGCTGTCTCACACAGATGAACCCTGAGGAACTCACCCCCTTCATCTGGTTGAGTTGGCATTGTCTCCAGCCAGATCCCTGCCCATCTGTCATGGATGCTGAGGACACCACTCAGACACACATACATGTGCACATCCACACCCACAGATATGTACATACAGACGCACACACAGATAAACACATAAACAAACACATACATGTATACACGTTCCCCACACGCGTACCCGAACACACACAAACACAGAGTAATGTTTGTTTATTGGTCCAAGGGATTGAACCCAGAACCCAGGACCTTACACATGCTAAGCAGACTCTACACCAAGCCACACCCACAGTCCTTAACTTTCATTTCAGTCAGGTTGTCCAAGCTGGCCTTGAACTTGCTGTGTGATCGATCCTTCTCTCTCAGCATCGTTCGTAGATGAAATGCCCAGCCTGTGACATGGCGCCATTGAGAACAATACCATTGAGAATTGTCAGGGTTGCAGCCCAGGGTTTCGTGGGCTGTAAATGACCCTGTGGTACTGAAGCAAACACACAACTATAAGTGTATGACTGTGACCGTGTTTGAGTCTGACCTTTGAGCCTGTGACAGGGAAGACTGGCAGCGTTTTGACAGCAGAGCTGGCTGGGTGGGAACAGGGTTGAGTGTGGGGAGGGTCCATTGCTGAGTCTCTGGGGTGCAGGCCCTTCGGGTGCCCTGGCTTCATCCTGCTTGCTAAGTGTCCATCATTGGTCACAGTGACTCCAGGGCACTGGTATGCGTCTTCATTATTAACTTGTTTAGCTTTGGGAGTGTGTGGAGGAGTCTTCTGTCACCGGCTTGTGCTGACAGACAGTGTGAGCTGTGTTTCTGGCTGGACATTACCCCTTGGACCCTTCTGGGGGACCCTGACCCTGCTAGGCTGTACCCCAGCTGCTGGCTCTTGTGTCAGTCGACCTGCCCTGTAGTCTCCCTTTGTTCAGAAATGGCAGCTCCCGTCCTTTTCCTGCTCCTTGGTCATTGTCCTCTGCTTCCCCTGGTCCAGCCGACTCAACAAAGCTTTGCCTTTACGGTGAAAGTACGTTCAGGTCTCTTCCCGGTCCAGTACTTGACTGTCCACACCGTTCCCACTCACTGGTTTTGAGCCTCTGCAGCAGCCTCCCGTCCTTCCAACTCTGTCTTGGCTGTGCCTCATGACTCAGTGCTCTCCACGCAGTGGCCAGAGTGATTCTGCTGCTGTGGAGGTCAGTCCTGCCTCCACTGAGAAGCCCAGACTCACCCAGAGCCCACACAGGACTTTGAAGGGTGTGTGACCCTGCTTCCCGTCTGGCCCCTTCTGACCTGTCTGCCCTGGGTTCTCTGATCTTGCCGTCTCTTGAACACACAGTGAATTTTCCCCCAGGGGACATCACCCCACCATGACCCACTTTCCTGAGGCCTCTCCACCCTCACCCTAGGCCACTCTCCCACTCTTTGCCACTGTCACCGTTCCAGAATGATCTTGACCAAGCATCATGGCACTCTGCTCACTGTGCCCACAACGGCTGCTTTTCTTCTTACATGGTGTCTGCTGTGCCTTTTCTGTTATCACGCTCGCCTGCCTGTGCCTGCCTGCCTGCCTGCCTGCCTGCCTGCCTGTGCTTGCCTGCCTGCCTGCCTGTGCCTGCCTGCCTCCCTCCCTCCCTCCCTCCCTCCCTCCCTCCCTCCCTCCCTCCCTCCCTCCCTCCCTCCTTCCTTCCCTTGCTCCCTCCCTCCCTTTCTTTTTGTTTCTGTACAGGGTTTCTCTGCATAGCCCTGGCTGTCCTTGAGCTTGATCTGTGCATTAAACTGGTCTCAAACTCAGAGATCCGCCTGCCTCTGCCTCCCGAGTGCTGGGATTAAAGGCATGATCCACCATTGCCTAGCTCCCTGCTTCTTCAGATTCGTAAAAGGTGGTGTAAAAGGGCAGAGGACCGGGTCATGCGTCCAGGCACCAAGTGCAGGCGGGTGGCTTTCCATCAAGTTGCAGGGTCTTCTATTCTGGCTTTCTGCTAGTGTCTGCTGCTGTGTTGCAGCTGATGTTCCATCTTTATTTATTTTATAGTTTGTATGTGCACACATGTATGTGCAGACATGTATGTGCAGGTGCACACATGTATGTGCAGGTGCATGTGTGTAGAGGTCAGCAGCCAGTCTTAGGTGTTGTTCCTCAGGAGCCATATACTTTGTCTGAGCCAGGGCCTCTTACTGGCCTGGAGCATGCTGCTCAGGTTAGGCCGTCTGATGGGGTCTGCCTGTCTCTGCCTCCCCAGCACCGGGATTCTAAGCATGCTGCCACATAACTGGCTTTGAAGACTATTTGGGTTTGGGGACTCAGATCCTCATGTTTACATGTTAAGCAAGTACATTCCCAGTCCTAGTTTTTATTTTTTTGCTAAATAATTTGTGATTATTATATTTTTATTTTAGTTTATGTGGGGTGTTTTGGGTGCATGTATGTCTGTACTATGTACGTGCAGAGGCCAGAAGAGGTCCTGGAATCAAACCTAGGTTCTCTGGAAGAGCAACCAGCTGTTGAGCCATCTCTCCAGCTCCCTAATTTGTGTTTCTAGAACAAAAGAGTGTGCCACTGTGATGTTGTTGTAAGGTGTCTGGCTTTTGCTCATGACTCCCCAGTTGTGGAAATGTCACGTTCCCATCTAATGCAGGATGAGCTCCGCATCCCATAGCCTGCCTGTGTCTCCTCCAGGTCTTCCATCGACAGCGAGCCAGCCTTGGTCTTGGGACCTCTGAAGTCTGCACAGGAGCTGCGGAGGGAACAGCAGCTGGCAGAGATCGAGACTCGCAGGCAGGAGAGGGAGAAGAATGGCAAAGAAGAGGGCGAAGAAGGCAGGGCCCGGCCTCCTGGGCAGGAGATGGTGGATGAGTTACAGGGCCCCTTCTCCTACGACTTCTCCTACTGGGCCCGGTAAGCGCTTGGGCCGTGCGTGGTCTGTCTTCCGGGGACAGAGCCAACCAGCCACGCTGAACTCTTCTCACTCCTTCAGGTCTGGAGAGAAAATCACTGTTACACCCTCGTCCAAAGAGCTCCTCTTTTATCCCCCATCCATGGAAGCCACTGTCAGTGGAGGTATGCGTCCACCCCATGAGCGGGTATTGTGCCTTTGTTTCTCTATTTGTGTGTGTTTAAATGGGTGCTGTGCTATATTTGTGCAGCCATGTCTGCAAGCCACCCAAAAGCCTCTTTGGTGTCATTAGTGGATGAATGCATGGATGTATGTATAGATGTGTATAGATGAATGCATGGATGGATGGATGCATGGATGGATGATAGATGGATGGATGACAGAGCCAGCTTAGTCAGTCAACAGGGTCTCAAGAGAGGGAGGGAGGATTGAAAAGAAAAGTACAATTAGGCAACAGTATAACCTGACTCCAGCCAGTGCTGAGGCTGAAGCAGGTTTATTTTTTCCCAGCCACTTTTATACCATTCTAGGCACTTGCAGAGAATAGGGTCAGTTCTTAGATCAAAGACAGAGTAATCAAACGAGGTAATAAACAAAGCCCCCTGGTCACTGTTTCTAGGGGCTAATCAGGATGACCAAGATAAGAGGCGTGTGACACATTCCTAGGCTTCGTTCTCCCTGAGCTTTATGTTAACCCAGGTGTGAATGTTCTTATCGGAGCCCAGTGACAGGTACTTGCCAAATTTCTATAAGTGGCACCAAGAGTTTTCCACAGATGTATGCATGTATGTATGTATGGATGAATGGACGATGGATGGACGTGTGCATGGATGGATGAATAGTCTAAGTAGAGATAGCTTCTGTGACTATAGGTGTAGTGGTGTGCAGTGAGAATTTTGGAATTTTGGTTTCTTTAAACACACACACACACACACACACAGAGAAATACTATAAGAATATGTTTTTGTTTTAATCCCAGGTGTGGGATGTGGGCTGTTTCAGATAGTCCACAGCAGCTATGATTTGCCTCATGTTCTAGTAGGGCCGTGTTTTTGCCAGCTGCAGATAGTTTTTGTGATTGTGTGACATTTGGAATTCTGGCGACTTCTCTGGGGGATATATAAATACTAGGGCCCCTAGAAGTGGGCTGGTCATGGTTTGTTAAATAGTTATGTGAAAAGCAGAAACAAGAAGAAGAAAGAAGATACCCTGGAGCTGAAGGACCAGCTTGCCCTTAGTCAGCAGGGAATAGTCTAATGACACTGTTGCCCGGGTTTATTCAGGGATCTCTTTCCTTTCCTCTCTGTCCTTTTTCTCTCTTATCTTGTGTTAGGAGGTTGAAAGGGTGGAAGAAACAAGAACCCACAAAGTAGTCAAAGACAGTTGCAGTGGTGTTTTCTGGAGGACCAGTCTTCCTTTGATTTTACTGGTCCAGAAGGCAGAGGAAGAGTCACAGTACCAGTTGCCAAACTTGCTTGAGTTTGGTTCTTCTGATGGTTTAGGTCTGCCTGTTCCCAGGTGTGGAGGGAAGGTCTTCTTCAGGAACAGGTTATCACAGTGATTTGCCCAGGGAACATTTTATGGCATCTTTAGAGTTGAGTATGTTGGGAGAGCGAGTTTCTGCTGTTTCTTCCTCTCCCCTCACCGTCTTCACACCGGGTCTGAGTTGGACCAGCACCTCTTTGGAAGATTTTAGGTGGCTTGCTCTGTCTCCAACTTACTCTCTGGAGACAGGGTCTCTCACTGAACCTGGAGGTAGACTGGCAGCCAGCAACCCCAGCCATGCTCTTGCCTTCATCCCCCCAGTGCCAAGGCTACAGGCACATGGCTAAACTTGGCTGCTTACATGTGTATTGGGCTTCAAGCTCAGGTCCTGATCCTTGCAGCACAGCACGGTCTCTCCAGCCCGAGTTCCTCCTTAGTAACCTCAGGTCTGGGCTCCCTTTGCTCAGAGAACTCCAGTTGAACACCTGCTTCCCTCCTGTTTTCTTCCTTCTTAGAAAGCTGTCCAGGGAAGTTAATTGAGATCCATGGGAAGGCGGGCTTGTTCCTGGAAGGCCAGATTCACCCAGAGCTGGAGGGAGTCGAGATTGTCATCAGCGAGAAGGGAGCAAGTTCACCCTTGATCACTGTCTTCACCGATGACAAAGGTGCCTACAGGTATGTTCCCAAAGAGAAACCACTTGGCTGGCTGCAGGGAACGTCCTGAGGCAGGTCAGACTTCCTGGCGAGGGCTGGGCTTCCCTTGAAGCTGAAAACAGCCATTTGTAGGGTTTGGCTCTCTTTCCTGCAGTGTTGGTCCCCTACACAGTGACCTGGAGTATACTGTGAACTCACAGAAGGAGGGCTACGTGCTGACTGCCGTGGAAGGAACCGTGGGAGACTTCAAGGCTTATGCCTTGGCCGGCGTGAGCTTCGAGGTAATGTGCGTCCAAGGCCACTTCACTGAGGGCAACGTACACGATCATAGAACACACAGGAAGTAGACAGTCAGTTTCATACATGGCCAAACACCATACAAAGCGCAGTCCTTCACGCCGGTACCTCCTCTTTCTGTCAGCGACTTTCCATCTTCCAGAACATTTATTATATAAGTGGAATTGTGCCCCGTGTGCTGGCCTGGCTTCCTTTACTGGGGTAAGCTGTGGAGAGAGATCAACTTTCCTGTGGCTGTGCATGTTGGCTGTCATCCCCTGACTTTGGAAGCAGGGCGTCTAGCTCAGATTAGCCTCTAACCCTCTATCTCTCTGTGTAGTCTAAAACACATCCTTGAACTCCCAATCCTCTTTTCTCTCTGTACCAAACTCTGAGAAGACAGGCTCAGTATATGCAGATGTCCATCCTCAGTCTAGGCAGCCCTGGGGATGGCGCCCAGGGCGTCCGTCGTGCGTGCTGGGCAGGCACTCAAGCAAGCTCCCTCCCTCCCTAGGACCTAGGCTGCCATTCCCATGGTGGTGCCAAGTGTCTCTTTTGTCCCTCATTCTCTGTGTGAGGTGTGGTGTGACATGGGCTGGGCAGGAGTTGAGTGTGACTCTGTAGCGCACTTCCCATGCAGCCGGAGGCGTCACTGCCGAGTGTGTGTTAGACCAGATGCGGTCATGGAAGAACCGTATGCACCATAGATGGTGCCCGTGGTTTATAAGACACCCCTAGATCACTGAGAACACAGCCATTCGTGGAAGCGATTCAATGGCTAGGAAGATGGAAGACACACTCTGATTCTACAGCTACTGAGCAAGTGCCAGGGAGATTACCACATAGATGCTATTTGGGGGATGGAGTTGTAGTAAGTCCAAATTCTTTATTTGTGGCGTGAGCCTATTTGGCCATGCAAAGGTAATTTATGGTACTGCTGTGGCAAAATGCCTAACCTAGTACAAGCAATGAAGGAAGGCAGGATTGCTTTAGGTTCATTGTTTGAGGGTCCATGTCCGTGTTGGTGGGAAGCATGGTAGCAGCTGTAACGGGTAGGGCACAGCTGGCCTGCTGGCTATGGATTGCTGACCTCAGTTCTAGAATGTTCTGATCGATTACCTTCTTCCAGATTAAAGCTGAAGACGACCAGCCGCTCCCTGGGGTCCTCTTATCCCTCAGTGGTGGCGTGTTTCGTTCCAACCTCCTGACCCAAGACAACGGCATTCTGACTTTCTCAAACCTGGTAAGGCCCTGCCAGGGACACAGCACAGGTCACTGGATGTGTGGCTGGACAGTGTAAGAACAGTTGGCCATGTAACGGGCTCTGGAGATCCACCTGTTACAGCATGGCTCTTACTCAGGACCCGGCTGCTTCTGACCAGTGTTTTCTTTACAGCAAGGCAGTGTAACTAACTGCCTGGCCACAGCCGCTCCTCCCTCAGGCATCCTTTTGTTTTCCACAGATGTGTGTGTGTGTGTGTGTGAGTGTGTGTGTGTGTGTGTAGGGGAGTATGACAGTGACTGGCTTACTTGTGTTTCTTTGGCAAAGTCCGCTCCATGTGTGAAGGTCGTGATATACCAAGTTTTTATCCGAGGTGGCATACAAGGCCACCGCCAGTGGGGTTCATTCATGCAGGAACATGCGTTGACAGCTGGTCACTCCTGAGAGTCGGGCTAGCACGGGCCTGCCCACATAGAAGGGCACAGGCTTTGCATGCCCAGCCTCAGCGCATCCCTGCCACTTGTTTGCTGAGTCCTTTCCAGTTGTTCATGCTGGTTCTGATTCTTCCTAAAGTTGAGGCGTGGCTTCTGTTCTGCTGATGTGCTAAAGGTGGTAACAACTCCCTGTTCACAACATGTAGGAACCACCATTTCTGTGTGTCTGGGAGGCTCTGCTGCCCTGTCATCTGATTGTAGCTCACAGTGGCTTTAAGCCATCTGAAGTGTGGCAGCCACCTCAGTTGTGCCTGTCTCTTGGCAGAGCCCTGGACAGTACTACTTTAAACCCATGATGAAGGAGTTCCGCTTTGAGCCATCCTCACAGATGATAGAAGTGCAGGAGGGGCAGAACCTGAGGATCACCATCACTGGCTTTCGAACTGCCTACAGGTGCGTGTCCTCCCCAAGCTGCAGGTGTGTGCCCTCCCCAGGCTGCAGGTGTGTGCCCTCCCCCAAGCTGCAGGTGTGTGCCCTCCCCAGGCTGCAGGTGTGTGCCCTCCCTCAGGCTGCAGGTGTATGCCCTCCCTCAGGCTGCAGGTGTGTGCCCTCCCCCAGGCTGCAGGTGTGTGCCCTCCCCCAGGCTGCAGGTGTGTGTCCTCCCCAGGTTGCAGGTGTGTGCCCTCCCCCAGGCTGCAGGTGTGTGCCCTCCCCCAGGCTGCAGGTGTGTGCCCTCCCTCAGTCTGCAGGTGTGTGCCCTCCTCCAGGCTGCAGGTGTGTGTCCTCCCCAGGCTGCAGGTGTGTGCCCTCCCCAGGCTGCAGGTGTATGCCCTCCCTCAGGCTGCAGGTGTGTGCCCTCCCCAGGCTGCAGGTGGGCTATACTGGGACTCTGATCTAGAAATGCCTGCCAGGGTTACACAGTGACTAAATTTGGGGAGGGCTTTGAGGTAAGGTAGAGGTCAGAAAGGTGGCTCTTTCTTGCGATGTGTAGGTGACTACTACCCTCCTCCCACTGTCCCCCCACTTTTGTGCCCTCCTTCCAGTATGTCACCTGCTGCCCACTCACCAGCATACTCTCTGAAAACTTGTCTATGGCAGCCTAGTGCCTTACTTAAAAAAAAATTGTTTTAAAAATGTTTGAAATATGATTATGTTTTTAAGAGGAGGAAACATCATAATGAGCAGAACTTGCAGATGTTGGAAGAGAGTCGATGGCGGAAAGTTAGCTTTCTGACTGGATATAATGGTGCACACTGTTAATCCAAGGCGCAGGCAGGCAGGGTTGTGAGTTCTAGGCCAGGCCTGATTTACATAGTGAGTTCCAGGACCTCCAGGGCTACACAGAGAGATTCTGTTTGAAAAAAATCCGGAACTGGAGAGATGGCTCAGTGGTTAGGAGCACAGACTGTTCTTCCAGAGGTCCTGAGTTCAGTTCCCAGCAACCACATGGGAACCATCTGTAATGAGGTCCGACGCCCTCTTCTGGTGCGTCTGAAGAGAGTGACTGTGAAGTCACATGAATAAAATAAATAATAAAATAAATCTTAAAAAAAAAAAAGAAAAAAATCCAAATTAAATGGAACCAAAACAACAACAAAAACCCCACCAAATAGATAGATTGACAGACAGACAGAGAGACAGACAGATAGCCTTTCTGTTCTTGCCTCCTCAACCCCCAGGTTCCCTTCCAGGAGGTGTCCAGAATTTCCATTTCTTCAGAGTATTCTCAGGGGCAGCTGAGTGATGGCCACGAACCCTGTGCATATGAGCAGATATACAAACATGCATGTTTACATGGGTTTATAAAAGCACTTTGGATGAAGGATAATCAGCTCAGGCATAGAAAAGGGGATCATTTTAACTGATTATGTGGAATGAAAACCCTTATGGGTTATTTACATTATCCAGTGCATCACAGTTTCAGATCAGCAGCGGTGGAAGCATCCTTATGATAAGAGCAGATTTGCCCTGGAACCGCTGGTCCACAAGTGCCCTGTGCATCAGAGACCCCAAGGTGATATATTCCATTTCTCCTCTTGTCACCCCAGCTGCTACGGCACTGTGTCGTCTTTAAATGGAGAGCCAGAGCAGGGTGTCGCGGTGGAGGCTGTGGGGCAGAAAGACTGCAGCATCTATGGAGAAGACACGGTGACAGACGAGGAGGGGAAGTTCCGGTTACGTGGGCTGCTGGTGAGGCTGTGTGATTTCTCGGGTGTTTCCCTCTTGCTGTCAGTGGTGTCCTTCTGGGATAGCCTGGGCCAACAGGCTGGAGGGAGAGACTCTGGAATCCCTGTGCTCGTATTTTGGCCGACAGGGTGTGTGTTTAGCCAACATGCCTGTCTTGTTCTGTGGGAAAATAAGGCCCCTAAAGGGGGATTGGCATAGCTTTGCCCAGGGCTGAAATCTCTTGAACCAGCAGGCCTTCACAGTTCAAATCACGCTCAGTGCCACCACGTTCCATATTCCTAGGATAGACCGTTTGGCCCCACTTAAAGCAATCCACAGTCCCCAAATCCACATCCTCCCAAGCAAACACTTGGTCAAGACTACCGCAGCCATACCCTGCTCCTGGTACCAGCTTCTGTCTTAGGGTTTTACTACTGTGAAGAGACACCAAGACCAAGGCAAGTCTTATAAAGGACAACATTTAATTGGGTCTGGCTTACAGGTTCAGAGGTTTAGTCCATTTTCATCATGGCAGGAGCATGGCCGTGTCCGGAAAGACATGGCACTGGAAGAGCTGAGAGTTCTACATCTTGTTCTGAGGTCAAACAGAAGATTGACTCCCAGGCAGCTAGGAGGAAGGTCTCAAAGCCCACCCCCACAGTGACACACTTCTTACAACAAGGCCACACCTCCCAGTGCTACACCCTGGGCCAAGCATCTTCAAACCACCACAGCTGGAGATGCCTTCTTAGATAAGAATCTCAGAGCCACTTTCGTGATCCCTGGCTGCCTTTGCTTGTCTCACTTAGCTGACCAGGGTGCCTGTGGAGATATCTCTGACAAGGCATGGCTGCTTCATGGCTGAAGTCAAGTTGGAGAGGAAAGGGTTTATTTCACATCACTGCGCATCATCAAAGACAGACAGGGCAAGAATTCAAACAGGGCAGGAGCTCATGCAGAGGCCATGGAGGGGGGCTGCTGACGGGCTTGCTTTCCCCTGACTGGCTCAGCCTGCTCTCTTATAGAACCCAGGACTACCAGTCCAGGGATGGCCCCACCCACAGTGGATGGAGTTCTCTCACATCAATCACTAATTAAGAAAATGTCCTACAGACTCACCTATAGGCAAGTCTGATAAAGTCATTTTCTCTCCCAAAATGACTCTAGCTTGTGTTGGCTGGCATAGCTGGCCAGTATAGCTGCCAGAGGCTATAGGCAAATCCTTGGCACAGCTAGCCAAGGGTTGAAAAGGTTCCTCGAAGGTGTGGCCTGCAGGCCCTAGCCCTGGGCAAGTGGCAGTGGCCATATTCCCAGTGTTAATAGTCCCATCTCCTCTCTTGAGTCTCTTACCCTCAAGGAGCAAATAACTATTTAACTGGAATGTCCAGGCCTAATTGGACATGTGTCTAATTGTGGCCTCACCTTTTAACTGGCTTCACAGTGTTTTATTTATTTTTAATAATGTTTTATTCTTTGAGAATTTTACACACTATATTTTGATATTCTTTCCCCTCTTCAACTCCTCCCAGATTCTCTCCACCTTCTTACTTGCCCACCTTTGTTTTTTTTTTTTCTCTCTTCAAACAAACAAATAGAAACAAAGACAAAGAAGCTGAGGTAAAGTGAGGGATTTAGTGTGTGTTGGCCGACTTCTCCCGAGCAGAGGGCATGCCCTAAAGTGGTTGATGGTATTCAGTGTCACTTAATTGAAGAAAACGGATTTGTCTCTATCCCAGTTACAGATGGCTTGGGTATGGGTGGGTCTCTGTGCCTACTTCTCCATGCTGAGCTTTTTGTCTGGCTTAAGCTGAAGTTCTGTGTGCACTGTCATACTCTCTGAGTTCATGTGTGTATCTATCTGCACTGTTGTCTGTAGAAAACAGTTTCTTTGACATCTCCTGCCCCTGGCTCTTACAGCCTTCCTGCACAGGCCCTTGGGCAGTAAGGTGAAGAGTGTGATAACAGACACCCCACTAGGGCCGAGCCCCCCCAAGTCTCTTACTCTCTGCATGCTGTCCACTTGTGGATTTCTATGCCATTGTATTGCTATGTTCATTTGGCATCTTAATAGTGGTAGCAGTAGGCTTTCCTGCAGGCCCATGGCCTGTCTACGCTTACATTCTTAGCAGCTGTAGCAGTGTCAGGAATGGGCTCAATCCTGTGGAGCAGGCCCTAAATCCAAAACTAAAGAAGACTCCTGGACATTAGAGCCACCATCTCACTAATGGGCACATGGTACACACAGGTTGTGCCTGTAGCTTGCAGGCTGTGCAGTTAGGTGAGACTTGTAAGTACTTTTCACTCTGGTGTTGCACCTGGCACCTTCCAGCTCTAATTAATAATGCTAGCCAGCGGGAGTGATGCTTCCAGGCGAGTGCCAAGGTTTCTCTATGTTCTGTGACATAGGTGTGCAATCTTAGCAGTAGGCACTGCCATCAGCACTGGGACCATGGTGTAATGTTTGGAGGTCTAGGGCTCATCTTTGGCACAATGTTTTTATTTTTCTAAGTAAAAGATTTACTGTCCTTGTAAAGATCTCATGTCTCCTTTGTAGAACTCAAGTAACATGTGAAAACGAACATGACTCTAAAAGGGAGAGTGGCCTATGGAGCCCTTGCTCTGCCCGTGGCGTAGGGCAATGCTCAGAGCTGTGTAGCAGCATGAGACCAGAGCTCTGCTATCCAGTCTGTGCTGGCTGAAAAATCACTGCTCACCCTGGGCTGCTCTGCTCCTGGAGGCGCACAGACACCTGGGACCTTAACCCAGTGCTTCAGAGCATGGCCTTACAGCTGTGCTGTTGGCGGCCGGGGGTTGGTACCAGAGCTGTTTCAATAGTACTTTTTTGTTTGTGTTTCGAGACAGGGTTTCTCTGTATAGTCCTGGAACTGGAACTCACTTTGTAGACTAGGCTGGCCTCGAACTCAGAAATCCGCCTGCCTCTGTCTCCCGAGTGCTGGGTCTAAAGGCGTGCACCACCACTGCCCGGCTCTATAGTACGTTTAGTGAACATAATAATAATCCTGTAAATTTGAGTAATAAAACAAAGACATAAATAAGGACATTTAAGTCTCTCTTTTTTTTTTTTTTTTTTTAAAAGAAAAGCAGCCTCAAATCCTATCCATTGTCAGGACCATCAGTGTGGTTGCAGTTGTAACTGGACTGTACAGGTCAAGGAGGGGGTGAGCAGAGGCCAGAAGAGTCTACAAGAATAAGGGAGACGCTCGTAATCAGGAAACGAGCCCCATTTAACCTGTGAAATGAGAGTGTGCTTCAGTAGGAAGGGTTATTAGCACCGGTGGCATCTTGTCACCAGGGCACTTCTAAAGGGGTCTCAGTGGAAAGTGCAAACTGGGAAATGGGGGGATACAGATGTCCTGTGTGGTGACCACTTGTCGCAAAGTCACTCTCAGGTCATGTGTGACAGACTTTATAGAGAAGTAACAACGGATGTCTTCATAGCCAGGGTGCATGTACCACGTGCAGCTGAAGGCAGAAGGCAATGACCACATCGAGCGGGCGCTGCCCCACCACCGGGTGATTGAGGTAAGTAGGCATCACTCCTGCCACGTAGCGCTGTGGCTTCCGGTTGGTGCTCTCGGGGTGGCTTGTAAGTCCTACCTTGGCATCCTTGCGAGTGGCGTCTGAAGAGGGTTTTTTTTCTTGGTGTGGTCTTTTTGTGTACATGTGTGGTGGTGTGTATGTGTGTGGGTGTGTGTACACCTGTGAAGATGTGTGTGGAAGCCACAGGTTGATGCCAGGCATCTTCCTTGATTGCTCTCTACTTACTTACTTACTTGCAGAACCTGGAACTCACAGATTCAGCTAGCTCGGCCAGCCAGCTTGCCCTGGGGAGCCCTTGTCTATACTTCCTGAGTGCTGGCGGTATAGGCTGCCCACCCTTGTCTACACTTCCCGAGTGCTGGTGTTATAGACTGCCCACTGTGCCCACCTGCCTTTTACATGGGCTCTGGGGATCTGAACTTTACTCTTGACACTTGTGTAGCAAGTGTTTTATCCACTAAGCCATCTCCACAACCCTTAAGAGAGGTTCTTTTGCAAAAACTAATTACTTAGCTGGGCCATAGTAGTGCATGTTTTGAACCCCAGCACTTGGGAGGCAGAGGTAGGTGGATCTCTGAGTTCAAAGCCAGCCTGGTCTACAAAACTAGTTCCAGAACAGCCAGGGCTACCCAGAGAAACCCTGCCTTGAAAGACAAAAATCCAATTATTTAATTATTTAATATTTTTATTTATTCTTTGAGAATTTCACACATATATACAATGTATTTTAATCATACCTACCCCTCGCCTCCCTTTTTCTAATCCCCTCCAAATCTTTCTCAACATCCGTCCTACATTCATGTCTTTTTATTTCGGTAACCCACTGATTCAGTGCTCTCTGTACACGAATGGGTGTGGCCGTCCACTGGAGTGTGGGCTGCCTGCCAGAGGCCACACCCCCAAAGGAAAATGGCTCCTCCTCCCCCTGGAGCTGTCTACTACCTGTAGCTCCTGAGCTAGGCCTTGTCCCCCCATCTGTGCAATGGCTTTGAATGGCTTGTCATGTTGGGGTAACTGCAGCCTCTGTGAGTTCGTGAGGGCACTGGCCATCCGGAAGGTGGCTTTCACAGCTCCCCTCTCACCGTCTTACCTTCTTTCCAGTGTCCCTGAGTCTTCGAGGTGGTGGCTTGATGCATTGTCCCATTTAGACATGAGTACTCATGGTCACTGTTCTCAGCAGTGCAGTGTGTCTCTGCACTGACCATTGTCCACTGCAAAATTAAGCTGAGTAGCACAGACCTGTGGGTTTCTAAACATACTACGTGGAACAACAGTGAGTTCCACTCTAGGGCCCGGAAGCCTCTCACCTATACGCTTTTGGCCTATGCCATTCACAGGAAGTGGCTCGGACACCATTAAAGTGGTGTTCTTTCCAGTAGCCTGGAGGGTTTCGGGGCGCAGAACTACCTACCAAGGCCCCAAGAGTGGGGGCCTTGGAGCAGAGTGGGGGGCCCTGTGGGACTTGCTGATCTAGAGCTGGATTGCTGGCCTCTGCCACTTTAAACCGCTGGGCTGCTGCTCACACCAGAGGCCTTTCCTGATTTTTCTCTCCGTGCTCAGGCCGGGCTCTTGGGCAACAATGTAGACTGCAGTCAAGCAGGTCTGAAAGAGCAGTGAGCCCTCTGGTGCCCCCGCGTGGGTGGGCACAGATAGCCAGGGCTCTGCCTTGCTGGAGCTGCCAGACGAGCTTTAAAAATGTTGGCAGGCAGTGAAAACTTAGAAAACAAATACCCTCATGTACCACTGTGTCTGCGAGCTGGCTGTTAGCCAGTTGCTGCTGTGTGTGCCTGGGACAGAGCCATTTGGAAGCAGCCCCCCGCACTCTGCTCAATGTGCGCCTCTCTCTTAGGTTGGGAACAATGACGTGGATGACGTAAACATCATAGTTTTCCGGCAGATCAACCAGTTTGACCTGAGTGGAAACGTAATCACTTCCTCCGAGTATCTGTCTACCTTGTGGGTAAGAGTCCTGAAAAAGACCCAGAGTCCACGGGAGAGATGGTTGTCCTCGCTGACTCTGGCTTTAGTGTGCTACGAGGTCACACCTGGCTTGGGAGCTGAGTATCAGGTGATGGGGGAGAGTCTGGATTGGGATGTCAAAGTTGTCAGCCCTCACTCAGCCTGGCAGCCTGCAGTAGAGCAATATGAAGGCTCAGCGCAGTGGAGCGCCCATGGGAGGGTGCAGTGTACCCCGTGCAGTTCATTCTCCTAGTCTGGGTGCTGAGCATGGCCTGAGCCAGGCAGGCTGGCTGCCAGGACCACACATCTTACTTCCCTATCTCTCTCTTCTCTCTTTTAAAACCTGAACCTTGGACCTCCACCTTTCTCCCAGCTCTGACCAATTCCATGGAAGATGTAGAGCTTTTATAAAAAGACTTGTGACCTCTGGGAGTTGTTAATGGTTTATCCCTGGGGTCTGGGCAGTACGCTTAGAACACAGTGAAAGGTTAGCCCGGTTAGGATGTACTTGGCCTCTGACTTGCTCTCAGTACGCTTAGTTGGGACCTGGATGACATCTGTGTCAGGTGGGTAGATAGTGTCAGAGTGCCGTGAAGGTGAGAGTGGACTGAGTAGCCACACTCCTATTTTGAGGGGAGGGTTCAGAGGGGAGGATGGTACTGTGGCCTGGTTTCGCCTGGTTGGTGCTGGGCTAGAGTTTTGGTTCAGGGTTCAAATCACTTGAATTTTCTAGAAAAGCTAGAAATCGGAGTCAGCTGAAATCACCTCCTTTTCCACGTAGCCCATAAATTAAGATTTACTCGCAAAGCTGTATGTGACCAAAGAGCACAGACATGGTCTAGCCCTCATACCTGTGCCATGCCATACCTGTTGATCTGTGGCTCTCTCCTGCATCCTGGTGCACGGTAGAGAGGGTGGCCTCTATTCCTGCAGATCAGTGCAGAACCGGAGTTTGTAGGAAGCGCTGCAGATCCAAAGGCCACTGCACACACGTGTAGTTCAGGTCCCAGTGAGTGAGGTCACATGGGTGACGCTGCCTCTGGATGAGACTTTGTGACCCCAGGTGTGTTTAGCTCTCTGGAGCTCAGTGGAGGCATGGCGTGCTGTCCTTAGGACAGGTGACATCGTTGAGAAAGTGCTCACTGCACGCATGACACACGGAGGCTGTTCTTTTCCGTCTTTGCCACCAAGGCATTACTGACTGTTGGCCTTGCTCACACTGGAGTCGTGGGGGCAAGGACTGTATCCTGAGACCTGTCGGGAGGGAACGGCTGCTTTCTCATGAGCCACACTGCCCCATGTGCAATGAAGTCACCTCAATATCTTAAGCTGTGCCCTTTTCTTTCTGCGCCCAGGTGAAGCTGTACAAAAGCGAGAGTCTCGACAACCCCATCCAGACGGTGTCTCTGGGCCAGTCGCTCTTCTTCCACTTCCCACCGCTGCTCCGAGATGGCGAGGTAAGCCAGGCTGGGGCACGCCAGCTTTGCAAATGACTCTCACTTCTTAGTCTTAATACTGCTCTGCAGAGATGAGTGCCTGTCAGTCAAAGGGGGTTGGGGGGAGGATGAATCTCTCAGTTCACTGTCTTTCTGTTTACAAAAGCAATACATATTCCTAGGAGGCTTGGGAAACAAATTGAAACCGTCAGACATAACGCCACATCCAGAACTAAGGAGTGGGAGGTTGTTGATTGGCTTCCTTTGGGTCTTTTTCAGTGTGTGTGTGCGCGCATGTGTGCCTTCCAGTGTGTGTATATAGTGTATTATGAGTGGGTTTGTATGTGTCTCTGTGTATGTATGTGTGTACATGTGTGTTTATGTGTAGTGTATATGTGTGTCTGTGTGTGTATGTAGTATATGTATGTATTTGTATGTATGTGCACATGTGTGCTCGTGTGTATGCATTTGTATGTGTCTATGTGTATATGCATGTGTATGTGTGTGTATTTAGTATTTATGTGTGCCTGTGTCTGTATGTATATGTAGTGTATGTATGTGTTTGTATATGTGCACACGTCTGTGTATGTATGTAGTCTATGTATGTAGTCTATGTGTGTGTGTGCACGCGCACGCGTGTGTACTAAGAATTGCAGTTACTGTGCAGATTTAGAGCTGCCCTGCTCTGTCCACTGTTTGGAGTCAGTGCTGTTCAGGGATGGGTCTGTCCCTTACCTGCTTGCTGTCATCAGCTCTTTGATTATATGCTACCCAATGGTTGCTTGTGGCTCCACTGTTGGGAAGTGTGGTAACCGAACCAGGGCATCCCATACTCTTAGCGCTCCCGACCGCTGTGCATCTTTTCTTGGCCTTCCTTGGTCTCATTGTGTGCTTCTTTCTCCTGTGTGGCAAGTCTCTTGCCGCTCTGTGTATCCCCATCGCCAAGGATAGGACCAGGGTCTCACATATGTCTGGCAAGCTCTGTCACACAGAGCGGCATCCCCTTCTGTGTCTGGCAATCACAGTGTGTCTCTGAGTTCTCCTGCTTGGCCTTTTCTGAGCTCTGGCCTGGGTGTCTGTCCTCCACCCCAGAGTCGGGTGGTTTCCGGCCACTGTTGTCATCGTCAGTTATTGACTGTCCGTTCACTTGACAGGTGTGCCAGAGAACTTGGTTTCCATGGCTTTAGCTTGGGGCTGTTCCCTGTGAATCTAGGGTATAACGCCCTCTCCTGGAGCTCCCTACTACCCTGGAGGGCTGCTGCATGGCGCCTCTTTGTGTAAACTGTGGGGGCTGTCATGGAGCTTGAGGCTGCTGTCCACTGTGTCCATCCACATGCTATTTATAATGCTTACTCCTGATCTGTGAGATAAAGTGAGCACCGCAGGCCTCCCACGGTCACGGCCAGAGGCCAGAGTTAGATGCAGACCTCTGTCTTCTCCACGACCACTGTAGAGGCACTACTTTTCTAGAACTTGCCAGCTTAGGAGCCAGTTAAGTCAGCTTTGTTTCCTGTCAGCGGCAGCTCCCACGGCTCATCACACCGTCTTTCGTCAGAACCGCCTTGTAGGAACTTGTGTGTTTCCTGAAGCTGGTCCTCAAGGACTGTAGTCACCCAGGCCCACTATGCTCATAAAGAAGTCCCGTGGCCCTGACAGAACCCAGAAGATGCAGGCCCAGAGCCACCAGAGACCTGTGGCTCTTACAGCCTGAGAGTTGGTGATCAGGGGTGGATGCACAGACTCAGGGGAAAATGTGAAGTGCCGTGCATGGCTGCCACGTGTCCCCTGCTTTGCCTGAACTGTCTGTCCTCCTCCACCCACAGAACTATGTGGTGCTGCTGGACACCACGCTCCCCAGATCCCAGTACGACTACGTCCTGCCGCAAGTCTCTTTCACTGCAGTGGGCTACCACAAGCACATCACTCTGGTTTTCAGTCCCACGGTAAGTACGAGTGGGAAGTTAAAAAAAATCCTTAGATGGAGGCCGTGATCACAGCATCTCCTCCTGCCACATCACTTTCCCATGTTGGAGCTCCGTGGACACCTTTCTTCCTCTGTGCACTGACGCCTGCTGTTGGGCAACTAGTTGTGAGCAAGCAGAATGGTTTAGGTCACTGGCTTGGTGTTTGAGGAGGAGGGACACCGTTTCCCTTTAACCTGTGGCATTACATTCCTTCATGAGGAGGAACATTTAGCAATGCAGAGGACACGGGAGTGTGGAAGTGTCAGCAGGCATGAATAAACAGGAAGCAGGTGACAAGATGGCCGTGGGGAAAGACCCTGGTCAGTTTATCAGCCCCTGTAGTAGGCCCCTTCACTGCTGCCATCAAAAACCAGTGCGTTCCACATTCAGGAGATCATTTCAGTTGCCTCTGGAAGCTTGTGTGTGGTGGAACCACTATAAACTTAATAGAGATGTCTCTGGTGGAAGAGGTAGGGTCCAGGTCCAAGCTTAGGATCGTGGACTCTGAACATGGTTAGGGCCGAGAGTGGCACCCCAGAGACTGCCTTACAAAAGAGAAGCCATGCCATCGAGGTCACTCAGCAGGTAAGGGCACTCACCACCACGCCTGGTGACCTGAGTTCAGACCTGGAACTCCCACAAGTTATCCTCTGACCACACACACAGTGTAAAACATTCTTTTAGAAAAAGACAAGACTTACTTTGCAGCTATAGTTGCTCATTGCTTCTGGGGAAAGTAAGAATTTAATAAACGTTTCTTTGAGGTGTCTGTGGAGCACTAGGCTCCGTAGCTGTACTGTCTCGTATGGAGGCACCCTGTGTCTCAGTCTGTTCAGGCTGCTAAGAAGTCCACGGTAGAGCAGGTTACTTCAAGCAGCATCTGCTCCTCATGGTTCCGGCACCTGGGCTTGGCGAGTCCACCTGCAGATACAGTGGGGGAGTGCCAGCTCCACTCCGCTCCATCAATGGCCGTGCCTGGAGCCACAGGTGGCTGAACCAGCTCCTCTCAGCCGGACTTCAAAGGGTGCTGACCCCATTGATGAAGGATCTTCTCTCATTACTTAATCACCCTTCTGTCAGTATGTCATCTTAATTTCAGATGGGACAGGTCTCAATAGAGGAATTGGGGGAAGACAGTGTTCATAACCACATAGCACGGTGTATCCAGCTCGTTCCCAGGTGGTGCACACAGCTAGCTGCTTGCTTTTAGCTCTGGCATTCGGGCTTTTGAGTGGTTGTCAGTCTGTCTTTGGAACTGACGGTGGTGGGGGAGTTGCTGAGTCAAGAATCTGCAGAGCAGGGATGGAGCAGCACTGGTGTAGAGCCCTTGTCTAGCACACACAGAGCTCTGAGCTAGATCCCTAGCACACATCAGCCAGGCATGGGCACATTCCTTTAATCTCAGCACTGAGGAGGTAGGGCCAGGAGGGTCACAGGCTCAAGGTCGTCTCAGCCAGAGTGAGCTTATTTGTGATAGTAAGAGAATTCTAAGCCACTGGAGTCTCCTTGTGCCTGAATTCCAGATCTGAGTTTCAGGGCTTGGGTGATGCACACCCACACCCCAGTTAGCTTCTTTTTGGATATCAAGGGATTGTGGGTAACCTTGGGTGCCAGTGTGGGTGGCTGAGTGGGTTGAAGCTCTGGATGACAGTGGTCGATGAGTGATAACTTACAAGGAGTCATGGCTGTCTTGTTGCAGAGGAAGCTCCCTGAACAAGACATTGCGCAGGGGTCCTATATTGCCCTGCCTCTGACGCTGCTGCTCCTGTTGGCGGGCTACAACCATGACAAGGTAGGGAAGCCAAGGCCTCATGGGAAGTCGGGGGGCAGGAGATAGGCTATGGGAGGGTGCCCGGTGTCATGGAAGTTGTAGAAGGTTAAGGTTGGAGGAGACGAGGCAAATTCCTACATCTTCTTCCAGTGATGTCATTTCCAATCCTCAGGGAGGTGTTGCCTGTAGAGAGTCACAGCCTCTGTAAAACCTCTCTGCCAGCCTTCTGCAGGCCCGGGGCTCCCATAAGGGGATGCACGGCGCCTTCCAGGTGTTCATGGTCTCTCTCATTCCAGCTCATTCCTTTGCTGCTGCAGCTGACGAGTCGTCTTCAGGGAGTCAGAGCCCTTGGCCAGGCGGCCTCTGACAGCAGCGGCCCAGAAGACATGAAGAGACAAACCAAGAAACAGAAGACCAGACGCACGTGAGGAAGAAGGAGGCCCCGTCTCCTGCAGATGACACAGCCAGGGCTGCCGCCTGCCTGGGGACAAAGGCACATGCTCACTCACTTCAGGCAGGCCCTGGGCCCTGTCACCCTTGTGTTGGTGTCCTGCCTGTCTGTCCTCTCCTGTGTAGCCCTGTGGTGCAATGCGACGAATGGACCCTCCTGTCACCCTGCTGAACACAATTTATTTTCTGAGTTGAAGATAATTTATTATTATTATTTTTGTCAGAGAAGTATTTAAGCTGAGCTGGTGGCGTGAGAACATAATCTAATCTTCCACATTCGTTTGCAAGAAGAGTCCAGGAAACATGGCGTTGGTCTGCTGTGCCTTCTGGACTTTCCCCAAACCGCCCCCTGCACTCGAGGCCCGTGCCAGAAGCTGCAGCAACATCTGTCCCTCCCAGAAGGGTCTGTCAACAGCTGGATGAATAAAGTCAGCCACTCGTTTGTGTTGTAACTTGGCATAGTGTGGGGTGCATACAGAGCGGGTGGGCATTCAGCCCCAGCGACAGAGGCTGTGGGGACTGCCCTGTGTGGCACAGCCAACCTGTGGCTGAGCTCAGCTCACTGTGGTCCCTGGATGTACGTCCTGTATCTTAGAGAAGCCAGAAGAACTCTGTTGTGCTGGGCTTTAAAAGTATTTCACTTCTTGGGGAGGGGTGTCTGTCCGTCTGTGTATATCTGTGTCAACTGGCCACTTGACACGCATGTGGGTTTGCTTGCTGCACAGGGGAGGTGAGCCTCATGAGCCTCTGGAACAGATGAGACATAATCTATACGGTGTGTGGATATGGGTATCCATTCTAACTCTCCAAGTGACAGCACAGTGAACACCCCCCTTAAGTACTAATGGGGCGTTTAATTGACACTCTATAAAGGCTGAAAGCCTGTGGGAGACAACTAGATGTCAGTGGGCTCTGTCCCTCTGCAAAGGTAGCCATAGGACTTTGTGTATTCCAGGTGGCCGCCAGGTGGGCGTCGGGCTGTGAGAAGCTGCAGGACCCTGCGCCGGGGGTGGGGAAGCACAGGCTGAGGTCCCCGTGGAACTGCTGGAGTCAGGCTCTGACTCTTGGGCACCACAGATGCCTCTGGTTGCCGTGGAAGAGCTGGCTCTGGGGTCCCCGAGCCACACAGATAACAGGGACTGCAGGTTCTAGCTCTTGGATACCACAGATGCCAGTGGCGCAAGAGCTGAGGACAGAGTGGGGGCCTGTGGGGCCTCTGGCCCGGGGCCAAAGGGAAAAGGGCAGGAGGAAACCAGCTCCGGCTGGTTTCCGCAGGGAGGGGAGTCTTTGCCTTGCTTGGTCTGTGGCTTGGGTTGGTGTAGACAGTGACTGGGAGTGCTGAGAGGCCTTCCTGCGGGAGCTTAGATGCGCGGCTCTTTAGAGGAAGACCTGCTCCATTGCTCCAGCACAGCGGATCCTGACGAGAAGAGACAGTCTGTGGCCACGTGGAGAGAGTTGGGAAGGGAATGCCGAGAGAAGGGAAGCAAGAGGTCAGGAGAGAAGCAATCAGGAAGCAGGTGTAGAAGTAAGAGGAGGGGCAAGCAGCCCCGTTTATAGTGGGCCAGCTCACCTGGCTGTTGCCAGGTAACTGTGGGGGCGGAGTCCAGACAGATCACCAGGAGCTTGGGGTGTTGCCCTATGTGACTGATGGTCACAGAATTATGGATCTGGGGCCTCATGTCAGGAGCCTAGTTAGTGTCTGGGACCATGGCAAACAGGCCTTCTGTCCCTTGCAGAGTTATCTGCTGGGTGTCCGGGGTTTAAACCTAGTTCGACCAGAAAACAGGCTGCCTTTCACGGTCCCACACAAAGTGGGTGTACACCCTGTGCTCCAGTACTTGGCAGGTGGAGGAAGGAGGATAAGAAATTCAGGGTCATCCTCAGCTACATAATGAGCTTAAGGCCAGCTCGGGCTACATGAGAAAATGCCAAGAAAACAAGCCTAAGACATGACTAAGGAAGGATACCTCGAAACGCTTCCAGCTATAGCTCTTCAATCCAAGCTTCACGCTTTCCCCCTGGTCTCTCCTGTTACATGAGTGAGCACCCAAAGCCAGGAAGAACCAGTCCCTACAGGCCAGAGTAGCCTGAGAGAAGCGTTGGTCAAGCTCAGGGGACAAGGCTGCTTGTTACCGTGATGGTTAAGTGCTGTCAGCTTGATGGGATTTAGAATCGCCATGGAAACAAATGTTGGTCCACCTCTGAGGGATTTTCTAGATTAGGTTATCCATGTGGGAAGATGCACCTTAAGTGTGGGTGGTCCCAGACCACGGGCTAGGATTGGAGACTGTGATCTGAGCAGAGTCCACGTCTCTGACTCCTGACTGGGGACGTGGCAGGACCAACTGCTACACGCTCCTGCTATGCTTTCCCTCCATGGGGCTCCATATCCCATGAAGCACTGAGCTTAAGTACATAGCCTTTATAAAGTGTTTTCTATTAGCTTTGTTTGGTTTTTGTTGATAAGATAGAAACATGTGGATGTTTGTGGCCTCTTGGCTGCAGCGGGTACTGGAGGCAGACCAGGCTCAGGATGAGTCTCCTAGAATCCACATTGCCCTGGATAGTCTCCACTTCTGTATTAGTCAGGATCTTGGCTCTGCCGGGATCTTTCTGGGGCTGAGCGGGATGGTGAGCCCAAAAGAAACACAATGAGCGGGGAGACTTGTCGAAGCAGGAACTCAACTTTATGGTGTCAGCCTCTCCCTTATATAAGTTCAGAACATAGGGAGGGGGATTATTGGTGAGGTAAGATGACATAGGAGGCGGGGAAGGGTGATGGAGGATATGGGGTGACTGACAGGGCCAATGGCAAAGCTCTACCTCAGCAAAGGCGGGGCAGAGGCAGGGCCAAAACAGGTCTTGCTGAGTCACTGAAGTGACTGAGACAGGTCTCAAAACTCAAGCCAGGCTTAGGCTCTCCCACAAGGCTGCAGAAACTCGAGCCAGGCTCAGGTGTGTCCTCAAGGCCCAAACCAGGGTCAAAATGGGGCCCAACATTCTGGAGTGACAGAACTTCTGCAATGTTTCTATATATTAAGGGAATTTATTGTAATGACTTTCAGTCTGTAGGCCGACTGACCCAACAGTGGGCAGCTGCGGGTGGGAAGTCCAAGAATCTAGTAGTTGCTCAGCCCCACGAGGCCAGTTGTTTCAGCTGGTCTTCTGTAGAAGCTGGGATCCTGAAGAAGTAGGTTCCAGCAGATGTGCTGGCAGGTAAGTGCAAGCAGATGAAGAAGAGTGAGCCCTTCCTTCTCCCAAGGTCCTTACGTGGGCCTCCAGCTGAAGGTGCGGCTCAGAATAAAGCTGTGTGCCACCACGCCTGGATCTGGAACTTGCTTTGCCCCAGGCTGGCCTTGAATCAGATCTGCTTGCCTCAGTCTCCTGGGATTAAAGGGGTGCACGTACCCTGCCTGGGCCACTATGGCCACTATGTTTCATGGCCACTATGCCTCAAGATCTCCATGTCAAGATCTGGGTCAGAAGCCTGAGTCTTCCAGCCTCACGATCTGGATCATGGATACGCCCTCCACTTCTGGATTGTGGTTCATCCCAGATGCGGCCAAGCTGACAACCAGGAATAGCCGTTACAACACCCAAGAATGTGCATGGCCCCTGTGACCAGTAGAATGACAGAGGGGTGAGAGTAGCTATTTCTTAGGTCAGATCATAAAGACGTTGTACTTATCATATGGACACTGGGGACACAGGATATTTAGTGTGAGCACAGGGCATCCCAGGGAAACTGAGAGCCTGCCAGAGATGTCATCTGGTCTGAGGAATGTTCTCAGTTTGGGCACAGCCCACCGCCATGTCTGTTGCTCTGTGGCTATTTTCGAAAAACCAAGATGAAAACCTCACAGGTTCTAACTAGGAAGGTGGCACCTGGTGAACTGTTTCTCCATTACCTTTCCTGGCTGCTCTGAGCTCTCAAGTTCTCCCTCTGCAGGAGCCACTGTCCAGCCTTCCTGTGGTCATGAAGTCATTCTAAGGATGTTACAACACTCTCAGAATACTACTGGTTATATTATTTATATTAATGTCTGTACGTGTTCATTTTGAACTATATTAAGATGACCAAATGCATGTTAGTTCTAATATCTACTTTTTGCATGTGTATGAACATGTTGCACGCATGTAAGGTGCAGATATATATGTGTGGTGCACTGTGGAAGCAGAGGCTGCTATGTTCTTCAATCATTCTCCCCATCGTTTAAAGAGGCAGGATCACTTGCTGATTCCAGAGCTCATCAAGTCAACTAGTCTGGCTACCTCCAGAGATCCTGTCTCCAAGTCTAGCATTCTGGGATGATAGGCTGGTCTCTACTCATGCCTGGCTTTCATGTGTGTGCTGGGGATCTGAACTCTGGTCCTCAGGCGTTATGCTCCGAGCATCTCCTCAGATCATCCTTTTCTTTACATCCCAGCACTCTTGGGGATGGAACCCAGGGCATTGCCCAATCCATTAAGCTTTATCCATAACGCCTGGCAATTTTATTTTTTTTGTGGAAAAACATAAACTGGAAGATGTTGAGAGAATACAGTTTGCATATTCAAACACATGAGTCTGGCTGGCTTGTGGAGTTTATGATTGTTGCTTCTGTGGTGCCTGCCCTCGGCAGGCAGGATGCAGATGGAATGGGAAGGAAGAGGGAGAGGCTGCTGTATCCTGCCGTCCCCGGTGAGCTCTGATGGGTTCCCACTTACTGTGGTTGTGGCTCCTTCACCACACCTGCACGCAACGCTCTTATGCATAGAGCAAATACTGAGTGATTGCTCATCCAGGCTTTGAAGACCTACAGTGTGCAGTTTGCCTTGATTGTAGACCTTTCGGTGCCTTGCTACTTCACCCATGATGGGGGAACTAGGGGGGAAGTTGGAGAAAAACTAGAAGACGACAACGACGGCTGACTCAGCACAGACCAACAGATTCATGGGATTTATTTCCCTGGTTACTGCTGAGACAACGCAAATGCTGTGCACAAAGTGTTTTCTGTGACACTGATGTTGGCATTTATTCCTGTCTTTTTCTGACTCTGATACAAGTGCTGTGGCCATCCTGCAGGAACACTTACCTAAAGAAGGGCAGGAAGCCTGTGGCTGGGCCTGGATCTTGGTACGCTCGTTCCTCTGTCTTTACCTCATCCTTCACATCTGGTCTTGGTGACTCTGGATGTCCAAGCTGGCAGCCCCTTGACTTGGGGCTAAACCATTTGACATGCTTTTTGCTAAGAAAACTCAGGTTGTATTTTTTTTTAAATTATCTTCTACATGAGATACTTAGTCATGAAAACACAATGTGCCAAAACTTCCAGTGGAAACAGCCTGCAGGTGAGGTCTCCAGCTCTAAGTGACCCCTACAATAAATAACTTAATGATGCACCATAGGGCCTTGGAAAAACAAGCTGAAGCCATAAACCCAAACCAATATTTGGAAAGAAGTCAGATCAGGGCAGAGATTAATCAAATGGGAATGTAAAACCACAATAAGGATTCCAAGGTCCAAAGGGTTTGTCCTTTGTAAATCAGATCTACAAATCCTTTCCCAGACGGTCTTGTCAGAAAGCAAAGCCTCACCTTAAGTCAGAGGTGAGAAAGGAGCCATTTGGAAGCTGGGGGGTCATTAGGATGTTCTGAAAGAAAAAAAAAAGGTATTCTCCTAATTGGAAACTTTTAAAGGGTTTGATGAATTACTTGGTGTATATGATCTACCAGAATGAAGCCCAGATAAGATCATTTAAGGAGATCTTTGAGGAGCAGTGATATTGGTGTAAGAACAGCAGCAGCAGCAGTCTCAGATGAAGTAGTGCTGAGGCCCTGATGGTGACATGGACCAGATCTTCAAGGAGGTGCTAACACAGCTGTTCTGAAGAACACTGCTGATCTCTTAACTCTACAAAACCAGCATTACCGTCACACCACAATTGCATGGAGACAAGAAAGAAAGGAAGAAAGAAAGAAAGAAAGAAAGAAAGAAAGAAAGAAAGAAAGAAAGAAAGAAAGAAAGAAAGAAAGGAAGGAAGAAAGAGAGAAAGAAAGAAAGACTCTTTTTGTTGTCTATTTAACATACAACTGTTTATTTATATATATTGTGTGTGAGCATACCTGTGGAAATGGATGTCAGAGAAAATTACCATGGTTTCAGGAAATGCATGTCTACTTTCTCCACCCTCTTCAGTAACCTTCTGGGAGGCTTAGCTAGGAGAATGTGACAAGAGAAGCAAACAATTATTTATTTATATCTCTGTTTATCCATTGTCTGTCTGTCTCTATCTGTCTGCCGGCCTGTGTGTCTGTGTCTGTCTGTGTGTCTCTTTATGTATAATCGAGACAAATAGAAGGTCTATCTCTGACCAACTAGATGGGTCAGCCTGGGCACCTGAGTTTCATCCCCATCACACTAGTGAATGTGGAAGGAGAGAGCCTACTTTATTTTTTTCCTTTTGTTGTTGTTTTCAGACAGAGTTTCTCTGTGTAATAGCTCTGGCTGTTCTGGAACCCATAAATCCTGTGCCACCCCCACCTCTTTGAGAGCCAACTTTGTATAGTTGCCCTGTGACCTCCACACTCCCAGTGGCTTGCCCTCCCCATCACGCACATACACAGTACAGCTAGGAGTGTGGAGGATTGATGGAGAATTGCCAAGGTCTCCTTCTGGGCAGGAGATACACAGGAGAGACTGTAATAATTCCACCAGCAAACGACTCATGTTGATGCTTTTAGAATGACCTGTGTGTGAGCAAGTATGTTTAAATACCACCACCAAAACAACTTGGGGAGGAAAGGACTTATCTGGCTTATATTTCCACAGCCTTCACTGTTCATCAGCAAGGGAAGTCAGGATCCTAACTCAAACAGGGCAGGAACCTGGTGGCACGAGGTGATGCAGAGGCCATGGAGGGGTGCTGCTTACTGGCTTACCCCTCATGGCTTGCTCAGACTGCATTCTTATAGTACCCAGGGTCATTTGTTCAGAGGTGGCCCCACCCACAGTGGGCTGCGTCCTCCCACATTGTCTGTGTTCTTGGTGTTCTCCATGGGGATCTTGGCCCTGCCATGTGTCACAGCTCTCAGAGGAGAAGCCAGAGCAAGGCAGGATGTCATGCCTCTTCTGCAGACACTGTTGCCCCAGAGACAGTGGCAGGTGGAGAGATACAGCAGATAGCCTGGAGCCAAGATCCAGGCCACTGCACGGCTGGCTGAGTTGGATGGAGATCCGACAACGAAAGCTTTGTGAGAGAAAACTTTCCTGGGGAGCTACAGTGCAATAAGACAGGCACTCTTAGACGATCTTTGGTGAAACACCTTGTGTACCTTATTCCTTGTGGATAGGACCTTATAAACATTTGGGGGTGGTGGTTTGGGTTCAAGAGGCAGATGCTTTCTATTGGCTTGGTCTGAGATGCTAGGGATGCCTCATCTGCACGTGGAAGGACTTCATGCTGTCCCTACTTGAATGATTGTCACAATCCTCTCCCATGGGGTATTGTGGTCATGTGTTCCAGGACAGGAACCTACCTAGTCAGGAGTAGATTTAAATGTCTACCTTTCTCAGTCATGAAAACTGCCAGGGTTCCTGAATCTGCTTAACCCCACCAGGTTTTTGTCTGGTGGCACACTACCCTGATCCACACCACATTATTCACTAATTATGAGAATGCCTCACAGTCTTGCGTGCAGCCCAGTCTTATGCAGGCCTGCCCTCCCTCCCTCCCTCCCTCCCTCCCTCCCTCCCTCCCTCCCTCCCTTCCTTCCTTCCTTCCTTCCTTCCTCCCTCCCTTTCTTCTTCTTCCTCTTCCTCTTCTTCCTCTTCCTCTTCTTCTTCTTCTTCTTCTTCTTCTTCTTCTTCTTCTTCTTCTTCTTCTTCTTCTTCTTCTTCTTCTTCTTCTTCTTCCTCCTCCTCCTCCTCCTCCTCCTCCTCCTCCTCCTCCTCCTCCTCCTCTTCTTCTTCTTCTTCTTCTTCTTCTTCTTTTCTTTTTTCTTTTTTTGGTTTTTCAAGACAGGGTTTTTCTGTATAGCCCTGGCTGTCCTGGAACTCACTCTGTAGACCAGGCTGGCCTCGAACTCAGAAATCTGCCTGCCTCTGCCTCCCAAGTGCTGGGATTAAAGGCATGTGCCACCACGCCCAGTGTCCACCATTTTCTTGCTTTAGTGGTTTGGGGATCTGATACTCTGTTTTCCCACTGTATTGAAATCGAGATCCTGGCTGGATGAGTCTGGTGGGTGTGAACTTTTTTGGACAGGGCCTGGGAGATGGAGGAAGGCACGGTGCTCCCGGGCTCATTTCTGTAAGTGCTGGCAGGCCTTCCGATAATCCAGCCTAAGAACCATGATATTGTCTTGTGTCTCACCTGATCACCATCTTCCACACCACTATAGTTAATTTATTCTTCTTAAGATCCAGCCTGGTTATCTTGGACCAGAACAATAAGCCCATTTGGTCTCTCGTTCAAACACAACGCTTCCTGTTGGAGTTAGACCCGAGCTGTAGTCTTTCCCGTCTGTAGCCGTGACTACATCAGTTCCACACATTCCTACCTCTTGTCTTTATTGGGATAGTTGGCTTCAGCTCATGCTGCTGTCTGACCTCCATATTCCTTCCATGTCTCAGAAATAGCCAGTTCCATGTCTTCAATCTGAATTGGCACAAACCTGAATCCAGAGTCAAGTTCAGGACCGTGCTCAGAAAGGTCACAGTTGCCAAGTTCAGCTTGCCCAGTGTAAGCTGCCACCTGAACTGCTGTATCAAAGGAACCCTCTCCTTTCCCACTGAGAATATCTTGTTTTAGCTGAAGAAATAGTTAAGTGCCGGGTTAGATCCTCATGAAGATTATTTGGTTCTGAGGAATAAAACTTAACTTGAAGAAGAAAATAGGGTGATCCAATTTTTAACTTATTTTTTGATGCCTGTTTTTGTACTGTCCAACCAATGTTGGACCAAATCCACAAATATCAGAACAAAATAGTCACTCTCCATCAGGTCCAGGTAATAAGCAATTTGATCAAACAGGCCTTGTTCTTGGTTTTCTTCGGTAAGTCCACGCTAACATCTGTGCCATCCAGAAGGGACACCCTGCTTGTGGTGACAGACTTGGCACCTCGAGCTTCAGGAGCGGGTGTGGCAGCATGCTCTGCCTCTTGGAGTTACTCCTCAGCACGCGGGCTCCTAGACTGGCAGCCGAACATTCTTTGAGGGAAGCTCTGCATTTCTGCTGCTGTGCTGGGGGTGAAGGTGGTGTAACCATGGAGACCACCAAGACCATGATGAGAATGGTGAGCACGCCCCTTGGGCAGAGCTGCTCATCCAGCTTGAGGGGAGACACCGAGAAACGGCCTCAGAAGGCCCACCCTGTGCTAATCCCCTGGAGTCATTTTCTTAATAATGGTTCCACCCTCTTAGATGACTTTAGCTTGAGATAAATTGAATAAAACACTCCAGCAGAGCCTTTGTCTTATCTCTGAGAGAGCTGCCTGAGAGAGACCCCATTGAGGAGAAGCAAGCCTTCATTGACCCAGGCCTCCTAATCTCGTGAAGCAGCAACATATCCATTCACAGACACCCGACCCTGTGAAGACCCAGAAGGTGAGAGGTAACTGTTCCCTGCGGCCCTATGGGATGGAGGCTTCTGCAGAGTGTGTCCGCATTATGCTAATCTGGCTCAAGGGGAAGCCTAAGCAAACATGCACTGTTTCTGGGTTAGAAGGCATTTCACTGGCTCAGCAGGGAAGACAGATGTAGGTGGTGTTCTCTCAGAGTTCCGTCCCTTTAGTAACCCAGGAAAAGACCCATATACTCTGACTGAAGTGACACCCCAGGATAGCTAAAACAAATCCTCTATGATAAGAAAAACCGGTATCCCCGATTTCAAGATATACTACAGATTTATAGTAATACAAACCACATGGTACAGTCATGAACACACAGGTTGATCAATGGAATTGGATTGGGGACCTCCACATAACCCACACACCTGGTTCTGGACAAGGGGAAATAGAGTGGATTTTTCAGGTGGACCGAGGGTATGGGGGGATGGGAACAGGAGGGTCCAGGCTTGAGGGGTGGAGGGGGAGAGTATTGAGAGAGATGACTGGGATTGAGGGTTTTTTTTGGGGGGGTACTATGCAGTGGAAACTCCTCAGGATCTATGAGAGTGACCCACAGAGCATCAAATGGCCATCTTCTATAACCAGTAAGGTGCCCAGCTGTGAGACTGAGACACCAAACCAGCCACAACACCTTCGACTTCCAGTACGTCCTGCCTGCAGGGTGGGCTGGGGTGGCGGTGATGAAGAACTTGTGGGAGTGGCCAACCAATGACTGATCTACCTTGAGGCCCATGTCAGGAGAGGAAGCCAGCGACCAGAGCCTGGACTGCCTAGAGGCCCAGGGTAGAACCAAATATGATCGGGGGAAAAAAGGAAAAAGGAAAAGGGAAAAAGAAAAAAGGAAAAGGGAAAAAGAAAAAGAGAAAAAAAGAGTCAAATGATTCTGTCACACGTACAGACAGGTGCTTAGCCCAGTTATCATCAGACAGTCATCATTTAGTAACTGATGTGAGCAGACGCAGACACCGGACCCACAGCAGAACACCAGGCAAAGCCAGGGAAGCTCTGTGGAAAAGGGGGAGGAAGGATTCTAGGAGCCAGAGGGGTCGAGGACACCATGAGAACAGGGGCCACAGCATCAACTAAGCAGGGTTCATGGGGGCTCACAGAGACGGAGGTGACAATCATGGACCCTGTATGGGTTTGAGCAAGGACACTATGGTTGTATAGCTTGGTGTTGTTGTGGGACTCTTAACAGTGTGAATGCAGAGTACACACACACACACACACACACACACACACACACACACACACGGTGGGGGGGGGGGCGGTATTTATGAGAATGCCTTACAGGCTGTGGTCCAGCTAATCCAAAAATGGCTGCCTATGAATGGGAGGTCCAAGAGTCCAGAAGTTGTTCAGTCCATGAAGCTGGATGTCTCGGATGGTCTTCAGTATACACTGGAATCCTCTATGCCAGTGAAGGAATGGACTTGCTATTGAGGCCATGGACGGACTGCCTGGTGGGGTCTATGAAGAGACAAAGTGGCGTCTTTCTCTTCCAGATTTCTGAGAGAGAAGCAAAGTCCCATGTCACACAAGTAACCCACAGGACGTGGTGGCGGGTTGGTTGTCTCTGGTTTCTAAGGATGGATTTGTTTAATGAGTGTCCTTCACGTAGGATGGTCACCTTAGCCTCCGAGGAAGCCTTGGATACTTCCTTAAGGGAATAGAAGCTAAGGCATCACAGCCGATCGCTGTAGCAGGGGGAGCGTAGAGGCGCAGACAAAGCTATGGCGGTGGGGAGGGGGAGCTGAAATGGGCAGAGCCTGGCCTGGGATCTGACATCCTGTCTATTACAGGACTTAGGAAGAATCAAGGGTGGGGGAGGGATGAGATCATCACGTTCTGGACTCAGGTTGCCAAGGTAGCCTGGTCCTCAAGGCACTTGAGTGCTGAGCCGGCCAATATCAGGAGTAGGAGGGAGTATAAGGAAACCCATTTCCCTTCCTGTGAGGGGATAGGATGCCCCAAGCAGGTGGGCTTGGTAGAGAGGCTGTCAATCTAGCCTCCACCCCTGGTCACAGTTTTGACTCTGATCTCCGTGTTCTTCCTCTCTTGAGTTCCTTTGGAGCAGGAGTAGGACAGGCTCTTCAGACCTGCAGCAGTCTAGGGATGTGGCTAAAGTGCGGAATTCACCCTTTTCTCAGAGTTGCCTGCAGTCATCAGTAAAACTCAAAGCTGTAAGATATTGCCACCTTGGAAGATTGGGGACATTAAGACCTGTGGGAAATTACCAATACTTCCCCTGCAGTGACAGCCAGATCCCTGGGGAAGATGTTAGGAAGGACAACACTGGAAAGAGGACACCTGTTGGGGCAGAGTGGGTCCTATGTAAGGAAGGGACACCTGCTGGAGATGCCAGTCCCCAGGTGTCCGGCCTGGATGCGTTTCCAGTGTTTTACCAGTTCATTTTCAGATCAACAGACAGTCCCCAAGAGGAAGAGAGCAGCTTGGCTCCTTTCCCCTCTGCAGCCCAGACCTGATACTTGGGGCATGTCACACCAATGTCACACCACTATAATGAGTTGGGGGCAGGGTGGTGGGATGTGTGTCTCCCCAGGCTGCACTGTCACTGCTTGGCTTGGCACACAGTGGACTCAAAGGCTAAAGAGGATAGAGGGGTCTCCATGCAACTGGACCCAAGCTGAGGAGGTCCCTGCGATTGCCAGGGTACCTTAGACCTAATGGAGAATGTCACTTAAGAGTGACCCTGCTGCCACTTTCAAATATGGAAATTATGTGCTCCGCTGGGCACATTTTTCTCCAGTTCTTGTGTAGTGAGGCGACTGGCTATCTCTTCAGGATTGGAGTTTTCTACTCTCTCCCTAGCTAAACTTTAAGGCTTGGGATCTCTCTTACGGAACCAACAGCCCAGATTTTCTGGGCTCTTGTAGGTCTCCTCTGTGGCCAGCAGGTGGCACCATAACCCCATTTCTATGGGCTTCAGCCAGCACCAGCTGCTTATCTGGGAGTTGCAAGGTTATTTGGATGGGACATCATGGATGCTGTCACTCAGCAAGTCTTACAAGTGACTCTAGCCCCTCCCTGTGGCCTCAAGGAGAGCTTAGGCGAGTCCCGAGAATGAACACTGCACCCAACTTGTTGCCCCCAGCACTAGGGAGATTCTGAGGGGCTAAAGGGAGGAAACATTTCAGTCTGCTAAGAGGGAGTCAGCACTGGGGACTATGTGCAGATGGAGGAGGGCAGGAGAGAGCAGATTAGAAGTCAGACTGGTAGCAGAACTTCCTGGCTCGCCCATCTGCATGCCTCACTATAACCATAGCCCTGGTTTGTGGTCATGTGCACAACCCATCCATCTGTCCATTCATTCTTTCATCGAACATCCACTCAGTCCCAGATGCTGAGGAGACACGAACACAGAGATGGGGAGACAGACCCTTAAACACAGTCAAAGAAGAAGGCCCGTAGAGGAGAGAAGGCTATCTCTCTCCAGGGATGGTCCAAGGAGCACCCCTGGCCTGAGCCTTTATGGACATCGATAGAGGAGGCCACCTTTGACCCAAGAGATAGAGAGTGACAACATATTTCACACCATACAGAATGATCACAACCCTTCTCAGCCCGCTTCAGTGGCTGTGGGGCCTGATGGGCAGGTGGATCGCAGGGAGGTGGGCAAAGACAGGGAGAGCAGCCCCTGCAGGCCAGGTCTGAGCTGGGAGGGGCACCGTGCGGAGAGTAAGACCAGACAGAGCAACGCATCACTCGGAGGCAGTGTAGAAACACCTTCGTTTGTCTTAGGTTCAGTTTTCCCATCACGCGGCTAGCCCAGCAGCGATCACGACAGTTAACATTTATTGAGTACTTGTTATAGACCAGGCACTTCTGAAGCATGGATACATGTGCTTTCACCTGCTCAGCTTAATGAGGTGGGACTATTAACATGAATGAGACAACTGAGTCACAGAGCTGTTCGGCCGGAGCCAGGATTTGAACCAATCAGTGCCCTAAAGCTTACAACGTCTCTCTTCCCTCCCCATGGCTACCTCAGCCTTCCAGCAGAGTCTCGGGAGGGAGGCCAGGCCCTTGACTACGATGTCTGGTGGATGTCAAATGGCCAAGTTGGCCAGACAGACAGAGAATGGGTGGGGGTGGGGGGACCTGAGGTGGAAGGATGGTGGCTTCCAGAGATGAGGGAAACAGAGCTGGTCTAAGTAGCTTTCCTGGCCTCTTGCCTGTCAGGGCCATGTTGGGTGGCAGACTCTGGCAGTGCCCTTTATTTTTTTCCAGTGGCATGCCCACTGCCTCCCCAGCAAGAAACGCCCAGAGTTCAGGTCACAGGTGGGAGGCTTTATGACAATGGGGCAGTGGAGTTCTGGGCAAGGACACCACACTGCTCTGAGAGTCCAGGCTCAGGTCATGCCCAAGGGCCTTGGGGACTTCCTTTTCCCTCACCAGGCTGAACTTCCCAATATTTCTTTTTCTAGTAACCCAGACAAGGCACCGCTACCCCACCAGCGTCCCCCAGACAAAGTGACTCACAGCTGCCCATGGGAGCTGAAAGCAGAGTTTTGCCTGAAGTGCATCTTGTATGGCAAGCACAGGACCCCTTTTGGCCTCTCATCCAGGTATATCAGTGTTTGCCCAACACTCCACTCCCCAGCCTCTGGGGGGGGGGGGGAACGACGACAAAATGAGGCAGCACTCCTGACTGTCAGCAGAAGGCTGAGTCAAGGCTAGAGGACAGGGACACATGTCTGCACAGGACTAGAAAGGTCTCCAATCATTTGCCCCCTTCTTGTCCCCCTGCCTCACACAAGCCTGCCTTATGGAGGTGAGCCTAGGTAGACTTATCCCGCCGTGTCTGTGTGGGCTCCTCAGCTCCCATGCTCTGACACCCACCTTCCTCCCTGGCTGGCAGGATACTTCAGCATGGCACGAACAGGGCTGGGGCCTGGCCAGGTATTTCTTAGTGGCTACAGAAACAACAATAGGCTGCCAACTTGGGGGGTTGCTTTTGCCCAATTACCTGTCTGCTTGTGGCAAGATGAATCATGGAGGGCCAAGACGGGCTTTGAGACCTTAGCTTTAGAGGCCCTGAACCTTCTGTGGTCTCCCCACCGTTGGGCAGGGACACAGGGGTAAACCAGTCCCGAGCTGAGCCTGGGAGGAGCAGGAACAAAAATAACCCGGTACAGGCTCCTGCTGGGGCCAGAAATAGCATAGTGACAAGTATCTTGTAACACCCCAGACACACAGCAGCGGGGAGGCTGAGCCGAGCAGGGTCTTGTCCCACACCAGACCCTCGTCTGGCCAAGAGGCTCGCACCCCACCACTCTACATACCATACTTCACTTTCCACGTGCCCACACAAGTGAGTGGGGGCCTGAGGAACTGCAACTCAGGACAAGGAATCTGGAGAGATGCTAAACTTGGGCTTGGCCTTCGCCACAGCCACACTGCGCTTGCGCAGGGGCCCCCGCGACGAGGCGAGGGTCAGGGCATCCAGCAGACTGCGGTCCTCATCAAGCTGGCGGGCTGTGCAGAGTGGTGTGGGCACTTTAATGGTGTTACCAAATTTGGAGTAGTCCACAGAATAGCGGCCGTCCTCCTCGGCCACAATGGGGACAAAGCGCTGCCCCCATAGAATCTCGTCAGCTAGGTAGGAGGTGCGGGCCTGGGTGGTGATGCCCGTGGTTTCTACCACGCCTTCCAAGATGACAATGATCTCCAGGTCCTGGTGGTGGTGCAGGTCACTAGGAGCCAGGTCGTAGAGCGGGCTGTTGGAGTCGATGACGTGGTAGATGATGAGTGGGGCCACCAGGAAGATGCCGTTACCACCCACGCCATTCTCCATGGGGATGTCTACCTGGTGGAGAGGCACAACTTCGCCCTCGGGGCTGGTGGTCTTGCGCACCACCTGCATGTGGATGGTGGCGCTAATGATCATGCTCTTTCGGAGGTCCCCTACGCGCAGCATGAAGCACAGGCGGCCATGGCGCAGGGTGATCACAGCATGCTTGCTGAAGATGAGGGTTTCTGCCCGCCGATGGGCCTGGGCCGTTTTCATGAAGATGCAGCCCAGCATGATGGCGTTGATCATCAGCCCGACGATATTCTGCACAATGAGAATGAGGATGGCCAGGGGACATTCCTCTGTCACCATGCGCCCGCCGAAACCAATGGTCACCTGGACCTCGATGGAGAAAAGGAAGGCAGATGAAAAGGAGTGGATGCTTGTGACGCAGGGCACATTGGTGCCCTCTCCGGGGGCCAGGTCACCGTGGGCGAAGGCGATGAGCCACCAGACCATGGCAAAGAGCAGCCAGCTGCACAGGAAGGACATGGTGAAAATGAGCAGAGTGTGTGGCCATTTGAGGTCCACCAGCGTGGTGAACACATCCTGCAGGAAGCGGCCCTGCTCTCGAATGTTCTTGTGGGCGACGTTGCAGTTGCCTTTCTTGGACACGAAGCGGGCCCTCCTCTCTCGAGTACGGTACCTGGGCTCTGCAGGGTCCTCTGCCAGCCGGGTCAGCACATATTCCTCAGGGATAATGCCCTTTCGGGACAGCATGGCTCCGTTGGCCCCGGGAAGGGGTTTCCCCCATGGGGGGAGGCACTACACTGGCTTGGCCTAGGGCCTCTTTGTGGGGTCCCCCTCTCTGAGCCCTCTCCTCAGGTTACCCTAAGCTTGTACCAACCTCTAGGCTGGTATGCCCCTCAGCTGGGTTCTGCTTCTCTTTATACTACTAGCCTCAGATGCCGGCTCCACCTGCTCATTGCTTACTGAGCCCCCAACCCAGCTTGTGCTCTACCCGCTCAGCTCTCCTCCACCGCCCCAGGACCCCCCTCTAACTCCCTTTCCCTGGCCCAGCCTTTCTTCTCAAACCACCTCAGAACTTGTCACCTCCGGGTCTCCCAACTTACCAGCCCTCACTCGACCCCCCCCTCAGCACCCCCCCCCCCGCGCTCTTCTCTGACCTCACCCACTTCTGTCCCCGGTCCCCTCCAAGGACCAGCCTTACTTCTTGACCCAGTCTCCTCTCCAGGTGTGCCCCGGATTTCCCATCCCACCCCTCCCCTGGCTCCCTCGCCGCTCTCCCGTTCCTTCTCTAGCCCTTGTCCTCTAGTCTCCTTGGGATCCGGTGCCCTTCGAGTCACCCCGCAACCGTCTACGCTCTGGATCCCCTCGCCCCCCGCCGCCCAGACCCCAGTGGCTCCGCGTCGCGGCCTCCCTGCTGCCCTGCCGCCCGCCCGCAGCCCCCGCCGCCGCTCCGTTCCCACCCCGCCTGTCGCCGCCGCACCTGCTCGTGCTGCTCAAGCAGCGGCCACCTCCCTGCCCCCTCCCACTCCGGGTTGCTCACTCCCGGCCGGCTTCCCTGGCGTGTGTCTGTGAGCCCGTCCTCAGGCACCGACCCGTGCGCGGTGGGGGTGGGAGGCTGCGGGCGGGGGGCTCCCGAGAGCGAGTGCAGCCTCCGCCGCCAGAGGGCGCCAGATCGGCTCCTGAGAGGTAGAGGTGGGCCTAGACGCAAGCCCCGCCCACAGAGGATTCTCGTCCCGCCCTTGCCTGCTCACTGTCCTCAGCCAGGCCATGGGGCTTCAAACTGAGGATGGCTCTGAAGAAGTTGCTTTTGTGGAATTCTCTTAGGTTGGTTCAGCGGCCCCTATACCCCTGACTTCTATTTTTGCCCGGTCCATAGTTAAGTCTTACCTGCCTCTTACACAGCACTTGATACCCAGGGAAAGAAGGCAGCGAAAGGTTACATCATCAACGCAGGGGCAGGGGTGAGAGAAATATTAGTCTCAGAACTTCTCAACCGACGATTCTTCTTCCCTTTGAGGATTATTTTTGATCCTACATCTATTTATTTACTTATTTGTTTATTTATTTGCTTATTTACCTATTCAAGACAGGATTTCTTATAGCCCAGGATGGCTTCAAACTTGGCATGTAGCAGAGTATGACCTTGAACTTCTGCCTCCACTCCCAGAGTTCTGGGATTGCAAGTGCACCGCAAGGCCCTGGCTACCGTCCCTGAGTTTTAAGAGGGTTTGTTCTGCCAGTGTCTGCTTTGCACCCTGTAGACCTTCAGACTGGTTTCTTCCCTTTAGCCCTGGGTGTGTGTGTGTGTGTGTGTGTGTGTGTGTGTGTGTGTGTGTGTGTGTGTGAGAGAGAGAGAGAGAGAGAGAGAGAGAGAGAGAGAGAGAGAGAGAGAGTTTGGGCCTGAGCAGCTGATTCAGGGCTAGCTTGGGTACAGAGTAGGTGACCCAGGTTTTTGTCAAGAACAGTAGTGATGTTTCCATTGCAGATGCCACCCTGGAGTGGCTCCTGGAGATTGATGGAGCTGTAATGGCTTGCCCTGGGGCTCAGACTCTTGAGACAGACCTCTACCCACTGTGTAGCTTGAGTGAAGGCTTGAGGCTGGAGCTAGGGTAATAGGGGCACTGGGAATGCGGGCCACCATGGGACAGTTTCCTTTTGAGCAGGGGACTTTCAGATGGCATTTTCTTCTTTCCAGATCTGCTGGTAGGTATCGTGGACCCTGCTACAAAGAGCGAGGGAGAGCTGGACTATACTGATAGGGCCGTTTATGCCTGAGGCAGGGAGGATAACACAAGGGTAGGCAGTTTAAGAACACAGCCACACAAGAAATCTCCGAGGCCACTTCAACTTTTAGCCATGAGAAAGGAACCCTTGGAGAGGGGCTCTAGGGACTTTGGACATCTATGCAGAAGTCCCTGTGGGTAAAGGAGCCATGACTAGCAGGTTTGCTTGGCCTGTGCATAGGGTGGAGTAGAGGACAGTCTTTGATTGACATATGCCAGAGTTTGTTCTGATGACAGTAGCCAGAGTTGGCCCACCTGGTGGAGGGACCCAAGTCTGAATTGGTGGACCACTAATTAGATCGTTGTGGAGGGATTTGGGCCAGGATGGCCTTAGGCATTCTTAAACTTCCTTGTACTTCCTCTGCTGCTTCCTTGGGGTGGGAAGAGTCCCCCAGCCCTCTTTGTATCTGCTCCTGGAAGTCCAGAGTGGAAGGAACTGCTGGGCCTACATGGGCATCTTCAGGGTGAGAAGCCAGGGTCTGCCCTTTGGTCTGGCCTTGGTTATTCCCTGCCCCAGGGGAGAGGAGGCTGGTGTCTCGCCCAAAGGGCTCAGCCTCTGTGGTGATTTGAATAGATTTGGTCCCCATAGACTCATGTGTTTGAATGCTTGGCCCATAGGGAGTGGCATAATTAGGAGGGGTGACCTTGTTGGGATAGGCATGGCCTTGCTGGAGGAAGCTTTTCATTGTTGGGTGGACTTTGAGGTCTCCTCCTATGCTTGAGCTCCACCCAGTGTGGAAGAGACCCTCCTCCTGGCTGCCCGAGGAAGGCAGTCTCTACTGGCTGCCTTCGCATCAAGCTCTAGAGCTCTCAGCTCCTCCAGCGCCATGCCTGCCTTTCCTGACATGATGATGATGGACTGAACCTCTGAACCTGTAAGCCAGCCCCAATTAAATGCTGTTCGTTATAAGAGTTGCCTTGGTCATGGTGTCTCTTCACAGCAATGAAACCCTAAGCTGACAGCCTCCTACCCTGTTTGGTTCCCCACTGGCTCATAGCCGTCTCCCTAAACCCTGTACTGTCCTTTCCCCGAGAGGACCGTCCCACACTCACTGTCCTAGCATTAAGGGGTCTGTGATACCCCGCTGCTGCCCTCGTTCCCTCCGCACCCCTTCTGAGGCACTCCATAGGCTCACTTCCACTCCTTACGCTTGCGGCAGGATTCCTGCCTTTCTCCCCATCCCTCTGTCTCTGATTATCTAATGTCTTCCCTCCTACAGCGGACACGAATCTTGCCTTTCCCAGGCAGCCTGCCAGGCCTCCCTGAGCTCTGCCTTGAGTTGCTCTGGCTCTTGGCACTTCAAGAGCGGCCTGTGCCGGACTCCCTTGCTGACTGGTGAACTTTCCTTATGTTATAGAACTCTGACCCTCTTGCAGCTCTGGGAGATGAAGACTCCTAGGTCTGCAACCCCAGGGTCTCATAAGCCAGTATGGCAGGTGCTATGCAAATTATAACCAAATGCTATGCAAATGAGCATCTGCCATTTCTTGGCTGAGGAGAGGGCTACACTCCTGTCTCCTGATGCAAATGGGATTGGAACGAGTTGTTGTTTTGGTATCCTGATGTCTGATCCTTGGCATCTCCCAGCTACCACATGGTTGACTTGTGTACAAGGTTGACTGCTCAGGGACCGCCCTCCTCCCACTTTTGAATGTTTGTAAGATGGGGGAGGGAGCAGAGGTAGTGGCCTAGGCAGCAGAGTATCCCTGATTGGGTGGGAGCAGGCGTGTGATCTGATGAGTCCACTAGAATTCAGTACTAGGACTTTGCTGGAAGTGTTGAAAAGAACACCTCAGTTTCATTCTGGTCATTCTGGGACAGGATATTAGCTAAAGAAGACTACTACCAGCTATCTGTCACTGGACAGAGAGAAGGAAGCAGGACTCAGAAATGGAGACACCATCAGATGTTAGAAACCTGGAGTCACCCATGTTTGAAGGAGCATTCCGCCAGG
This sequence comes from Mus musculus, assembly GCF_000001635.26. Taxonomy (NCBI): domain Eukaryota; kingdom Metazoa; phylum Chordata; class Mammalia; order Rodentia; family Muridae; genus Mus; species Mus musculus. The sequence continues at coordinate 46,103,886 of NC_000073.6, forward strand.
TCCCTCTGGCCTGTCACATGCCACAGTGAATTCAGATGCTTGCGTAAGCCACGTTGAGTGCCCGTTACTGGAGACGGGTGCCAGACCCCACGGTTATAACCCAGGTGAACCTGAATGAGTTCCAGCTGGAGGACACTGCTCCCTTATTCGATGGGTTTGTTCCTGCGTCTTTACCCATGCTGCAGACTGAATTCCATCCCCACATTCATAGGTTGCAGCCTCTAGTTCCATGTACTTGGGGCTGGGGCTCATGGGAGGTTATTAAGGTTCAGTGGTGGTGTGGGCAGTGGCTAATCCAATATGAGCAGTGACTTAGAGGAAAAGCACTGAGGGATGGGGAGAGGGGAGGGGAGATTGAAAGGTTGTGAGGGAGCAGTGAAAAGCAAAGGAGGCCTCAGGAGAAACCAAAGCCACCAACCAACGTCTTGATCCTCCAGGACGGGGAGAGATAAATTTTTGCTGTGGAAAGCCAGCCAGCCCATGGCACTTTGTTACGGCGGTGGGAACTGCCTGACAGATCAGGAACCTGGTTAGCCTCTGTTCAATTGCCATCTTCGAGTCGGCTTGGTGCCAAAGGCAGGCTGGCTGCCTGCCTGCGCCCATGGGGCACCGCTGCCCCTTCCACAGAGCCTGGGCCTCCAGTAGCAAAGAATTAATTTCTTTATTTACAAGTGATTTACAGTACGAAACACTAGGCAAGCAAGTGAGGTGCGGGGCGGCACGCTGGCGCTGGCAGAGTCATTTGTCCGCGCGGACGAAGGAGGCGAAGACGCTGTCCTTCTGGCTCAGAAGCTTCTCCGGTTTGTCAAACTCCAGGATGGCTCCCCTCTTCAGGACCATCACGAGGTCTGCACTCAGGATGGTGTGTACGCGGTGCTGCGCGGGCAGGAGGGGCTGGTGAGTGTGGTGGGCGGGACAGAGGAGGACCTCCCCCAGCCTGGAGGAGTTCATAGCCACCGTGTCCCTTCTTCCTCCTCTTTCCCAGGTCTCCCTTTTTCATGTCACCTTGACAGACCTGAAGCTAAGTATCCAAGGACGGCCCTCGACCTCGACCTCTGCTCTCCTGTCTTCTATTTCCCCAGGGGCTAGGATTCCAGTGTCACCACCACATCTGTTTCTGCAGTGCTGGGGATTGAAGCCATGGCCTCATTCCTTCTACACAACCCAACTGTGTCCTCTGGGGTGGTGGCTCCAGCCTGGGGTGGCTGTGGTCCAAGCCCTCTGCCCTCTCTTCTCTATCAAGCCTCTCCCCTGACCCCCAGGCATCAAGACTTACAGACTTCTCCACAGGCTCCCACTCTTTATGAGAAGCGGGCCCTAGCCTAGCCTACAGGGCTTGAGGGAAGGGTGTATCGTGGAATCCAGAGAATAGAGGCAAGGCTCAAGGCTTACAAGTAAGTAAAGGTATAAATCTCTAGACACCCCAAAATCCTGCTCTGTCCTCCTGCCAGCTCTCTAGACTCCCGTCATGGACATTCTAGGATCTTCTCCTGACTACAGGGATCAGTCCGCTAGTTACTGTCTCAGGGTAAGCTTTCCCTCCTGGTGACCTCCACAGAGGACATCGTGGCCCCTTACCGCGATGGTGACCACAGTGCGGTCTGCGAAGGCTGTCATCACCACCTTCTGGAGGATGTTTTCCTGTCAGGTAGAGGTAGCAAGCAGCTGGTGGCTCATCTATTCCATGGACGGGGTCTGGGATGGTTCTGGGGATGTGGGGCCCAGGTGGCCTGGCTCCCATCTACACCTGCTCCTAGCTCTCTGCCCGTCTTCTCTCTGGCTCTACTCCCAGAGGATTGAACAGGTGTCCAGTACTTGGTGGCTGGACCTGCCTTTGCCATGTGGCCCTAGATGTGAAGGCCAGCTTGAGGCTTAAGACCCCTCTGTGCCAACTACTCCCTAGCATGCCACCCCAGGACCAACCGTAGCCATGTCAATGGAGGCAGTTGCTTCGTCCATGATGAAGATGCTGGTCTTTCTCACGAAGGCCCGAGCCAGGCAGAACAGCTGCCTCTGACCTTGACTAAAATTCTCCCCTCCTTCTGTGATGATGGCATCTGGAAGCAGACATGGGACAGGGCAGGCCTGAGTAAATCCTGCCTGTGAGCAGAGTAGCCCCATGGAGGGGGATGTATGTGCAGGGTACAGACATGTTCTGTGTCGGTGTGTGTGCGCAGGCGGGGATGATGTGTCTGACACAACAGGGCTTCCAATCATATGGATTCAGTGTGCACTGGTCATCCTGGTGCTCTGCACCGCTGGGGCCCTGGGCAGTCCTGGTGGAAGCTTTGGCTGGAGGGTGAACCAGCAATGTCAGAGCCTGTCTAGCCTCACAGTGCCTACACCATGATTCTGACAGACCCTGGACTGGGGAAGAGCCTTCCCTATGGGCACGTTCTGTACCAATGTCCACTGTGACCCTTGTCCACAGGGCAGGCAGACAGGGCAAGACAGGGCTCAAGGAACACTGTGGTATGGAGGACTTGAAGTCTGTCTCCTAGGGACCCTGAATGTCCCCCTATGCTAGACTCTGAGCTAGGTGTGTTGTGTGACCCTAGGCAGATTTTTTTGACCTCTGAACCCTGTGGGATAGCACGGTCACTGAATCCTAGTTAGACTTGGGGCTCCAAGCTCAACGCTCATCCTAGCCATGGGTGTGATGTTTTCCTTCCAAACCCATCGGTGCCAGGAGCAGTCACCCAGGCCTCCTGGCAGTGCCTTCACCACCAGCTTCAGCTGGGCGATCTCCAGAGCCTCCCAGAGTGTGCTGTCTGAGCATTTCTTCTCTGGGTCCAGGTTGAATCTGGGGAGAGGCACAGAGAGCTCTCAGGGAGCAGGTTCATCTTCATCGCCAAAGCAGTGATGGAGAACCTGGTGCTGAGAGGGGCCCACTGAGGAGGGGAGTGAGGGAAGCATTTGGAAGAGCGGGTTGGGGGACCCACACATGCTGGCTTACGCCTAATGAGGAAGGCTATGAAGGAGACGTCCTCTGAAGACTCTGCTCCCCGTCTTGTGCAGAGAGCAGAGCTGGCCTGGGGCTGGGGTGGGAGGGGTTTAGGGTCTCACCTGATGGTGCCGCTGAAGAGGACAGGGTCCTGTAGGATGATGGAGAGGCGTGAACGGAGCGTGTGCAGCGGCAGCTTGGCGATGTCGATGCCATCAATGATGATGCGCCCTGTAGAGAGATGATGTCATAGGTCAAGGGCCACCAGGTGGGGGTGGTGCCAGGACAGGTTCAGCCTGGGACGTGGATCCCAGTGAGGCTACGGAAAGGCCGCTGGGTTTCTTGGGTCTTGCCTGGTAGTTGTGGGCACATGGGTGGTGCGTGTGTGACAGTTAACACACAAATCACCTTCGAACATGTCCACCATTCGGAAAAAGGCGAGAGAGAAGGAGGACTTCCCACTGCCTGTGCGGCCGCAGATCCCGATCTGGAAGCAGAGAAGCAGGCGTGTCGCTGTGGACCTGGGGTGTGCACAGGTGTGGGGGTCACAGCGCCTCCTCTAGTCCCGGTCTTCTGCCCAGCTTCTCTTTAGCCTGGCTGGACACGGGTTTGAGCTTGTTTCCTTGGTGGGCTTAGAGAGGGCTCTCTCTGGCCACCCCAGAGAAGAGTACAGGCATAGGTGTCTAGTGGCACAGGTCTTGGTACAGGTCTGCAGGGAAGACCCACATCCTGTCTGGTAGCTGTCAGGAGTGAGGGCCGCGGTGTGCTTCTGTGGGCAAGTGTATGGCGGGACTCACACCGGATCCCACTGCTTCCCCGTTCTTGATTCCCAACAGAAATTTGCATAAAGGACTGATATAGAGACTGAAATAGTGGTGCTGAAGGGCCAGGGTGGAAGAGACAGGCAGGGGCAGATATTCCCCAAGGCTGGACAGAGCAAGACAGCACCACCAAGGGGACAGAAAGACAAAGGCAGAGAAAGAGGGACGTGTCAGAGATGGGCTGAATGAGGGACGTGAGGACGCAGAGCGCTGGACAGCGGCAGCAGCGTCCCTCGCTGCCTGAGAGCTCCGCTCTGCAGGTCCAGAGGATATAGCAGGGAGAGCCAGGGACCCTTGGCTGGGAAGGAGCCTGGCAAAGCTCTCTAAACCAAGGGAGTCCTAGATGACTGTTTCTGCTGTGGATGGGGCCTGGGGGTAGGGAGAGGGCCGCAGCCTGCTGTTGTCCACCCAATGGGCTCCCAGCCCAGCTGACCTTCTGTCCTGGGGCGATGAGGGCATTGACGTGCTTCAGCACGGGCTTCAGGGAGCTGTCATAGCGCACACTCAGGTTTTGAATTTGAATCTTCCCTTGGTCTGGCCAGTTCTTGGGGATCAATGACGGTGCTGAGGGCCAGGCTGTGGGTCAGCCACCAGGCAAAGGCCGCCCCGGCATCCAGAAAGGTCACCGGCCCCCACCGGGGATTAACGCCCTGCAGGTTCTCACCTAGGAGCCCCTCATAGCTCTCTGCCTCAGTTTTCAGGAGTGTGTGGATGCGCTTCACAGCCCCCAATTGGATCTCCATGTCTGCCAGGTTCCTCACCATCCAGTTGAGGTAGTTGGAGACCTGCGGGAGTGGGGCCAGCCAGTCACAACTGCTTAGTGGTACCCATTTCTCCCTTAGCCTTCAGGATGACTCTCCTAGCTCTGGGGTGGATTAGGACCCCCCGTGAGCCTTTTGCTGCCCACCCACTGCCTGGGGACAGTAGCAACCTGGAGCCATGACGGGGTTACAGTGGCTCTTTAACCATCACCTGTTCACTATCCATCCAGCCAAGCCTAGGTGGGGGCACACCATCTCTCCCACATCTCATTGAGGAAACTGCCCCGGATGCCTGAGATCAGCATCTGAGTCCCCTGCCCCACCTGCCGGCACTCACTCACCATCAAGGCGTAGGTGAGGCCCAGGCCCACCAGACCAGCAGAGAGCTCCCTGTGCAGGGAGTTGGAGATGGAGGTGGCGGCTGCGATGAGTACCACGCATGCTCCAATGTACTCCTGAGGAAGGACAGCAGCTGGCCCGGGCTGTTGTGGGTCAGAGCCACAGGCACCTCATCCTGCCTCAGCCAGTCTGAGCTCCAACCCACATGCATGCAGCCACTACACAAGAGGCTGGCAGAAGCTGAGGCCTGGGAGCTTGTGTCCCTCCAAGGTTATGCACCCTACTCCCCAAGGAAGGGTGCCTTACCAGCTGGCCCCATGAGCCCTTGTGTGTATATCACATGCCCACTGCTGGCATGTATTGCCAGCTTCCCCCTCCTCATTCTGACAGGATCTATAGCCCAGGCGGACCTTGAACTTTGCATCCTTCTGCTGCTATCCCCAGAGTGCGGGGATTATAGACATGATAGGGGAATCGAACCCATGGCTTTGGGCATACTAGGCAAGTGCTCTCTCAGCCGAGCTACACTCCTAGTCCCGACCTCCACCATTCTTAATGTCTCCATCCTGCACATTCCCGCCCTCTGTGTTCCTGGACTGCCCCTGGGATGTATGGGGTGAAGATGCAGGTTAGACGTGGGAAGACTACCAGGGCTGGAGAACAGGAAGGCTCTGGGTCCCCATCACAAGCTCTCCCATCTTCTGTCCTGCATCTATGTTTGCCCCATGTTCCAGCTCCACACTCCCGATCAGACCCCCGCCCCGGGACCCACAGTGGGGCTACCACTTACCATGCGGACTTCTAGCCACCTGTTGGCTGCCGTGAGGAAGAGGGAGGCGATGTTGTTGGAGTCCGTGTACTCCAGGAGCTTCTGCTGGAACCGGGCCTCGTACCTGGAGGATGAGCAGGACGTGGAGGAAGAGGGTGGGACTTACAGCGGGCTCTCAGCAGCTCCCAAACAGATCAGCTCTTAGGCTGACCACAAATGTGGTCCCTGTCTCTGTCCACCTCTCTCCTGCTTCATCTAGGACTTTCTTGGTTTACAGAGCTTTGTCCCTCTTCACCAGGGTACATCTGATCCCTAACAGCTCTTCTGGTTTTCTTACTCCCGGGTGTCAGCTTAGCTTTCTTTCTACAGCAGTGTGTCCCCCTCAGAACATCAGTGGCATCTGGCATTACTTCCTCAGTAGGGACCAGTTATGGTCAATGTTATCTCCTGCCACTCATTATGCAGTAGGCTCCCCAGCCCTTCCAGGCCATGGCATCATCCCCTGCCCCCAAACACTTGCATTCTTTCCATCACCTGGCAGCTTTCTCCCTTGATCTTTATAAATCTTCTCCCTTCTCAGCCTCCAGGCCTGACCTTAACTGCACCTGCTCAGAAATGCCTTCCCTGACTCCCCCTTTCCCTCCAGTGGCCACCCCTTAAGTCTATAATGCTCTCTCTCTGCAGCTTGTTAGCTGCTGAGAATCTGCTCAAACGTTCACTTCTCTAGCCATTTATGATCCGCCTCACTACAGACTGGGGCATGTGTGAGCGTAGGAAGTGCATCTGCCTGGCTCCCTGAGCCTGACACCATCATGGAAATCTTAATGGAAGAAACACAGTGACCCTCCTAGCTTGGCCATCTCCAGGACTTAGCAGGACAAGGATCTCTGGGCTTTCTGTCCCACCCCCAGGCCCTTGTCACATTTCTCTTGCACCACTATCCACAGACTTGCCTCCTCTGAGGTCTGGGTTCCTCTGTCACCTCCTTCAGACCCTGTTGGCATCAGCCAGGCCCTGAGGTGTCAGGGAAGTACTTGCTTAATGGCGAACAAAGGGACCAATGAAAAGCCATCTTGACACTAAATGGGGGGGGGGCACCAAATCCAGGGACTCAGAGGGACCCACGCCATGCTAGGCGTGTGCTTCTTACCTCTGAGGTTTGTTTTGCTCCAATCATCTCTGGGCAGAGGACACGCATCCGAGGATGCTAAAAAGCATCTCCAAGGTGTGGTGGGGGAGTGTGCGCTGCACAGACAAGTGGTGGATGCGTGGGGGTGGGGGTGGGGGTGGTGGGTCTGAGGTGAGTGTGAATCTCGGCATGAGAAGGGCTCGAGGACATGCATGCTGACGTATGTGTGTGTGTGAACGCATGCGTGCCCGAAAGAAGGTGAGGGGGAGTGTTTGGGAGTCTGAGGGCCTGTGTGCACGCCATAAAAGTAGACTCAGTTGACACATGTGCCTGGGGACTGGGGAAGAGTGGCATAGCCGTGCAAACCTAGACTTGGCATCCACGGACCATGAGTATGCCAGGATCAAGATGGTTTCTTCAAGGGCAAAATGGCGACACTGGTGTCAGCATGACCTGAGGGCCTGTGAGCCATACCAAGCCCGGTGCAGGGCACTCTGGGAACGGCTGTTCCTGTCCACCCTCATGCCTTCAACACACTTCCACTGTAGCACTGTCCACAGCCCTGCCTCCTCTGAGGGCTGGGTGGGGTGAGGGTGCGGGTGGGGAGGTGCAGGTAGCCAGGCTGAGCTTCATAGCTACTTTCCCCAGACTTGGCTCTGAGAAGTGCGTGCTAACTGGATGATGAACGCCTTGACCTCACTGCCCAGTGCAGAGCAGCCGGGCTTAAGCTCACACCTATGTCACGTGGCTGTTACAAGGGTAACTACTAATAACTCATATGTGACATTTAGCCCTTGGCACTCCACCAGTGTGAAATCGATGAGGCTAGTTAACTTCCACCAGGGTAGACCCCGGGGCTCAAGCCAGCAAATTAGGCACGTATAGCAGTGAGTAAAAAGTCTTTTCAAATTTATGAATCCTTCAGCGTGATGCGGGTGGAGAGGTGGGGAACACGGCATCAGGTTCTTGGCTGACCACAGGCTTGATCGGAGACCTGGCCTTGCTCTGAGGCTAAGAGACCGAGCTGGAATCTGCTCAGAAGCCTAGCCACTTACGAAAATCAGTCTGCAGTGCCAGGCCCCACCCAAGGGCTCTGGACACCAGTTTTAAAACTTAGAGCAGAGGCTAGGCCCAAAGCTAAAGCAACCTCGGGCACCTGGGAGTGGATTCTGGAGCCTTGTGTTGGGTTTCAGGGCTTCTGCAAGGAGAGGTTCATGCTTGTGAGGGGTAGGGGAGTATCCAGGGAATATAGCCTGGGCTAGGACACAGCTCTGTTCTGCTTTCCTCAGATGACATCTGAGAGGTGAATTCCCACAGGCCCACTTGCCCCAGGAGCGAGTATGGTCTGTGACGAAGCCCGAGGCACCTCTCCTAAGGCTGATCTGGGAATTAGTGGTAGGGGAAAAGATGAAGGTCTTGGGCCCTAAGCTGAGCCCTAAGCCCTTGGGTTGCTCCTGACACAGGGCTTGGTGTCACATGGTGATTGTCATGCAGCTGTGCCGTTCTAAAAATAACCTGTTGTCACTCTCTGGGTTAGCTTTGACATAAGAAGCCAGTGTCGTGGGTCAGGGGGTCTCTGGTCCGGCTAGGAGGGGCCTGAGGCTCCAGGAGATCTAACCACTTCTTGGTTGTGAGAACAGGGGTCTTCTCTACTCCCCATTACCTGCAGATGCTCCCAGCCCAATACCTCCACTCAAGGAGGTGACATACATGGTGCCAGGGGCACTGAACGTCCAGAAACTCCTCAGGGTGAGAGAACTCTTGCTTTGAGCCATAGTTTCTGTAACTCTTCCTCTAAGAAGCCTTCCCCGACTTCTTCCCTTCTATGTTCCCAAAGCCTTATCCCCAGGTCTAGTAAAGCCAACAGTCATATGGCCTTGGGGACATAATGCCTCTGGGGACATGTGACACATCTCCAGTGCCTGGCACTGGTTCAGAACAGGAGGAGCTCAGTGGAGTTATCAGATGGGTGAGTGGGCTCAAATCTTTGCTTCGTGGGGGCATTTCCCAGAGAGATTTTGTGACTGCTCAGTGCCTCAGTTTCCCTATCTGTGCAGTGGGAACAATTCATGCTCAGCACCTAGAGTCACAGTGTAGAGTGAGCACCCTATTTGGTGTTTGGTAACATTGACCTTGGAAGGCCTCAGGTATTAGGGCCTTTCCAGTGTGGACAGATTTGTCCCAGGCTGGTTTCTTGTCATGTCCCACCTTACTTCTGAGGCCCTCAGCTTGTCTGTAAGGCTAGGATTTCACACCTGGAGTCCACATGGCCTGTCCCTGCTAGAGGACATTGCGCAGGCCTAAGGTGTGATTAAGACGGGTAATGCTTTGGGTCCTTTGAAGTCATCATACCTGTGAGTCTGAGGCTCACCACCCTCCATTCCACTCCCACCTTGGGGGACTCTTGGGCTTGTACCTGAAGGCACGGATGGTGGTGAGTCCTTCCACGGTTTCAGCAAAGTGTGAGAGCAGAGGGAGCTGCGTTGTGTCATCCAGCTGCTGCAGGTCCCTGTAGGAACAGAGTGGTTAGGACGGCAGCTTGTGCTCAGCCTCAGCTGGGATGCACCAGGCTGGGCAACTTCATCTCTGTCAGTCTCCATTTCTCTCTTGCTGAGATGGCAACACTGGGATGCTTCTGTTGCTGGGATGCTACTGGGCGTGCCAAAGAGAATGCTTATGTGGAATGCTTCAACAGAGCCGGCTAACCATCCTGGGCAATGTCCACCTCACAGCTGGCACTGAGATAGGGGGGTGGTGTGTGTGTGTGTACGCGAGCGTGTGTGTATGTATGTATGTATATATGTCCACTTCACAGGTTATATAGGACAGTGGTCAAAGGAACAGAGAGGCCAGATTCTCAGTTCCTTGTTGCCTAAGAGCCACAGCGGGCCTCAGGGCATCCTAGGCCAGGAGCCTGGGTGGGGAGAGGAGGTTACTGGTTTCCATGGCAACAAGGGGCCTCTTACTCCCCACAGCCACATATCATATGCCAGGTAGGCCAGCTGGAAAACACAGAGCAGTGTTCCTAGACACTGTTGCAAGAGCCAGATATCAGAGGAATGGGGCGAACATGCCCTCCTTGGCAGAGAGGTGAAGTTTGCAGGACAGCTTGTACCATGGTGTGTATACCACGGTATGTTTGAAAAGACACTGCCATTTTGCTAATGCCAATGCAAAGTGCTCCCCGCCCCACAGGGTGCCTGGAGATTCTGAGCCATTCAAACAAAAAGCCACTTATATCAACGTTGAGTCTTATGGGCAGGCGATTAGGATATAAAGTGCATTTAAACATAATGATCATTGTTGCCAGGCAGTATTTTGTTTCTTTATCAACTGTACGCACTCGGGAAAGGTACTTAGCTTTTATGACCATGACCTGAAGTATAAAAGCAGTACATTTTGTATCACAAATAAGGAGCCGTGCTTACATGGCCAAAGCATAGGTTTCATGTTGTGAAATGTTGTGATAATTTATGTTATAGATCCAAATAGAATGCATATACACAGACACATATATGTGTGTGAAACGTGTGTTCATGATAGGCAAGTGCTCTACCCAAGCTATAACTCACTCCTAGGCTTGGTTCTACCTCACTGTTTTCAAAATGCTAATTATGAATCAGTATCTGATTTAATGATGGTTGTAATTGGCGGTTTGAGTAACTGTGGCCTAGAGGGTCATTTAAGTTTTCATTCTAATTTTTTGAATCAGTGAGTTTAACAGAATCACTCTTAGGAAGAACTCTCTAGAGAATATATTAGAATACTTTGAGTAGGAAACGTGTGTGCATGTGTGTATGTGTGTGAGTGTGTGTGTGTGTGTGTGTGTGTGTGATTGTGTGGTGAGTCTCAATGGGTAAATATGATCCATGAGAGCGTCTGCAGGAGCCTCAGTGCAGTCGAGGTTCCCAGTCATGCTCTGCACCCCTGTGGACTTGGAAGCGAGCTAATTCATCTCCTGGTCCCTCCCCCGACCCCCATTAGAGACCAGTGCTGATTCCTGAGTCAGTTTGGCTCCTGGGATCACACAGTCCTAAGGGGAAGCATCCTGCTCCTGTCCCATCTCCCCAGGGAGCAACTGAGGTATGAACTGTAGAGCGTGCGCCTACAGATGAGACGTTACGTTAGGATGGGCATCTCCCCCATTTCTATCGGTTATTTCTATTTTCAATTTTTGAGAAGCATGGCTATCACTTTTATGAGTCTGGCAAGTGTACCAAACTGCCATCGCAAAGGACATCCTATCCCTGCTCCTACAACCCCCGCCCGCCAGACAGGAAATGCTGCTGTTACCTGGACGCCACTCGGAAGTATTTCTGGATGAAGTAGCACACCACAGCTAGGGGTAAGAGGGCCACGAGGAACACAGGTGTGACGTAGGAGATGACAGTCAAGGCGGAGACACAGAGTAGAGTGGATCGGCTCAGACACTCCAGCGTGGATGGGATGTGCTGGGGACAAAGGGGAGACAGTGGGGATGTTGCTATGTTAGACTCTTTGGAGTATCATTTGCTGTCATGTTTGTCTCTTACTTTATTCCAGGCTGATGTGTATCTGTCTGGCTGCCCTGCAAACTCTCTGGGGGCAGGAGTCCAGACTCTGTTTTCTCACCATCTAGTAAGATGTCAGTAAAGGAGATAGGCTGAACCCATGTGAATATTCAGAATATTCTGGAACCTTTCTAAATGAGCCAGTGGAATCTTCAAACAGCCTTCAGTCTTAGGAAAGCTCTCAGGGGAAGCTGTAGACCCCAAGGCAGTGTCGGTCAGAGCAGAACACTTGGGCTTCCCACTCAGGGACACTGGGCTCCCCACACAGGGATACTGGGCTCCCCACTCACTCAGGGACATTGGGCTCCCCACACAGGGACACTGGGCTCCCCACTCACTCAGGGACATTGGGCTCCCCACACAGGGACACTGGGTTCCCCACACAGGGACACTGGGCTCTCTACTCAGGGACACTGGGCTCCCAACTCAGGGACACTGGGCTCTCTACTCAGGGACACTGGGCTCCCAACTCAGGGACACTGGGCCCCCCACAAAGGGCCTTGCACATCTATGTGGAGGCCAGTGTCTAAGAGGAAAAGCTCCCAGGGCTCTCGGGCCAGCACAGCAGTCAGTACCTGGTCAATGGTGTTACAGTCAGATGAAAATCTGTTCAGGATACTCCCCAGGGGCGTGGTCTCAAAGAACCTAAGAGGCAAGCAGAACCAGAATTAGTTATTGACTGATCTACTCTTTGTTTATGAAACGAGGGCAGCTATTTGCTTGATTTAAATATTTCTAGAACCATCTGTGGATCTCACTTCCTAGAGGCAGTTGCTTTTGTGGGTCTGCAAATATCTGGCCTGTGTCCTTGAGAATTCCTGCAGCTACTCAAAAGGGTGTTGGCCTCCGTTTAGCCTTCCTGACTCTCAGGCTCACCGTGACCACTGAGAACCTCCTTGGCTTGACTTCCCTTGGGACACAGAGCCCTCTCCCAGGAGAGCCGTTCCCTGGGGACAGTCTGTCAACTGGATGACAGTGAGAAGCTATGTCAGCTGTCAGCACTCTGGCTGCGACCTGGAGTTGGCCCAACCCTGCCAGAGAACTTCTGAACTTCTGACTAGGGGCAAACAGAGGGTAAGTTAACGAGGCGCCATGTCCCCCAGCCACAGAGTCAGCAAAGCTGGAGAGTCAAAGAGTAGCCAAGCAGAGCGCTAGCTATGAGGTAGAGTTACAGAGGTCTGGAAGCCACGAGGCCGGGGAACCAGCATGCTCATGTGGTTGCATATCAGTTTGACCAGCCAGTCGGGCATGATGTTAAAGCGTCTCGACACCTGACACTTTCAGGGCTCTGTTCCATCTCATTAGGGTGATTCAAACAGTTAATCCTACTCCCCCCACCCCCCAGTGTCAGAAAATGCAGTCTGCAGAGGGAGTTGGGGAGAGGAGGCAGTGGAACTTGTGGGCAGAGAGATTATATCACCCAGGGAAGGAAATTAGCTTTATCAGAAGCCCATAGATGCTCAGGTTGAGGGCTGATGGGACTGTCCAATGAACCAGCCATATAAGATGCTCACAGGGGTCTGCTGAGCAAATGCCAGTTCTCCCTGCTTCTTGCATAAGGACACTTACACACACAAATACACACATACACACACATGAGTCACCCCCACAAGCCTGGGACAGAGGTCATCGGTGCTCATTTCATAGATGGGGGATTTAAGATGCAGAGCATAGTGACCTGCCCCGCTGTGGTCAGGTTTGGGGTACCTCATGGGGGCCAGGATGATGCGATTGAGCAGGCTGCGGTGCAGCCTCTTGGCCACCTTCAGTCCTGTCCACTCCACAGTGACAGAGGTGACAAGGCACAGTGCAATTCCCAGGCTGCAGAGCACGGTGAATACCATGGCATAGACAGACTGGTCCAGGGCGCATTCCTAAGTGGGAAGAGAGCGAGTCAGTGTGTCCTGCGGCTGTGTGCCGATTCAGCCTTCCCGCCGCCTCTCCACCAGCCCTGTTATGGACTGCAGTTGTACCTGGCTGAGGGAGCAGTTCCTGGCAGCAGGGCTCAGGACCAGGGCACTGTCCGTCCACTTGGCCAGCCAGTAATCAATGGCCACCAAGACCATGTGCTTGAGTAGCTGGGAGAAGACAAGCAGGGACAAGAGCAGGACGCCGGCAGAGGACAAATACTTAGTGCAGGCCCGCCATGGGATCTTGGCTCGCTGATGCAGCACCGAAGATAAGTTGTCATCTTCCTCGCTCTCGGCCGCCTCCTCTGCAGGTCGCAAGAAACCACCCTGAAGCTTCACAGATCACAACCCTCTGAAGGTCAACCAGGGGACATCTCATTCCCACTTACAGATGGGAAAACATAGAGAGAAAGAAGACGCTTAATCAAACCACACTACTCGACCATGTCCAGAACCCCCGGGGCTTCAGTTTCTCTCTGTGTGATGGCTAATACTGTCAACTAGAATCACCCATAAGGCAAACCTCTGGGCAAACAGAGAGGGGGGTTATCTACAATAGGCTACTTAAGGTGGGCAGACCTGCCCACTGTGGGCGGCGCCATACCTTAAGCTGGGGTCCTAAACTGAAAAAAAAAAAAAAAAAAGGAAAAAGTGGGCTGAACATTCATGGCCCTCTGCTTCTTGAGGACACAATGTGACCGTCTCCGGTCACCATGCCTTCCATGCCACCATCAGACCATATCCCTGCAAACCCACACAGACCTTTCCTAAGCTAGCTTCTTGTCAGTAGTTTGACCTAGCAAAAGGAAAGCAACTAGCATATCGTTGGTGTTAACTGCGCCCCCAGGCTGGTGGCCATACCTTCCTCCTCGTCCTCATCCAGCAGAAGGCCATCTCTTGAGGACATGGCACGGGGCAGGCCCTGAGACGGTTCTGGGGCTTTCCTCTCCATGACTGTCTCCTGAAAGACATAAGGAGCCTGGCCAATGTCTTCTTCCCACAGTGTGCTTGTGGGAAAGTGGAGGTTAGGAGCGACTACCTAGTGATGACTGGCTTACAGGCTGTTTCTACCTTAGGGCAGGCACACATAGACACATGCTCATCTTACCAGAATTAACTTCTCTTTGTCGACTAACAGCACCCCAGTATCTCAGAGGAGTATACTCTTGTTGTGTGCAGGAAGAAGCCTAGCCTTGAACTTCTCACCCTCCTGCCTCAGCCTCCCAGTGCTGGGATTACACGTGTGCACCACCACACCCATCTCTCTCCTCTTCTTGGTCTCTGAGATCTGAGCAACTCAGGTGGCATCATGGCCATAGACTGGCTAATCCTCACATCCCGCCATCCTAGCTGCAACGATCCAGTCAGGGTGATGAGCACGTGACCAGACTGAACTGTGAGAAGCTCTCTGTGGCTGCAGAAAAGAATCCCAGGGCTGCTGAGACAGCACTGCTGCCTGGGAATGGGGCTGATCTGAGAGCAGTGAAGCAAAGCGACAGAGAGGAACAGAATCCTGGTGGTGATCTGGTGACAAACGAAGCCACCGCTCTCTTGGGACATTTTGGTTTCGTGAACTGACAATTCCTTACCTGGGTCCTTTCCTTTGTTTAGCTAGCTTGAGCTGATTCGGGAGCCTTTCAACTACATGGCATGTGTGTGCACCCGATTCTGTCCTGGGTCCCTGCACAGGGGCCAGCTTTTCCCTTTGCCTCTGTATAACGCTACCCTGTCAATTGGAGACTTCCTGGGGGGCGGGGGATGAGAGCAGGCAAGGCAGGCACATCTAGAAGCAGAATCTGAACTTGAACTAGAATCCAGGGGCGGCTGTGTGACCCCTATGTTCTCACCTTCTCCAGCTCTTGGTCTTGCCTGTTCATGAGGGTCTTCCAATGCTCAAAGAGCTGGCACTCAGACCTCTGGAAGTCCTTGAGCGTCCCCTCCCTCTGAATGGTGCCATCCTTCATAGCAATGATCTGCCAGGGCAGCCAGGAGACAGGTTTGGCTCCCTTAGAGGAGTCTGAGACAGGGGTGTAGCATCTTTCACGCTCTATCAATAGCTACCTTAATCCACTGCCTGTGTGGTCTGGCAACCCACTCTTGTCAAAAACCATCCTCAGTGGGTGTCTTTGCAGAACTAATGAGTATCCCTTGGCCAGCAAAGCAGGTTACCCACAGGACCCCATCAACATCAGTTTCCATATGCTAAGTAGGCCAATTGTATGTTATCCTGAGCTGTACCTGATGGTAGAGTCTATCAGTTGGTGGTAACACGCTTGTTAGTCCAAGCAGGTATGGCTGCACCCAACGACACCACCATACATAGCTGCCGTGCATCCTGGGATCCTGTGCACAGATACCGCAAGGAACCAGGCACCTCCATGTCTGCCTTACTGGACTCAGGGTCGTTCTGAACTACAACCACCTGGCTTTCTGAAGTCACTTTACCTGTTTTAATAGCGTTCAGAATTTTGTTTCTTCTGGTGTTTATCATAGTGGAGGAGGTTCACATTTCCCATGGAAGATTTATTTTGAGAGAAATTAATTAACAGGCCTATTTGGCTCAGCCTTAAAGATCTGAGAGGGTCTCAGATTGTGGCGGCTGTCCAGGGACATTTTGGATTAGGAGTAGGCAGGTGTAGATTTCCAAAGGCTCATTGTCTTTGTCTTAGCATTAATCGATCCCCAATGAGACGGAGAGAAGTATGTCCCTATCTATTGAAGAACAGGGTTAGTTCTTCTGTTAGTCAGCATGGGGTTCACAGCACCATGTTCTGTGGGAGTGCTGTGGTCTACAGGACTACTGCCTCTTTTCCAGCATCCTCCACACAACAGAGGCTCCAACCCACTCATCCCCAAAGGCCAAAGACCCAGGCTTGGCTCTCCCATCTAAACAGATCATACATAGCCAGGGGAAGCAGGCAGGACAAGGCCTTCTAGACGGTAAGAACTGAGTGTCTACTTTTCCTCAGACTGTCCGGTGCTCCTCTAATATACACCAGAAAGGAACCAAGGCAGGCTGGGAGTGTCTCAGGCCTGAGCCACACCAAGACTGGACTACAAGTGTTTATTGGGCTGCACAAAACCACTTAGGACTGGCATCTTGTGCTGTGGCTATCAGCCATTGCTTCTGGGTCACATGGCTGATTCTTTTGAAGAGCACATGCGTGTGCGCGCGCAAACACACACACACACACACACACACACACACACACACACACACACACACACACACAGAGCTCCATAGTCTGTCCTCTGTGGCTCCTCACCCAGTCTGCATGAGGCAGGTACTGTAGCTTGTGGGTCACCAAGACCACTGTCCTCTTGTCATCCCGGAGCAGCTCAAGGATGCCAGCCTGCATCAGGTGGTCGCTCAGATGGACATCCAGAGCTGAGAAAGGGTCATCCTGAGAAAGATGAGGCAGAGGCAGGCTTGTAGGGAATGGCCGAGGTAAGCTGAACTCTCTGGAGTTCTAACGAAGCTGATCTAGGTATTGACGAAGGTTGGCTACAAGGCCTTGGACCACCCACCTAACCTCTCTGGGGCTCAAATGTCTCAGTTATTTAAACAGACCTTATCAATTTGCTCCCTGTCTCCTGAACCATAGATGGCTACCCATCTCCTATGAAGCTCCTTAGTACAGTCTCCCAGTCCCTCTCTAGTCTGCCCACACTTCCTTCCTAGCCCCACTTCTTACCTGACCTTCCCAAGCTCCTTCCATTCCAGGTTGCCAATGAGCCCACCCTTCTAGCCTTTGCCAGAGCTGTCCCTTCCGTGTGGTGTGCTGCTCTGCCTTCTGCGCAGTGATTGCTTCCCACCCACCACTCACCCTAATCCGAGTCCTTCTGTGTCTTTCCCTGACCAGCTCCTAACTTTTCCATCCTCTCTGTCCCAGGGACAACCCTGGGCAAAGCCAGATCATATCATCTGGATACTCCTGCCTGCAAGGCCCCCAAGATCTCACACCCTGAGCCTACGCCTGTTACCAATTAACTTAATGAACGGAGGAAAACAGCCACTGGACTTTTATCCAACAGAGTTGTTTATATATCAGGTGGGACCTTGGGTGGGCTAGAACTTCATAACTGCTGATCGTGGGCCAGGTCTAAGAATGTATGGGAGAAACATCACTAGCAAGGATTGTTGTGTGTGCTGAAGGGTTGGAGGGAGAAGATAAAGCTAGGGTCAGGGAGCTGATGTTCATTGTGCCGAGCCTTTGTCCATCACTGTCCTTTTGTTTGATTGACTCTTCAAGGCTCTCTTCCAGGAAGCCCTCCCTGAATTCTCCCACCATTAAAGTTGTCTCATGGTCTGGGCCACACAGCTTAGTTTTGAACTAGCTATATTTCCTGCATGTGTGTGAGTCTGTCCCCCTAATAAAACTTCAAAGCTTCGAGGTCAAGGGATGGGTCTTAAGATTCCTTCAGTACAAACCAAGGCACCTAGCCCAGAGCTTGACATGAGGTAGGCAAGTTTTATCTCATGCTCGATGGCTAGAGTGCTGTGTTAAAGGGTTCTGAGGACCCCTTGAGTTCTCTGGAATGATAGCTTGGCAATTAATTAGCAGTGTCTAGCCTGAGCACAGGCTGGGAAGTGGGGCCACACACTCCGTGTGTTTGCATTCTGATAGCTGGGCTGCGTAGGTGTCGACAGCTGGGGCTGCTCTTTTCTCCTTTAGAGAGGTAGTTTCTAGCCACAGCTCGCCTGCCCTTGTGTGTGCAATAACCCTTTCAAGGTTATTGCAAGGCTCACTGGGAATCCCAGAGTGGGTTATCAGCACTGTTCTAGCCTGCCTCAGTTTCTCTCTAAGTAAGATAAAGGCAGTATCTCTAGCATTTGATCCTGGTTAGGGAGGCTGTTGAATGATGATGATGATGGTGGTGATGATGGTGGTGATGGTGGTGGTGATGGTGATGTTAGGGAACCATGATGATGTTACAGAATCAAGCAGGTAGGCAGTCAGAAGTGAGGGCCCCAGGGAAACTTCATCTGGGATACTCACCAAGAAGACAACATTGGTGTGCTGGTAGAGGGCTCGGGCTACACTGATTCGCTGACGCTGACCACCAGACAAGTTGATGCCCTGTCATCAAAAGAGAGGAAAAGATCATGCCCTCAGCCCTTCAGGTTCTCACTATGCACTTGGGGCTCAATGAAGAGATGTAGTTATCCCCCAGCTTGGAGTGGCTGACCTCTCCCATCAGCCAGAATTCTGTGTAAATGCTCCTCCAAACTGAACTGTTCTCTCCTGGATGAAGGAAGGAGACTTATAAGACTCAGGGAGCTAAGGAACCACATGGTATTCATGAACTAAGGCAAACTCACAAGGTTCAAAAAGCTCCTGAAACTTACAAGATTCATAGGGCCTTCCCCATGGTTTTATCAGCAGAAGCAATTGCTAAACTGCAGTGAGTTGCACAGGTTGCTGCAGTGGACTTTGGGATATATAGCTGCCTTTGAGTCACTCATACTCCTGTAATTAACCCCAACAGACTCATGGGTTCACGAAGACAGACTTTGGGGGAACTGCCTTTTAGTCTGACATTGCTGCCCTATCTGGGATGAACAGAGATTTCTCTATGCTTTCCCAGGAGAAGTCACACAACACAGGACAATGGTCCTCACAATTTCATACTACTTGAAGCTCTTCAGCCCTTTCCTTTGTTCTGTTCCATCATTCATGCTTCCCGAGAAGGACCTCAGGACACAGTGGGAACATGGGGGCAGGGGACAGGAGAGGCTGCCACTAACCCGTTCCCCAATCTGAGTCTGGTCTCCATGGGGTAAGATGTCTATGTCTGGCTGCAGGGAGCAGGCTTCGATGACCATCTTGTACCTGGAGAGTAAAGACAGGGGGGTGGGTCAGCTGATAGGCCTGGTCAGAGTGGGGCCTCAGTCCTCGAATGGTCATTAGCCTGCGGGTTGCTGGGCCCCAGTGAGTGATGGCTTTAATGCACTTCCTGCCTTGTGTAAGCAAACACCATGAGAATGGAAAAGAGCTAAGGTCAGCGCTTACACAGCCTGGGGCAAGTTAAATATTTGAAGGATGAAATTGTATGGAGGCAAATAAGCTGAGTGAGGGATGGGAGGGGGCTTATGGTCCCTGAGTGGTGGGAAATGCAGTCAGAGCCCATGCTGGGGCACCATCTGGGCAAACCACTGCTGAGTGTTTGGAGGTGGTAATGATGATGGCTGATCAAATATTTGCCTAGCTTGCTTTTCTTATCGTCATCTGGCCAGCTTTTAGCCTGAACAGGTGCCAGGCAGCGTCCATGGAGAGTTCGGAGTTTCTTGGTGACACATGTCCTTAGGCAGCTTCAGATTTGACAGCCATTTCCGCAATTTACTGACTGGCCTTGGGTAAGTTGCTTAAGCTTCAGAACCTTGTTTTCCTCAACCATAAAATGGGCACAAGAGTGTTACTGTGTCAGGTAAGAGCGCATGTATGAAGAGCCTGGTACCGTACCCTTCTTGGGCAACTGCTAAGTGATCAGTGGCTATGACAGTTATTAGGGAATGTTGTGGTGTGTGTGTGTGTGCCTGTGTGCATGTGTGTGTGTGGGGTGAGGACTAGAGATCACAGTGGATAACTCAGTTCCACTTCAGTCCTAGCTAGACAAGGCAGCAACACCCTCTCCCTCCTCTCATTCATGGGAAGAGGCTGCTGGAACCCAGGGGCATCTGAATCCTTCCAGATGGCCTAGAAGATGCTAGCTGGACTGCAGGATGCCCAGGTGCCAAGGAGCACACCCAGCCCTCCCCAGTCCCTCTCCTGGAGGCTGTTACCTTTGCTTATTGAAGGGACTCTCGAAGGTGATGTTCTCCTCCACCGTGGCATTTAGCAGCCATGGTTTCTGAGATGCGTAGGCTACGGGGCCTCTGCTCCTGGAACAGACTGAGTGTGAGAGTCTTCCCAGGGCGCATGCTCAGAGCAACTGTCAGTACGATCAATGGCTTAGGTTGGGGCAAGAGGGTGGACGTAACTGAGGCAGCCAGGGCACGTGACAGGAATCCATGGTGGGTATTGGGTAACACAAGTCAAGCTCTTCCTGACGGACTCAGACCTCCGAAAGGATTTCTCGTTCCCTCCACTACCACATTGTGTCTCTGTAACCCCAGGGACACAGCCTGCAACCACACACAGGGGTCTGGGTACAGACAGACTTAGGAACCTCACTGTTTAACCACACGGGTATATGAGGAGACTCAGGACTTGACTCATTTAAAAAGGAGAATCGATACAGGCCTTTGGAGGGAAGTCTCCCAGGTCAGAGAAGGAGACTCTATAGAGCCACTGTTGGCATAGTGCTGAGGCTTCAAGGCCCAAAGGAACATCTTGGAAAGTCCAAGCCTCAGGTGGCTAGGTTCAAGACTTTCATCACCTCCCAATCCCCAGCCCCTCACTGCTAACTTGAGCCTTCTCCAGCTCCACCGCAACCCTGAGGCAGGGAGGAGGACCCCCAACTGTCGCCAAACTAAGCAATTCCTTAGCCTGGCCTCCTTACACCCTCAGCAGCTGCTGGACTCTACACAGAAGGACATGTTTTACAGACACAGAGCCAAGAAAGTGACATTCAGTGTGCTGTAGTTTCCAAAGCCCCTCCTTCCCATCCCCCTGCCCCCGAAGCTGCTGAGAGTGAACAAGCATGGTGTTAAGAGATGGGGCAGCTCCCAGGCCAGAGAGGACCTGCAGCCGCTCCCAGGGCACAATGGCTCTACACACCCAGCACAAGTACCTGGCATCCGAGTCGGCTGCTGTCTCCCGCTCTGGGTTGCTGTAGTGGAGGAAAGACACAGGTCAGACACCCCTGATGGGCTGAGCTTTCCCTGGAGATTTCTAGCTCCTTCAAACCAGCTACCCACTGCTTACGTAAGCCCTAGTGTCCTGTCTATAGCCACACATGAGATTCTAGATGGGGTTAGCCCAAAGAGCCTCACTGCCAGGCCATGTGGGTGTGGGAAGAGACCCAGCACCTGGTTCATTTAAGAGGGGGAACAGGAGGAAAAGGCCTCATGGGGGGAAACGTCCAGGGTCAGAGAGGTAGGAGGTCTGCCCAGACTTCATAGCCTTAGCATTTAAGCTAGGTTCAAATGAGCAAGCCAAAGCCTCAGGCCAACAAAGTTGCACCCAACTGGGCAGGGTACTCTGACTGTCGCCAGGTTGGGCTAGGCAGTTGACAGAACCTGTAGCATCGGGGTGGCCACCTACAGTTTGGAAGCTGAGAGAGAGGTTCTGAGCATTAGCCGTGGCCGCACACAGCATACAGACTTAGACGCTAGAGGAACCAGTCAGGGAGACACACGGGCACTGGGCCGTGGCCAGCTCCAAAGAGCCCCACTGTCAAATGCTGTTACTTTGTTATCTTCTGACACACGCAGACTTTCACGTGTCTAGGCCTTGGCTCAAGTTGTGCAGTCACTAAGGTTTGAGAGGTTGGGACTGTCACCACACTGGGGACAAAGTGGCAGACAAGGCAGAAAGCCGCAGGAAGGAGGTGTCTCTGGGGCTGGAGGGTGATGCCTCTGTCAACTGGTGATTTGCAGAGGAGCCACCTTGCCTGGCCCGGCCCGCCCGCCTCTAGGTTTCCCCTGAATTCTCAGAAGGAGAAGGTTGTGCTGTCTCTTTGTCAACAATCCATTTCTTTTAGAACTCTTAGACTTTCATTGAGCATATTTAACACACCCGAGTTTTCTGTGGAGCACAAGAGATGCCCACCTCCTCTCCTTAGAGACCTTTGTTTTTTCCCCTGAGATCCCTGGAACCTCTCAACAAACATTTTTCTAATTATTTGTTTCCGACTACATTTTTTTTTCTTTTTAGTTTCAAGGTGGGGATTCTCGTGTGCCAGGCTGGCCTTGAACTTCTGATCCTCGTGCACTCACCTCCTAAGCGCTGGGATTACAGGTGTGCGCTGGCAGCCCTGGCTCCTGACATTAATCTTGGTGGTTTTCAGTTTATTCACTAGGTTACTCAGCCAGCACTGCTACTAAGTTCCAGAACATGGTCACCTCCAAACAAACCTTGTGTAACAAGTAGTCACTCTCTCTCTCTCCTGTCTCTCTCCAGCCTCTGGCAACAACTCAGCTACTTTTTAACTCTATTCAACATGACAGGTTTTTTTTTGTTTGTTTGTTTTTTGGTGGGGGTGGCGGCGGCGAGTAGGGTCTCATGTAGCGCAGGCTAGATTCCAATTCCCTATGGAGATTGACTTGCACTTCGGATTCTCTTGCCTCTATAGCCTAAGCAATATGGTTACAGCGTGCAGAAACACACCTGGTTTATGCAATGCTGGGAATTGAACAGTGGACTCTGTGCATGCTAGGCAAGCACTCTACCAACTGAGTCACATTCCGGGCCCAGACAATTTGTTTTTCCTCTATCTGAGTGCTGGGATTAAAGGTATGAGTCACCACGCTCCTCTCACCGTGGTATTTTAATACCCTAGATGGCTGATACCTGTGTATGCGCTATGGACCTTGGGATGAGTAAAAAGCATTATCACATCTAAGGTTCTTTTATTCTCCCCTCTGCAAACCATAGTTTGCCTTCATCAGAACTGCATGGCTTAGCCCCATGGCTCTGGGAACATGAAACAGCACAACCTTGGATTCGCACTTAGCACTCTCTCTCACAGGCTCCACCACGCCGCTCATGCCAACCTTGTCCTGAGGCAATACCTGGGGTCTTCTCCCTCGCTGTCTGGAAGGCTGCTGGGTCGGACAGAAAGACAAACAGCAGTTATTCCCGTTGCTGTCCATCACACTGGAGCGTCATGGAGAAGCAGTCCCTACTCCTCCCCTCCCCCAACCCCATTTCCAGGGGTCTCGGTGGCTTCCTCGGTGCACATCAGCTCATCTCAACCTCAGCACCTGATGGAGGACCCTCCAAGCAGCATGGGTTCAGCTGGTGCTCCTGGTGTTGGCCTGGGGCAGCAGAGAGGCTGGCTGGGCACCGAGGTGGTTTCCTACCCTGGACAGCCGAGCTCAGGGAGGGAACATGATGCTCCCAGTTACCATCGCTGCACACAGTGTCTCTCAGTCTGCAGGGTCTGAGAATGGGTGAGGAATAACTGGGGCAGCTGTCTCTAAACAGCAGGAAACGGCAGTGTGCAGGACGGGCCACCTTCTGTTTTCCTGAGCCTGCCAGTGCAGGGAGGTGAATCTCTCACAGTAAGAGGTGCCTTTGGGAAACAGATCTGAATCATGGGGCTAAGTTCCTCTGTGGTCTTTCTCCTGTGCCAGCTCAACACCTTTCAACCGTTCAGAAACAACTTCCACCAACAAAATGTGCACTTGTGATATACACGTGTGGGAAAAGCAACCCTCTCTGCATTCATGCAGGCTCTTAGGATTATAATTACTAAATTAGAATTTTTAGACAAGGCCTCCTGTAGCTCACACTGACCTCAAGTTTGTTCTGTAGCCAAAGATGACCTTGAACTCCTGATCTTTCTGCCTGCACCCATTGGTTGCTGGGACTGTGGACCTGAGCCACTGCACCCAGTTATCTTATTTTAATAATGCTGAAGACAGCCATCATTTATTGAGCTTTTATAAATCCTGATAAGCACTGTAATAGAGTGGTTTCTATTTTTTTTTAACTTATTTTTTTATTTACTTATTTTTATATGTAGGTATGTAGCCTTTGTGGAAGTATGTCACTTTTAATCCATAAAATAATCACCCAGAGGATCATTTTGATTTCTCAATGCTATTTTGCACATATATCAGACTCCGAGAGGCTAAGTAACATGTTCAAAGCCACACAGGCAGCAAATAACAAATATCTGATAGGTCCTCATCTTACTCTGGGGCAGGACCAAGTGAGGTCATGAGGCATTTGCCGTCACCAATCCCTGGCCCCTTCCTCTGGGTTGTGTGGTCCCTGCCCACTCTCCCAGCTCCTCCTAACCCAGCTTCTCCAAGCACCAGCTTGCTGTGATCAACAATTCAAGGCAGAGCACTAACATGAGACAAACTCCTGCCCTGTGGCTAAAGCCCAGGATGAGAGCTGACAAACTCCTGCCCTGTGGCCACAGCCCAGGTGAGTTTCTCTCGGGAGACTTCCTCCAGAGTAGCAAAGGCTGTGTGGTCTGCTTCTCCAGGGCCTCCCGAGGACTCAGCACGCCCTCCTCTAGCCCTGACTCAGCCCTGGCTCTGTTCATCTCGATCTCAGCTGCTCAATTAGCACTCCTAATGGACTGCCTTGCTCTCCATCAGTGCCTGTGTGAGCCTGGTGTGCCCTGTGGGATTTAAAGTCAGGAAGAACATCTTTTCCAGCCCCCACAGTGCTTAGCACGTGACAGATCGGTAATAAATGGAGCTTGCTAACAGGCGTATTAATCATGGGGGAAGAGAGAAGGAGGGGTGAGTTCTTGCTAGTGGCTACTGCCGTGCACAGTGCCAAGGAGTTGGCACTCAGTCTGGCACTTCTACTGCATTCTGTCCCCACTTTACAGATGAGCACACTGAGGTTCAGGGTTGGAGAATAGGCTCTATTCAACAGAGTCAGAAAGAGGGGAAGAAGTTGGGATGCTAACCTGGGATCACTTCCTTCCTCTTTCTATTGTATCCCTAAACTTCTAGCAGGAGCCTTACCAAAGCTTTGTGTATATATTTTAAGCTAAAAAGTAAAGACTAGTACATTTGGCAAGCATGTTCTCTCACTGACTGCTGGAGTGTGTGCATGTGTGCGCGCGCATGCATGCGAGCACACATCTGTGTATATTTTGTATGTACTTGTTCATGTGGGTAAGCAGTTCAAGGCAGAGGTCCTCATCGAGTGACTTCCTCAGTTGCTCTCCACTTTGTTTTCTTGAGACAGGAACTCCCAGAAACTGGAGTTCACTGTCCCGCAGACTCTGGGAACCCAAGTTCTGGATTACATAGAGCATGCAGCCTTTTACACAGCACGGCACAGCAAGCAAGCAGTTGCTGACTGAATCTCTCTAGGGTACCTCTGTTCTCCTGGCCCGCACATTGTGTGCCAAGCTACACCATGGCACAAAGCCTGCCCTGCAGGGGCCATAGTCTGATGGGTGAAAGCAGACAGACAGAAGAAAGAGAACTACAGGAGCCCAGAAAAAAGTAGGAGGAACCAAAGTGTTAGAGAATTTTGAGGAAGATGATACACAACTGGATGAAATGAAAAAGACAGGAAGCACAAGAAGGTGAGATAGTACATGTATTTTATCTTCTTCATACTTGTGTAGCTTCCCTAGCTTGTGGTGCATTTGAATTTTATTTTTAATGATGTGTATTTGTGTGTCTGTGTGGGTATGTGCATGTGTGCAGTTACCTAGGAAGTCTAGAGGAGGCTAATGAGGAGTCCCTATTTCCTTACCACTGTGGTGTGTGTGTGTGTGTGTGTGTGTGTGTGTGTGTGTGTGTGTAAGAGAGAGAGAGAGAGAGAGAGAGAGAGAGAGAGAGAGAGAGAGAGAGAGAGAGCAAGCTAGCTTTAGCAGCACAGCACATAGCTCGGCGAGGAGTGAAGAGTGTGTGGGTGGGCAGTGAGGGGCTTGGCAGGGGGGTTGCCCTTCTGCCCTGTGCTTGTCTGACACAGTGCAGGCAGAGGGAGAACCGAGTGCCTCAGTGCGCACTGTGCTCTGAATATAAAGTGTTCCCACAGGCTCCTGTACTGAACACTGGGTCTCCATTTGGCAGTACTATTTAGGGAGGTTGTAGAGGTTGGGAAGAACCTAGCTGTAAGTGGGACCTAGCTGGAGGAAGTGGGTCACTAGGGTGAGACCTTGTGGCTATCTTTTCCCTGTCTTTTTTACACCCTCTGTCCCTCTGCTTCCCATGAACCATGAAGCTGTCTATCATCCTTCCCGGCTGCCACAACATACGCCCCACCCAATCAACTGGGCCAAAGGCTATGGATTTTGTTTGCCTGTTTTAAGGGCAGAGTCTCACTCATGTGGCTCAGGCTGACCTGGAACTCACTGTATACACCAGGCTGGCCTCAAGCTCACAGAGATCCAAAGGGATCTTGAGCCTAATTTGTTTTCCTCCCTTAAATGAGTTCCTCAGGTGTTCTGATCACAACAGTGCAGAGTAACTCACGGCCCCCAGCATTCATTCAAGATCCTGGCGATGAATTAAAACGGGAGATGAAGAACCTCGGGTAGACACCTTAATCTAAGCACTCAGGAGAGAAAGTCATGGAGTTCTCTGTAATGTGCAGGTCAGTTTGACCTATATAAGATTTAGGAGGATCAAGGCTATGTGGATAGACCCTGTTTGATAAGAAAGAAAGAAAGAAAGAAAGAAAGAAAGAAAGAAGAAGAGAAGAGAAGAGAAGAGAAGAGAAGAGAAGAGAAAAGAAAAGAAAAGAAAAGAAAAGAAAGAACAGCAACAAAGAACCAAGGGGTGCCTTCTTAATGGGACAGACCGAGCAGAATGTATGGGCTGCATATTCTGTATACTGTGTATTAAATGTTAAATAAATATACATTATGTTAAAAAAAAGAAAAGAAAAGAAAAAAAAAAACCTCAGGTAGGACAAGGTAGGACAGGGCCCGTACAGTCCACTGTTCTTCCCTCCTTCAGGCCTGTGAGTGTCCCGAAGTATTTTTTTCCCACTCATAGCCCCCTGTGCAGTGGCTGCCAAGGCTAGATCTCTGAGATGCAAAGAAAGGGCAGGGTATTTTTCATTGCTTAAAAGGAAGAAAGTAAGTTCCAGGAAGGTGATGTCGCCTGCCTGAGGTCGTGGAGCAAGGAAGTGGCACAGTCAGAACTAAGCAGGCCACCTGGTTCCCACGCCTAGCTGGTCCTACCCGAGTCTCTTGTCCACTTGTCGCCTTCAGGAGGCACCCGAGTCCCCAGTCTCTCCTCAGCACGCTTGGGTACATCTAAGGGTGGGAGTCAGGCAACTTGGAGCCAAACACCACAAACCAACAGGCAGGCTCTGGGAAAGTCCCACAGCAAGTGGGGGTATTATTGGGCATAGACAGACACACTGACAGGTCACATGCAGGTGCTTTAAGAGGTGGTAGAGAGAAGGTATCAGGGAGTCCTGGGAAAACCAGATTTGTACGTTGTCACCTTTTCCCCACCCTGTGCTTTCTTGAGACCTACTTCCTGATGGCTTTTGGGGACATTAGAAGGACTGACAGCCTTATTTTTCACTTCCCAGGAAACGAAATGTACCTGAGCGTGTCTGCTAATATTGACTTTTATTAACATGTTTTCTTCTTAGAGATTACACAGGGAGTTTGGAAACTCCCAGGCTGACAGTTAACTGAGTCAGGAAGCCAGGGAGAGGCTGGTGACTCATGAAAGGGAGCATGTGGGAGTCACGTGGTTCTGAGATTCAGAACCAGCATCTGCTCAGGTCAACTCTCCATCCTGGGTCTCCTTCTACATAGCCCTATCTGCCTGGAGTATCCTGGGGGCAAGGGCCAGACCTCCCTCCCCTTACTTAAGCAGAAAGGCTTTTAGTGAATAGCCTGGAGCCTTAACGGACCGATCAAAGCACAATGTGGGGTTGCAGTCTCAGGGCTGGCTCCTCCCCAGAGTGGGTGCAGAAGCCTGGGTTAGGGAGCAACTTGGGCAAAGGCTTATGGGAGAGACACACATTAATACAGTCCCTAGCTGTCCCTGGTTCATTCATTTGTAAATGAATTCATTTGCTAAAGTGACTATGGATTCAGAGAGAAAAATAAAACGTGGTTCTTGTCTCCGGGGAGCTGACTGTGGTCTCTCCTGGGAGAGAGGCTAGAAGTACAGTATGGGAATTTTGTTCTTGGCAAGGAGGGCCATAGCAGAATAATAACCTTTATCATAATATTCCTAGGGCTCCTGCTACATGCTAGGTTAATCCTCTCGTCGCCCCCGCGGGTTAAAAGGGGAAACTGGTACAGGATGCTTATGGAATTTTCCAAAACACACAGATCAAATCTCATCTCAGGCAGCTTGCCCCAGAGCATCTGCTCCTGCCTGCTCAGCCGTACTTAGCTCATTTGGTCCTTGCAGGAATAAATGAGCAGTTGTACCAACAAGCTCCATTTCCCCAGAGCAATCTCGATGCCGTACCTCCCTAATCTCCCAGTTTCCGGCCCTGCACACCCCTGGAACTCTTTCTGGTCTCCTGGCCACCAGGGTTTGGCTTTGGTAAGGAGACCCTGGCCTCTGGCTGTAGGCTTGCTGTAGGCGCTACCAGGAGGGGTCTCCAGGTTAAAGGCTATTTTGTTCTTGGCTCACTTTGCAAGGGCACCATCTCTCAGAAGACCCGAGGGCCAATGTCTTGGGTTCGGGGTTCCTCCCAGGAGCGAGAAGCATTTAACGTTCTTAGCTCCCATTCTTAGCTCGTTGCCTCGAGATAGGTGTCCAGATGGAGACAGGGCTACCTAGGGCTTTTCAGGACAAATGGAACCAACTCAGCCACATCAGTTTAGACTCTCTCAGAGTCAACTGACCTCTCCCCTGGTCCCGTCCCCTACTCCATCGTCCTTTATCAGAAGCAGGCCGTTCTACAGCCTTTCAGCTTCACGGTCTTTCTCATGCTGCTACGTTTAATCATGGCACGCTCCCTTCATCTGCCTCTCGCCACTGAATCCCACACACTCAGTAGTACTTCAGGCACCCGGAGCCATGCTCGTTGACATCAGCAAGCCTTTGCCTAGACAGTGACGTCATCTGGGTACCTTCCTCTTCCACTCCCTCCTTTTCCATTAGAGGAGCTCACACCCACCTGCAAGGAGCTTCTCAGAGTCCCCCCACACCCAGCCCCGGACCACAGAGCTCCTCCTTGTCCGGTGCTCTGGTGCTACTGATTTTCCTGCCCTCCCTTTTTGCTTTTGAGACAGGCTTGGCTGCCCGGAGACCTGATCTGTAAACCAGGCTGGCCTCGAGATCACAGAGCTCTGCCTGTCTCTGCCTCTGAGTGCTGGCACTAAAGGCATGTGCCACCACCATGCCCAGTAAGGAGCCAAGTCTTAACTATCATTGCATTCTGTGACTGGGCACAGGGTCTGGCGTCACAGATGGGGTCAATCAATATATCTTGGTGGAATTAATGTATTGGTATGGAGAAGCCAAGATTGAGCCAGGCATGTGCACTCACAGTCTAGGGATGGCTACAGGTTAACCTGGTATGCCTAGGGGGAGCTAGCCCATGGAGGAGAGCAAGATGGATTCTGAGGAACAAGAATCTTGGTGCCTCAGCCTTCCTCCTGGCTTCAAACAGGCCCATTGAGAAAGGTGGGTTTTGATGAGCGCAAAACCTGAGGATTCATGTAGTGGCTCTGTGAAGGGTGTGTGTGTGTGTGTGTGTGTGTGTGTGTGTGTGTGTGTGTGTATGTACCTGTGACATAGCAAAGAGGCTGCTAACTTTTGGGTCATCGGGTGAGAAGTTATTTCTTCCAGAAGCTCTCAGGTCCCTTTAGCTCACAGGTGCCCACTTGGCTGCAAATTCTACTTATGCCAGGATAAGAACGGTGTAACCTGCTTCACTTCGGTTTCTCGTCTGTTGAGTGGGGAGAACAGGGTGAGGGGACAAACGGAGACACTGAAGCGTCCTGGACAGCGCCTGGCATGTGAAAGGCACCCAGCTTTAGCCACCATGGAACGGCCCTTTGCATGCCCTTGGCTGGGGCAGGTTTTCTAAAGGGAGAGAGGCAACAGCTAGACCCCAGCACTGAAGCATCCTGAAGGAGAGGCCACCAGCTGAATCACTGGTATCTCATGTCATCTGCTACCTCTGGTGGTCAGAGGAGCTAGTGTGATAATGTGGGGGTGGGATATCGAGAAGGTGAAGAGAGGGAGGGGCAGCTCCGGGCTTGAACTCTGTAATCTCTTCTAGAAAAGGTTTACCCTGGTGAGAAACTGAACCCAGATTGCCTTCAACATGGAGTATAGAGACTAATATTCTAGGAATAGGACCCAGGGAGGTGGCCAACTCTAGTGTCCTGCTCCAACACTGACAGAAAGTGACGCTGCTGCCACGAAGTGGCTGGCTTTGGTGAGGTCACCCTTGCTAAGGGACCGGATAAGCACTGGCTGCTTTCTTCAGCTCACAGTTCACGGAGGCTTCTGAATTGTCCCAGACACATGGCTAAATGACGGGCTTCACCAGAGCCCCAGGGAGCTGTTATCAAAGCTAGCCGTGGCCTGAGCTCAAACCAGTTCTAGGTCCTCCCCAGAGAACTGCTGGGGAACCTTGCTGCAGGCAGGGCCATTCTGCTCCCACACCACAGGACCTATCAGGGAACCCAAAGGGCTCACCTGCTAGCCCATGGCCACAGCAGGGAGGGAGACTTGTTACTGCTGGAAAATACCATTCGGGGGCAGTTTGGAAAAAAGATACCGTGCAATTCTCTCTGCTCGGGTTTATCAAAACCTGTCACCGTCATTTCCGTAAAAAAGAGAAAACTAATTTCCTTAAAGAGAGAGAGAGAGAGAGAGAGAGAGAGAGAGAGAGAGAGAAAGACAAACCTGTAGGGCAAGCTGCCCCCCTGTTGAACTGGCTGCACCCCTCCCCCACCATCCTGACTAAGCGCTGTGAATTCCAGCTGGGGGGCTAGAGCACCTCTTTCCCTCCTCGATGGCAGAGCAGAGCCAGGCTTTGTGGGCGTGGCTGCGGCTGAGTGCAGGTTCTGCACTCCTCTCCACCCTCTTTATTTCTCAGGGTTCCCTCTCCTGCCTTTTAAAGATTCCATTTGCTATTCATCTCTCAGCAGCTAATTTCACCGCCCTTTAGAAGTAGGTGGGCATAAATAATAGATCCATGACAGACTCAGCCTAAGGTTCTGGCTCTTTAATTAAGAGAGTGATCTCTTTGGAAAGCAGTGTTTGCCTGGGTTACTTCTGGGCCCTACACACACACACACACACACACACACACACACACTGAATGGTTCCAGTCTGCTTTGCTGAAGAAAAACCTGAAACCAATGTTGATTAGGAGGAAATATAGCCCAGGAAATATGAGATACAGGGGAACGCCAGGGCCAAACAGTAGGAGTGGGTGGTAGGGGAATGGGGGGGGTGTATGGGGGACTTTTGGGATAGCATTGGAAATGTAAATGAGGAAAATACCTAATAAAAATATTAAAAAAGAAAACAAAAGAGTGAGAAGAACTAAGTTCGAATCTCTGCTCTGCCTCTTGCTAGTTGTGTGAATTAGGGCAAATATAGCTCGCATCTATAGGAAGAGAATTGGTAGTAATGCTCTGCTGGTATTCATTCATGCATGGAATTGTGCAAAGGACCGGACGCATCACACAGCAAGGGTTAAATGGACACGGATGATGATACGATAAGAAAGTCAATAGCATTTACTGAGTGTCTGCTCAAGGCACTTAGACGGTCAGTAAATGAGTGGTACACCCTCCACAGAGAGGCGTGGTTGGAGGGAGAGAAGCAGATGTTACCTGTTCCAGAAGACGGCCCCGGAGACCCTCTGCATCTCCCCCAGGGTGGCCAGAAGGAGCGAGGACTTGCCGCAGCCCACCTGCCCCACAATCATGGTCAGCTGGCCTACAGCAATGGAGAGCAGTAGATGGAATGGAAGCTGGATGGAGTCTGAACAACTCTCACCCAGAAGACTAGATGGACATGTACACTTAGCTCTGACTCTCCTCCCCACCCTCCTCCCCACCTGGAAACCCTGGGAAGCTCCATATTCCAGAGTTTTTCCTTCTGGAATTGACAGTGTTCTCTGGCTTCCCAGGTCCGTCCTCCACTCCCGACATCCTCTGCTTCACCCCAGTGCTCCTCCTGGTACTCCTTATAGTCCTCCCACAGTTCCAGCATAGCTCCCACCTATGACCCTCTGCCACCGGCCTGACCAGAACACGGCTGTGTTCAGACTCTCCATTTCCATAATCCTCCCAGAACACTCAAGTCTGACTGACACCTGTTAAGATGTCACTGGCAACAGAAGGTTTGACATCAAGGTGACCTCATCTTGGCTGTAGCCGGTTTCTGTTTAGAATTCAGACCTCAGAATACCCAGCTAGGCAACAGAGAGCAGGTGCTCAGCAAACATTGATTTGGCTTTTCCTCTCTTTTGGGACACGAGGGCACATCTGGAAGGGTGGGGTGAGCCCTACCTCGGGGGATACGGATGGTGATGTTGGACAGGGTGGGGATTCCATCAGGGGTCCAGGTGAAGAAGCCTCCGATGATCTTCATTGTCCATCCCCGGCATGGTGCAGAAGAGGAGAGAGAGGGAAGGACTTTCAGTATGGTGTGTCCCTGTCTCCCCTCCCCGATGAAGATCAGTGAATATCACTTCTAACTCTAGGAGTGCTCCCAGGGGCGGACAGTAGGGACTAAGTCCTGTCTGAGGCACCCTAGTGAGAGTGAGGAGGGAGTTCTCCTGCTGAGTGGGGTGGAAGTGCTATGCTTGGCTTCAGGAGTCCTCCAGGCAAGGGGGCCTTTGGATAGAGGACTCAGACCTCAGGTTCTTCAGGTTCTTGGTCTTGAAGGGGCTAAGCTTCTCTTGGAAGATGGCACTGAGGCTGGGGGTGTGGATACTGGCTTGAGGACTCCTCACCTGGACACAGAAGTTGTCAGCATCTCCATCCATGCTGGGGGTCAGCCTCTGCAGTGGGCCCAAGAGGTCCCGAACCTCTTCCCGGGCTGGGCGCTTGCGGTTCACAACCTTGAGGGGCTGTGGATGGTTAGGAGGTGAGGGCCTCTGGGCTGGGAGGACCCCTTCTGGGGGGAAATGTGAGGTTCCAGAGTGGGTGGGCACAAACTTCACGACGTAGGTGAAACTTGGGAGTACCAGGGGTAGGTTGGACACTTACCACCGCCTGGTACTTGCCCGCTTGGCCTTGGGGTGCAGGCTCTCGGGGGGCACACTGTTCCTCACGGATCTCTGCACTGGACAGGAACTCACTCAGCTTTTGCACACTGCAGAGGAAGCAAAGAAATGCCCTTCACCCCTGGGGGGCAGAGGATGGGGGGAGGAGGAGGAGGAGGCATGAGCTCAGAAAACAGTTCTCAGTGGGTACCTGGTCCTAAATGTTTCCTACAAAAGCCACGTGGCAGGGGGCTGCTCCGTGGGCCGCTCCATAGGACCGGGCAACAGATGTAACCAGGAGTTTTAAAAAAATATGTATTCATTTATTTTGTGTAGTAGGGTTGGGGAGGCTCTCCTGCTACAGCCAACTTTAAGGAGCGATCTTCTCCTATCATGTGGGTCTTGGGGATTGAACTCAGGTCGCCAGGCTTGGCAGCAAGCATCTTTTCCCACTACGCCATCTTGTCCCCCCTCCCCCCTCTGCCCTGTTTTCTTTTTTGTATTGTTTTGTTTTGAGACAGGGTCTCATGTAGCCCAGGTTAGCCTCAAACTTACTAGTGTAGCCAAGGATAGCTTTGAATTCCTTACCCTCCTGCTTCTACTTCCCAGGTTTTGGAGTTACTGGTGAGCATTCCACACCAAAGCTTATATATACACATATTTATTTTACAGTGATAGGAACTGACCCAGGCCTTGCCTTTACTAGGCAAGCGTACTATCTTGAGTCAACACTCTACAGTCCCCAGGACAGTTTTCTAAAAAAAAGTTTGACCTGTCATTTGGAGTAGTCTGGATCGCAGGTAACTTTGTTTGGTTTGGATTGGTTTACTGTTAAAGTTGGTTTCTTGTATGATAAGGGTAGCTGATGCTGAGTTTTACTAGTTAAACTAGTCAAGGTTGGCTGTGTTAAGATCACTTAGGTTAAGACTAGTTATTCACAATGGCTACTGCCCGGGGAAGCCAGACATTGTGCTAATTGCTGTCTAAGCATCATAGAGCCTTTTCCCATAACAGCTGCTCAAAAGAGGCCCAGAGCACAGGGAGGTGTGTCCTGTGATGGACAGCCCTTGGAATGTCCTTACTAGGGTCTTTCTCTCACCTCACTAGGGCCTTGACGGTGGACCGAACCACACTAGACAGCAGGAACAGCGGTGTGACCAGGATGTGGAAGAGAGAGAGAGAGGCAAAGGCCACCGAGGGTGAGAAGTCTGACTCTTTGAAGAAGCTGACGTGGCCCACAAAGGTCTGTGGATAAAGCACAGGGGGCACAGGGTGACTCAGGGTGTGGGTCCCCTTCCCCTCCCACACCCAAAGCCCAAGGCTCTGAAAAGGAATCCCGAGAGCTGATCAGGACTGTGGGGAAGAGATGGCCATCTTCCTCAGTCACCCCATGGATAGGGGTGGGAAGGCTCCCTTCTGGTCCCACCCCTCTGTGCCAGGAAGAAGCAGGGAGGAGTCCTGGGATTGAGTCTGCCCCTGTTCCACTTAGAATTCTGGGTGCTAGTTTCCCTAGTCCTCAGTCTGGTGAAAATGTAAAAATAGTTGCTACAGCCTCGCCTCCCGGGGGGTGGGGGTGGGGTGGGGTGGGGGGGAGGGGTCTGTCCCTGGCTACCTGACTGGTTCTGTAGTACAGTTCCCAGAGCCCAGGCCAGGAATGAGCTCAATAAATCACACTGAAAAGTAAATTCCCAGGCATGCCTGGCGGCCTTGTACTCCGCACTGCTCAGGGATGCCGGCCTCAGGGGAAATAACAATAGCTTTTAAAAAGGAGCCTCAGTCATAGAGCTGATGGAGAGCGGAGACTGGGGACAGGGGGACTCCAGGGATCCCCAGGCCTTGCTGTAGGACATGTGACCTGCCTCCACAACTAGGCTGTCCATGGTACAGGAACTGTTCCTAAATCTAAAAAAGCAGGTTATACAACTGTGTTTGCGACACAGTCCTATTTCTGTAGACATGACATATCATCTGCTTTTAAAAGGATGAGAAAGAAACACCCTGAAGATGCTGAGTGGGGTGTGGGGCTTTTACCTCTGTTTTGACTCTTCTTCCTGATGGTCCCATCAATTTCCACAACAGATGGGTGTCATTCTTATGTGTTAACAAGTAGACAGCTACTTTAAAATTCCATAGAAAATATTCTGACCCCTTCTCTCCTTCTCCATATATATATATATATATATATATATATATATATATTTTTTTTTTTTTTTTTTTTTTAGACAGGGTCTTATGTAGCTCAGGCTGGCCTTGAACTCACTATGTAGCCAAAAGTGACTCTGAACTGACACTCCTGCCCAGTGCTGGGAGTACAGAATGTGTCACCACGCCCAGCTCATGGAGCCCAGGGCTTTGTGCACACCATCCATGCAGTCTACTGATGGAGCCACATCCCCAACCCTAATAGCTATTTTAAAGAGAAGGCTTTATTCCTTCCTCTAAGTACTGCTCCTTATCCTCCAGGATCTGAGACAGCGCCCCATCTGTGTGGGGCGGGGAAGGAGCACACCTACATTCACCCTCACACCCTGCAAGAGGGTGGGACCAGGATGTCTCCCCACCTGTCCCCTCCCCAGCCCCGTGCAGAGGGGAAAGGGCCACTTACAATGAGGACGGCAGCAATGGGGATAGCTGTGTTCATGAAGACTGTGAAGGAAGCACAAGGCGAGGTTAGGGGAGAAAGGAGAGGAGAGAAAGAAGGTGGCCATGATGGCCAGGGTAGTGCATCTGGGTGGAGGCCCAGCTTGCTGGGTGCAACAGCAGAGAGGGCACCTACAGCTCTGTCCCATGCCATCCTGGGGCTTTTTGTTCCTCTTACTCCAGCCCTTGCTTCTGTCCCATGAAGAGACAGTGAAGGAAATCCCACGGGAGGACCGGCACTCAGTGGCAGGGCTGAGCGGTGAGCAGCTTCTGTCTCAGGGCCTGCAAAGGCTGCTGCATCCTGTACTCCCAGCCCCTGCGCGCCCCTGAGCCGTGCAGAAGCTTTCTAGTCTGCTATGGTGTAGTCTCCCCAGGTTGTGATCTACTGGCCAGACACAACACTATGGCTCTTGGGAGGGATTTCAAACTCCTTCAGATCGAGGAACTGGAGACTGAAGGCACAAATGGGGTTCTTCCTTAGGTCTAGGACTTGGACTCCATGCTCAGGCTGGGTAGCTGCTATCTGGAGTAGAGGATCCTTCCTCATTCTCTCAGGGTCTGGTGGGATAGCTTAGTGGGTAGTGCTACCAATCTTGACAGCCCGAGTTCATTCCTGAAACCGACAAGGTAAACAGAATGGATTCCCACCGTTTGTCCTTTCACCCCTACATGTGTGCCATGGTGTGTGTGTGCACGCACTCGCATACACAAATTAACTAACTCAACTCAAAGTGTGGCCTCAGGCTCCTGCCCACCCTTCTCTCATTCCTTCAGGCAAGCCTGGGGAGGGGAGAGGGGAGGCTGGTTCTTCAATTACCCGGATTAAAGCCCAAAGACCAGGAGGCAGGGAGCCGTAGCCAAGCCCAAAAGCTTAGCTACTGGATATGGTCTTGTCTGCTAAACAGCAAAGTCTTTGAAACTTTGAAGTTTAGACGATGCCTGGCTGTGCCTTTACTGTAAGAAGCCTGCAGCAGCTAGATCCCGCAGAGATGCCGGGAGCTGCTTCAGAGAATCCCAACCTGGTGGAAGGGCACGTGCGATCCTTGCACTCAAGGGCTTCTCCTCAGAAGATGGAGATAAGTATTGTTCTCCCAGCCACTGATGGGAAGACAGAGAACAAGTTCCTGGGCAGAGCTATCAAGCCGGCAGGAAAGGCATTTCTATCGTTTCTGGGGCCATTTCTAATGTTTGTGTGGTTTGGTTTTTCAAGACAGGGTTTGTGTGTGTAGCTCTGGCTGTTCTCAAAGTAGCTCTGTAGATCAGGCTGGCCTTGAACTCACTGAGATTCACCTGCCTTTGCCTCCTGAGTTGAATTTCTAATCTAAAAAGAGAGATGGCAATGCCCTGCTATATGGCCAAACCCCTCCGGGTAGTGGGAGCCTTCTGTGAGACTCGTGGGCATTTGATCAATATTAGTATTAACTACGGCCATGTTTCAACTTCCCTTCCTGACAATGTACCCACATGATAGCACCCCACTGCTAAATTATGGTTTATTTCAGGAGTAGAAACATTACCAGTTACACCCATGGTACTGAGGGTCTGGGATAGGACATAGCATAGCTTCGACTGTCTGGGGAAGACACATAGCTGTCAGGTTTGCACCCTCACCTGTCAGCCCCATAGCCACCCAAAGTAGCATCACTCTGGCTGTCAGAGCCAGTCATTCCAAGGCACACTCAGGACCCAGGCTATAATCCATCAAGATAAGATTAAGATAAGAAGGACTTGGTGGCGGGAGCATTCATGCCTCGCCCTTCCAGCCCTACCCCCATCCAAGATCCCTCCATTCTCTCAGCAGCAGGGACTGCAATTTAGATCGGGGATTGATACAACTCACAGAAAAAGCAATCTAGATAGAGCTGCATATCCAGAGTGAGGATAGTTCCGACCTTCTGACCCTGTATCCCACATCCTGGGCGTTCATCCTGAATAAGCACTCAAGAGAAAGGAAGGCTAACACATCAGCGAGACGGTGCAGCCTCAGGACCATCACTGTAAAACACAGCTCAGCTGTAGCAGCAAGCCACCCAGAATGAGGTAGGCTGGGAACTTCCAATGAGGGTGGGCACCTTAGAAAGTGACGGTAAGCACCTCTGGGGGACACTTGGCAGGCAGAAAGTGTGTGATAATTGATATCTCATTCTAATGCATGTTTCCCCTGGTCATGATTTTAAAAATATGTATATTTTTCTGTTTTATTGCCTTTATTTTTAGAGATGCCTGGACTCCTTTGAGGAATGAGACAAGCTATAAATAAATTAAAAATGAACATTTTGGAGCTGATGCAGCAGTGTGGAGCCTGCGTGTGACAGAATTCCTTGCTGTGCTGTGCTGTGCTGTGCTGTGCTGTGCTGTGCTGTGCTGTGTGTGCTGTGCTGTGCTGTGTTGTGCTGTGTGTGCTGTGCTGTGCTGTGCTGTGCTGGGCTGTGCTGTGTGTGCTGTGCTGTGCTGTGTGTGCTGTGCTGTGCTGTGCTGTGCTGTGTGTGCTGTGCTGGGCTGTGCTGGGCTGTGCTGGGCTGTGCTGTGCTGTGCTGTGCTGGGCTGTGCTGTGCTGGGCTGTGTGTGCTGTGCTGTGCTGTGCTGTGTGTGCTGTGCTGTGCTGTGCTGTGCTGTGCTGTGCTGTGCTGTGCTGTGTGTGCTGTGCTGTGCTGTGCTGTGCTGTGCTGTGCTGTGCTGTGCTGTGCTGGTTGTTGCAGGAGAGAACTGAGAATGTGATTTTTCCAGTTTCCTCTCCCTCGCCTGGAAGGATGACCAGTACAGGAGGAAGGATGACCACTACAGGAGGTGCCGAGTCCCCTGTGGCGTGGGAGCTGGGGCAGGGGCATCACCAGTCGCTGTATTTCAAACCCCTCTCAGAAGATCACCCCATCACCCTGGGAGGGATGTGGCCACCTTGTGGGGTGTCAGTGGTGCAGACTAGGGGTCTGGGTCTGGGACTCTGTCCTCTAAGTATGGCAGACAACTAGGGGGAGGAGAATATGTAAGTGGACAGGTGTGATGGTTTGTATATCCTTGGACCAGGGAGTGGCACCATCTGAAGGTGTGGCCTTGTTGGAATAGGTGTGACCTGGTTGGAATGGGTGTGTTGCTGTGGGTGTGGGTATAAGATCCTCACCCTAGTTGCCTGGAAGTCAGTCTTCCACTAGCAGCCTTTGGATGAAGACATAGAACTCTCAGCTCCTCCTGTGCCATGCCTGCCTGGATGCTGCCATGTTCCCACCTTGATGGTAATGGACTGAACCTCTGAACCTGTAAGCCAGCCCCAATTAAATGTTGTTTTTTATAAGACTTGCCTTGGTCATGGTGTCTGTTCACAGCAGTAAAACCCTAACTAAGACAACAGGCAACTGCTGTGGGGTGAAGACCTGAGATCCCGTTTTCCTGTGCCACACACAGCTCCGCAGGGGTCTCCAATGGAAGAAGAGGTGGGCAATACAACGGAGAACAGATTTCACTCTAACTCTGGTGCAGAGTGGGTGATTCCCTTTGACCAATTAAGAAGCAAAAGAACGAAAGCCAAACACAAAGCACGACAGCTTTCAAATTTTTGGTGTGAGAAGCGTGAACTGTGGGCTGAGTGACGTCACATGTCCTGGTTCGCTTTTATTGTCCACTTGACACAAACTTATTCCGGAAGCCAGAGTCTCCCTTGAAGAACTGTTGATCTGAAGGGCTGTGGCCTTATCTGTGAGACTGTCTCCATGATGTTTGGTAGGAGAGGGCCCAGCCCACTGTGGGCGGCACCATCCATAGGCAGATGTGCCTGGCAGAGCCTGAGCAGACAGCAAGCTGGGAAGCAGTGCTGCTTCTCCCCATGGTTCCTGCTTGCAGCGCCTGCTGGAGTTCTGCCCTGCCTTTTGCTGTGATGAAATGTGACCTGGAAGTGTAGGCACAATATATCTTCCCCCCCCCCCACCCCTGACTTTGCTTTTGGTCATGGAATTTATTAAAGTAGCAGAAAGCAAATTAGAACACTATGTGTTTGACTGTGAGTTTGAGTGTATGTGTATATCTGTGGGTGCATATATTTATGTATGTGTGAGAATGTGTGTATGTGTGAATGTCTGTGTGTTTGTGTCTGTGTGGATGTGTCTGTGTGTTTGAGCATGTGTGCGTAAATGTGTGTGTGTGTGTGTGTGTGTGTGTGTGTGTGTGTGTGGTTTTTGACTGAGACAGGGTCTTACGTATTTCAGGTTGACTTTGAGTTCATTGTGTAACTAAAGATAACTTCAAACTCCTGGACTTTCTATCTCTACATCCCGAGTAAAAGGATTGCAGGTGTACGTCACTACACCTAGCGTGTTAGGGTACGATAAATCTCGTGTGTCCAGGCCTTAAAAGCCACTCTAAAAGCGAGGCCTGTCTGCAATGGTACAGGGCTAAGGATATTGGAAAAACCCATTAGGAGTTACTCACTCCACTCAACAATTATTCTTCAGCACCTTCCCCTACTGCAGTCTTGGTCCCCAGGCAAACGTTGTGTTAGCCTTCCCCGCTCGCTCCCACTGCCAAGAAGACAACCCACCCAAGCCAAAACAGAGCCTTTCCTGGGCTCCCTCGGCTTTGTCCAAGGAATGCAGTTTGGCCTTGCGGGCACCAGCCTGACACCGTAATACCAGCAGCTTTTCATTTCCTAAGTTACCATCAATATTTCAGGAGTCATGTGCCGGAGAGGCACAGCGGCCATTTGTGCACTGGTTAACTCCAGCTTTGCCTCTTGTGGAGGGAGGCCAGAGGGCAGACACTCAGCCTGGTGCTAGCGGCAAGCTGTGCTGGCAGGAAGGGAAATTATGTGTTTTGCAGTGCAGTGCATGGGGCTATTTTCCATCCCATCTGACTGTCAGCAAAGGCAGCAGAGTGGAGAGGAAAGCAGGGGCCTGGTACCCGCTTGCTGGAGGCTACAGAAACGCATCAGGAGGCTCCCAGCAGGACTGACTTCTGCTCCAGGGCTAAGGACTCTCCTTGCTCCTCAGTCAACCTCCCTGCCAAACTAGGTCAGGGTACACATAAGTGACCCTCAGTGGCTGCCCTGATCGGCACAAGGAAGAACGGGTAATGAAGGAGAAGAGCTGGGAAAAGGAGGGGCCCAGGAGCTGGCTGTGGGGTGCACACCTAGAATCCGAGCACTCTGAAGGTG
This sequence comes from Mus musculus, assembly GCF_000001635.26. NCBI lineage: Eukaryota > Metazoa > Chordata > Mammalia > Rodentia > Muridae > Mus > Mus musculus. Next base: position 46,144,640 of record NC_000073.6, read on the forward strand.
GAAGCAGGAGGATCAAGGTTCAAGACCATCCTCGGTTACATTGCAAGTTCCAGGCCAGTTGTGAGGAACGGTCTCAAAAAGACAAAGATATAAACAAAGACAAACCAAAAGTCTTAGGCTTCCCGATAGAACAGGATAGTAAGACAGGCAGTGCGCGGAGTGTGGCCAGCCACTATGCTGTGACCTGTGGACACTGTCCCCTGTCCTCACACATGGCTGAGTTGATTCTCTGGCCTTTTGATTATCAAGACACAACCTGAGACTGTCACATTGCCTGTCTGGACCCCAGAAAGGCACAGAATATTGGCAGAGATGTCAACCACATCTTTAGTCTACCTAAGCTCCTTCCGGGGCTTCCTGCTCCAGAAGTAAACCCAGCGGCCTGACACATGACACAGAGTTTTCTAGAGTTGGTCTCCCACTGAAGGAAGGATAGTTGAGATGGAATCCACCACTGTTTTGGCTACCTGGAAGGTCTTTTTGCCTGGGTGTTTCTTCCTCACCTGGGGAACTCACGGTTATCCTTGGGAAACTACCATGGGTGTCACCTCCAGAAGGCACTCTGACACCCACCATCTCTATGACCAGGTTGGGTACAACTCATAACTTTTATGGGCATCCAGAGTGCCTCCTTCTGTCCTTGCCAATCACTGCACTCTTTCATGGACAGCTCTCCTATAAACTATAAACAACATCGGGCTAGGACCACTGTGTCTTCTCACTCAGTGACAAACACAGGGCCTGACACATCGGAGACAGTTGGTAACTGAGACAGTCAATAAGCATTCAAAGGAAATGAAGCCACAGGACCAGGCGAAACGAAGAAGACAGGGACACCTGGGACTGATCTTGTGGCTCTAACATGTACACTGCCACTGCTGATCTTCATAGCCAATGTCCCCTGAGACCGTGCGGACTACGCCCACCCCTGCCTCATGCTCGGGCTTTGGTAAAGCTCAGTACAGAGAGTGCTCTGCCATGGGCCTGAAGAGGGACTGGTGGCATTTTGGCTGGCAACTCTCACTCCTCTGCAAATGGTGGAATGTGGAGTTCCTGTGCCTTTTAGCTGCCAGGGAAAGACACCAGATATCTTGGTGACCCTGTCAGTGAAACCATCATAAGATGTCAGAAGGAATCATGTCTGCCATACAGCCTACCTGCAGGGTATGTATACAACCAGCCTGGAAACCCATCCAGCACCCCCAGGATGCGCCCCATCTGGAGATAAAACACCAGGGCTCTTTCACGTTGCCCGGGCTCCATGGCTGGCGCCACGGGTGAGAACATGAGATTCCCATTAGCTCAGCCTAATGACCTGTACCTTGATCCCTGGAAACAGAAGCCTAGGAGCCCAGGAAGGGGACAGTGAGAACCCACTTGAAGCACGAAGCACGCATCTGCAGCTAGGAGACGCCTCCACCCGACCACTTCCTCTCGGAAGAGACACCCTAAGCAAAGGCAAATATGCCATGCAAACAATGCTGGGCTTTCTGCATTCTGCTGAGGGACAGGAGAGCTGCACTGAGCTGTGCTTTTATATGCATTGGGTTATCCCACTGCTCTCCAGTCTCCACTGTATTGTTCTATATTGAGACTAATGTGTGTGTGTGTGTGTGTGTGTGTGTGATGTTGCTCCTTGAGAGGCATCCACTGTTTACTTTTTTTTTTTTTTTTTTTTGGTTTTTCGAGAAAGAGTTTCTCTGTACAGCCCTGGGTGTCCTGGAACTCACTCTGTAGACCAGGCTGGCCTTGAACTCAGAAATCCGCCTGCCTCTGCCTCCCAGGTGCTGGCAATAAAGGTGTGAGCCACCACCGCCCGGCCACTGTTTACTTTTTGTTGAGACAGGCCTCTCCATGGAACCTGGGCTTGCTGACTAAGCCAGGCTGGCTGGCCAGCCCACTTCAGGGAACCACCTCTTTAATGTCTCCCCAGCGCTGGGCTCACAGGCGCAGGCCCCACTTGCTGACTTACATGTGATGCTGGGACTCGAACTCAGGCCCTCACGTTCCTGCAGCGAGTCCTTCACTAACACTCGCCCTCCCCAGCCTCACGGCTGACTTTTTGAAGTTCCTGCATGAGAGAGAACTCACCCAAGCTGTCTTTTGTGTCTGGCTTACTTTTCTAGCATTCTTGTGTACAGTTCGGGGACTATAGCTCACAATGACTTCTTATATATTTTCTGAACGACTAAAGACTATCTCCAAAGAGGTTACCAGGGGCAACGGTAAGGAGGTGGGTACACTAGTGGCCTGGTTTGATGTATGCACATTCTGAACACATATTGAAACCTCAACTGTATCTCATAAATATGTATGATTATTTTATGTCAATCAAAATTTACACACAAAATGCTTAAAGGGATGGAAACGCTAGCTGCTCTGATTTAATCATCACATTGTGCATGCACGCATGAATTATCATGTAGCACCCCATACATAAGGACAATTAGGATAATAACACTATTGCCTCCCCACTCCCCTTCCAGGGACCAGCCTGTGGTGCCCTGCTTGTCCCTTTAGGCCTGTGGATAGGTCCAGGGCTCTGGGCAGCTCCTGCTTAGCTCCAGAGGCCCTTTCTCTTCTGAGTCTTTCCTCAAATCCTACTGAACCAGCGTCCCAAAGCCTAGGCTGATCTCCCAAGATCCTGAGGGAGGATCAGCTGGGCTTCAGAGGGCCGGGCACTAGCCTGGGGACCGGGCTGCTGCACACTCACAAAACAGGTTGCCCTTGGAAGTAAATATAACTTCCCAGAAAGAGTAGCTGCCACCTGCCTTCAATTGCACATACTGTGGCTGTCTTTACCTTGATACCCACTGTGCCTAGAATGTTGGGGACCCAGACCAGACTAGAATGTTGGGGACCAGACCCAGAGTTCCTTGCTGTTTCTCTTCCCCCTCTCTATGTCAGCCATGGGGAACCTGTCTTACTATCTGGGCACTGCTGGGAGAGGGTGTGTCCTAGCTATGGGAAGACACTCCCTCCACCACTCTTGTTCCTCGCTATCGGTTTCTTTATCACTCAGGGTAGAGCTATGGTAACACGCCAGCTCGAGGCTGGGGAGGCAGGCAGAGCTGATGAGGACAAGGCAGAAGCGGGCCTGGGAATGGGACACTGGCTCCTCTAGATGTCTGCTCTAATGACCCTGTCTCATGGAGGATGAACGGAAGACCGGGAACTTGGCTGTGCCCATGGTTCTATTCTGAGATAACTGGGTCTTAAGCTTTCCATTATGAACACACATATGCCATTTATGGTAGATGACCTAGCCACTGCTGACTGGACCAGGCTCTGTCTGAGGTATCAGATACCATAATATAGCTAGACCTGGTGGGCGTGGGGAGCTGTGACTATCCCTGGTGCTCAGGGCCAAGCTTTCCTTGTGAGGGTGGTGGCCACCTGGACCCATCAGAACCTCCCTCTAGGTAGCACAGATGCCATAACACATAGATGACCTGGGCTAACAGTTCTACTCTCCATAGCCCTATAAAGAGTCTATCTAGGAGACATTCCCGTCATGTCCTCCATTACAGGCCCCAACTCACTACCCCAGAGCACCCTGACGAGAAACACTGTTACCAGGGTGTGATGGTTCAAGCCTGGAATCCCAGCATTCAGGAGGCTGACGCAGGAGGGTTCTGTGAGTTAAAGGCCAGCCTGGGCTATACAGTGAGTTCTAGGTCAGACTGTACTAAAGAGTAAAGATCCTGATCAAAACCCCACCCCCAAAGAAAATGAAGCCACTTCCTGTGAAGGCGGTGGTCAGTACTGACCGTCTCGGAGTTCCTCGCCATCTCCTACTCCTGTTACAGCCTGTTCAAGATTGTCTCCACAGAGAACACAGCCTCATGATGCACCACGGCCCCAACCCTTTCACTACATGTAGCTCCCCGGCATTCTGGAAATAACATGTGGAGACTCCATAGGGTCTACTCTGAGCCACACTGGCCCCCATAAGCCTCAGTGTCCCATGTATAAAACAGGTGCCCACATTACAGGAAACATCTTCTATTGACCTTTCTTGCTAAATCCTATACAATTTTCAAAATATGGCCTCTAAATCACAGATTCTCTCTTCAGCTATATTAATTTGATTAACCTATACATTGAACTGGATTGCTCCTTCCTTCCTTCTTTCCTTCCTTCGTCTTCCTCCTTACTCTCCCCGCCTCCTTCTCTCTGGGGCAGAGCCATTCTTACCAAAATGGCTGTTAACTTGGACAGGTCAGAGAAGTAGACTGAGTCTGCCAGTGGCTACATGGCTACAGTAGTGGATTCATGGGAAAGCAGCCACCGTGGGATAGGTCCCTGGAGGAACGAATTAGCATCAGCTGTGAATCAAACTTGGACCAGAGCCTTATGACCACCCAGCCTTCATCATCCTCCTTCTGGCCAGGGGACTGTACACTGAGTCAACGACATAACTAAAACTTTAACTTCTAGAATGTTCTTTTTTGTTTTCTTCCCCTGATAATCTCCTTATGTAATCTTGTTGGTTTTGTATCTTAAAAAAAAAAAAAAACCTCTCTAAGAACCTCTCTAGTCCTATCAGACATGCTAACTTTATTATCTTTCTTTAGGGTGACTTATTATTTTAAGATATTAAGAGAAAATTACTGTATTATTTGTTTGTTTATTGTTGTTTGTTTTATTTTGATACAGGGTTTCAAGACACTTAGGCCTCAAACTTACTGCGTAGCTGAGGATGCCTTTGAACTCATGATTTTCCTCTCTCTACTTCCCAAGTTCTGAGAAATTACAGGTGTATGTCAGCATACTTGGTTCTCTTAATGTATTTTGTTGTTTTGTATTTGTGTATGGTGTGTAGGTGTGTGTGTGCGCATGCGCACATGTGTGTGCCTGTGTGTGTGTATGGTATGTGTGTGTCCATGTTTGTGTGCATGTGTATGTATATGTGTATGGTGTGTGTGTGTGTGTCTGTTTGTGTGCATGTGTGGGTATGTGTGTGTATGTATAGTGTTGATGTATGTGCATGTGTGTATGGTGTGCATGTGTTGGTGTCGGTGCTCTCGAGTATGAGTGCTAGTGCACACATCCCATGTGCAGGGGTCACAGGACACTCTCTAGTGTCAGTTCTCAGCTTCTCCCTTGCTCCTGACTGGGTGTCTTGCTGTCTGCCACTGCATCTGCCCATCTATCAGACTCATGAGCTCAGGGATTCTCTGGTCTCTGCCTCCCAATCATCATGGGAGCACTGCAGTTATAGACACATGCGATTGCGTGGCTCTTTGTGGGTCCTGCTAACTCAAACTCAGGTCTTCACTCTGGCTCAGCGGCTACTTCACCCACTGAGCCGTCTCCAGAGCCCTTTCTTATGGCTTTGAACCTGCTAGCTCTCTCTTTGATAGTGAATCTTCTCTGCTGGATTTTAACTTCTTTGTTAATGGTTAGCTCAGTGTTCGACGGGTTCTTTGCACTTGATTCCTGTGTGTATCTCTACACATACGAAACACAGAGTTTCATGCAGAAGAAAAGGCCAGCTTGGGCTTCTGCTCTGTACGGATATCTCTGCATGCCTCAGGGAGATGACAGCTTCCCTGGGGCAGTGACAGCTCCTTCTGACCCTGAACATTTTTCATGCTCAGAGGAACCAGAAAACCCTTGCTACCCTTGCTGTCCATTTGCCTTCTGTTGCCTGTCAATGAGGGACCAGCTCCATGAAGAACAAGGAAGGGCTCATCTTTCCTTCCTACTGGTGAGTATTTATGGAGCCCTGCACACAGCAGGCTCTCAATTGCACAAGTGAATTCCAAACACTGATTTCTAGGGTGGCAAGAGGGCTGGATGGTTAATGGTATATACTTGAAGAGGATCCTAATTCAGTTCCTACCAGCCACATCAGACAGGTCACAGCTGCCCATAACGCCAGCTCTGGGGAGATCCATGCCACTGGTATTCCAAGGCACCTGCACTCATGTGCACATACCCACACATACTTACAAACAGTGAAAGGTATATTATTAATAACACTGATCTCTGGGAGTCTGCCAGCACAGTCAAGGGGCCTCTATTCTGTAACCCGCCCCTCACCCATGTCAGATGCCTAGGCTTGCAGGCAGGTGCACTCACTGGAGATGGAGGTGTAGACAGCGAAGGCTCTGAGGCTGGTCATTTCCTTCCTGCGCGTCATCTCCACCCTCGAGCAGAAGATGTTCTCCCACGCGTACAGTTTGAGCAGTTTGATGCCCCGGAGCATCTCGTTGGTCTGCTTCAGCCTTTCATTGGAATATTCCTAGGGGCAGGAGTGGTGCTAGTAGTGGACTCAGAGGTAGAGGGGAGATGCTTGTGGCCCCTAGCTTGGCTGAGGAGAGGGTACCAAATCCATGTCCTCACCATCTGCCCAGCTCCTGTCACCACAAGCATGTTTATGGCCAGACTGTTAAGTTCATTTCATAGAAACTGAGGCCTGGACTATGAGTGTGGGGAGGACTGTATGTGTGGGGAGGGAGGACTGTTAGTGTAGGGATGACTGTGAGTGTAGGGAGGATTGTATGTGTGGAGAGGGAGGACTGTATGTGTGGGGAGGGAGGACTGTGAGTGTGAAGAGGACTGTGAGTGTGGGGAGGACTGTATGTGTGGGGAGGGAGAACTGTATGTGTGGGGAGGGAGGACTGTGAGTGTGAAGAGGACTGTGAGTGTGGGGAGGACTGTATGTGTGGGGAGGGAGGACTGTATGTGTGGGGAGGGAGGACTATGAGTGTGAAGAGGACTGTGAGTGTGGGGAGGACTGTATGTGTGGGGAGGGAGGACTGTTAGTGTAGGGATGACTGTGAGTGTAGGGAGGATTATGAGTATGGGAGGAGGCTACTAAGGTGAGGACCAAGGTAGTAGATATGGAGAACAGCAGAGACAGAACATGTATATCCTAGTGTACTCACCAGGGTGCTCCGCTGTGCCTGGGAGAGCTTGGTGGCCACAAAGTACTGTACAGGAGCCAGCAGAATGATGACAGCTGCTCCAATCAAGGCACTGACCCCAAGGATGTAGTAGAGGAGGATCACGCCCACAATGATCTAGAGAAGGTGACAACAGGGGGATGAGCTGTCTGCTCCAGGACTGCCATGTCAGAGGGCACCAGCAGCACCCTACCATCAGATCCTCACAATGCCTTGGGGATGGGGTAGGACACAGGAGCAGGTGTGGGAGAGCAGGGTGTGGGCACACATGCCGCTGAGGCTCTGGGCTGGAACCAAGGGTGTTTACCAAAGCTTGCTCAAGGACTGACTTCCACTCTGGGTCTCCTTTTCCGAGGAGGGTCTGAGACTGCACCACTTACTGTACTTCTCATTTGCTGAGACTGACATCTCATTGGAAATAAGCTACCCAAGAACGAAGGGGCAAAACTGCAGCACCTGTGCCAGGCAGAACTGCACAGGCGCAGAGTAGGTGCTATGCATTCAAGGCCTGGTAGCTTGCTCTACCTACTCACCAATCCACCTATCCATCCACCCACCCACCCACCCACCCATCTACCCACCCATCTACCCATCCATCCATCCATCCATCCATCCATCCATCCATCCATCCATCCAGAGTCTCATATACCCCAGACTGGCCTTGAACTGGCTGTGTAGCTGAAGACAGTCTTGAAGTTCTGATCCTCCTGCCTCCATGTGCAACACTAGGACTACAGTACGCTAGGCAAAGGCAAGCACTCTACCAACTGAACTGTATCCTTGCCCACCACCATCTCCTTTTGTGCTACGGGGGATTGAACTCAGGGCCTCTCACATGCTAGCCCAATGCTCTATCACTGACCTACATCATCCAGGTGTGCTCTTTTGTATCCTTCCACTTGGCCCATTTTAAAAAATTTTATTTTTGAGATAAGGTCTCACTAAGTTATCTGTGTATGCATCCGGTGCTGAGTCACGCTTTAACTCAGGCTAGCCTTCAACTGTAATCCTCTTGGTTTAGTCTCCCAAGTAGCTGGGGCTACAGGTCTAGTTTCTGTTGTTTTGAAACAGAGTCTTGTGGCATAGTCCAGGTTTAGCTGGAACTTGAGAGTGCCCTGCTCAGTCCCACAAGTGCTGGGATTATGGTGCAAACCACCATATCTGAGTCTGGTGTCTTTCAATTTTTATTGAGCCTGGCAGGCTTTCTTTGAAATGAGAATTCATTCTGTTTCTAGCTTTATGTAAATGATGGTCCACTTATGATTATTCATGAGCAATGTAAATCTCTCCTGCTAGTCCCCAAAGCTCTTGGATGACACTTTTCCAAGCTGTTGTCAAAGGCAAGCACCTTTAACGGCATGGCTTCTCTGGAAGAATGGACGTCCTGACCTCCTTAGTTGAAAGAAGAGAGAAAAGAAAGTCTGCCGGGCTTGATCCTGCATCTCTGCCAGCCAATCTGGCACAAGGCTCCCTGCCTCAGTTCAAGGATAGAGAAGGCGGGGCTCTGCACTTTCTGTTAACCACCGAAAGCCTCCCTCATTAGCAGGTAACAGAGGCTGTGGAATGACCCCATCGCCACGCTCCTCCCCCTGTTTAACTGGCATTAAAAGCTGGCACAGTGGGCAGAGGACCATGTTAAGAGATAAATCTACTTGATTGCTCTACCAATACCTTCCTGGGAGTTCTGCCAGGCACAGCCCTTCTTCTTACATGAGCTGTGCTCGCACGGAGGCAGCCAGGGTGTCCTTCAGCCACTGTGGTTCCACTAGACTCTAAGAAACCTTCCAGGGCACCTAGGATCATTTGAAGGGGTCTTCAGGTGGACTTTCACCAACTCCAGGGTCTCACTCTTCAGTTCAGCTGTTCTGAAACTTGAGGCAATCCTCCTGCCTTAGCGTCATAAGTTCTGGGAGCTCAAGTATACACTAGTACAGTCCACCAAAATGCTACTTTAAGAAATGTGTGTGATTTGAAAAAAGATTGAAAACTAGGAAGAATGAATTTGAATTTCACTATCATATGTGCACTGGGTCACCAGGTTGGACCCAGGACCCCAACTAGGTAGGGTTTCCTTGCCATGAGGCTAAGATTTGTGTGTTTTGTGTGTGAGGTGGGGTGGGGGTTGGGTGGCTAGAAACTAACCTAGGGCTCACGCATGGCAACCTGAGCTACATCCCAGCCCTCACTTCTTAGTAGGAATTCACACTAGTAATTTTTGTGTGCTGGTCTATTTAGTAAGCATGAAGGCACAGTCTCTGATGTATTAAAAATGATTATCAGTTGGGTTTGGTGCTGTGCACTAACAGTTTTAGCCACTCAGGAGGCTGAGTCAAGAAATGGCATGAACTCAGGACCTGGGGGCTAGCGTGGGTGAAAGAACATGACCCTGTTTCAAATAACTTCAACGGAGTGGCATTGAACTCACTCCATAGCTGCGGATGAGCTTGAAGTCCCAATCCTCCTGCCTCCACAACCATCCCTGGTTTATGTGGTTCGGGTGATGAATCCAGGTATCATACACACTAGGCAATAACATTACCAGCTGTGCTATACCCCAAATCCCTACAGTACAGCTTTTAGTATTTACAAAATTGTTCTTTGTATGACTATCCTTCCAGCCATTTAAAGTTGGTTACATTTTCTAATGTCTTAATGATGGTACATTCTCTGATCACTGCGAGATGTACAAATGGCCTGCAATGCTTGAGACACTGGGGACACTGCATGGATAGACCCCAGAGAATGGAAGACACACAACACAACACAACAACACAATGGACATAGGTATCTTCTGGTTTTGTGTCCTACTGCCTCCCCCAATGCCCTCCCCTGACAGGAGGTGCCCCCAGCACAAATCTGATACCTGTACTGGCATAGCCCAGAGGTTTGGGCATAAGAAGAAAAACCACATGAGCTGATTTGTGTCGATGGCCACCAGGTTGCAGATCTGCCCAGCCGTCATCTCCCCCATTGACAGGTTGGAAGTAGACAAGTGCATGATCTTATTGTAAATCTTGGTCTAGGAGCAAGAGCAGAGAGCTTCACATCTGTCAACCTTGCCATCTCTATCACCAACCCACATCTGGAAAGGACTGCATGTAGGTTTCTCTGACATCCCTACAGAGCCCTAGAGCAGCTCTGTAAGGGGCTCCGTCATTCTAATGTCGCAATGATCTACACCATGGATAATGAGCCAAAGGGCAGGAATCCAAGGCAGAAGCAGCAGCAAGCTACTTCCCCAGCAAGCGTGACCTCTCCCTCAGGGACAAGACATAATTAGCTCCTAAATCTTAAAAGCGGGTCTTCACATCTACTTGTGTTCTTGATTTACTGGGGACCAGGGCAGAGCACATTAAAGACGTAAAAATGAGGAATCGAGGAGCAGGCTGTTTTAATGTGTCACCTCAACCCTGGGGCCAAGTCACTGAGCCTTGGAACAAAGCAAGGGGTCAGCCTTCAGCAGACCTGAAGTGAGATCCGTCACGAGGGTCAGTTGCCCGCACCATCCCTAGAAATGCAGCCACCCTGAAAATCTCCACAGGGCAACATGGAGGGTAATGGCTGCCTGTGGGCTTGGACCTGAAAGCTTTATGTGTCTGTCGCTGGCATCTTCCAGAAAGATTGTATTTTCAGCTACGTGCTCTGGAACAAGGAAGAATTCTGTCTTGTCTTAAATGGCCACAGGGTGCCTGCTCTTGGACACAATTGCACTGCACTTCAGCTGCAAAGCCTTTAATCCGTCGTCGTGTTAAGCTTGGCTTGCTTTTGTTTGTGGGTCAGGTTTTCTGAGAGCGTGGGTGTTTTCTGTGTCTTTTCTGAGGTTTATATACAGCAGGGGGAACGCTGGAAATAATGGTGATATTTTTGGACAAATTTATGCACTTTCTATGGACTTTCTGGCTACGTGAAACTAAGCCTTAGAGGCTAGCCAGCAACTTTCACAGGCATGAATAACCTGTTAAATAAAGCAACACTTACATACGTGTGATGGTGGTGTGTGTGTGTGTGTGCACGTGCATGCATAATTTAGGAATTTTGCTTGGTAACTTACAGGTTTTCATCTATGAGGGCACATTTTCTGTAAGTAACTTTCTGGAAATCTTTTAAAGGAAAGAGGTCTTTTAGGTCTACTTCATTTCCATAATGTATGCTGTCATTTCCTTCTTGTAGCACATGAATTAATCTCTCTGGTTAATGTAAAAGATTCAGTTTGATTAAAAAAAAAAACAACTACAGGCTGATATATTAAAAACCCATTTGGGGACTCTTTTAGCATAATTGGAAAATACTGGGCTTCTGTGTGATTTATGACACACACATAGGAAGCAGATCTGATGACAAGACTATCCAACCACAAAATTGGCTGTGGTGGCACAAGCTCGCCTGTCGTTGGAGGGCCAACATTCTAGCTCACACACGGTTCGGTTCTTCTTAGCTCTGCATCTCCCTTGAACCTGTGAGGGTCTTGGTTTATCATGGGCATAATCACCGTTCCCACCTGCTGATGTACTTGAGCAAATTCTGTTTTCTCCATGGAAACCCACTGAAGCTGGACAGCATCATTTGCACATCTACATCATTAATCCAGGCTATCAAAAGGGCCAGAGCTGAGTCAGGTGTGGGCCCAGCTCAAGCCCAACCCTCCTCTTCTCATCAGCTCCTTTCCAGCGTCTCTGAATGACTTGCACAGGATCAGCCCGTGCTCCTGACACCACTATAGGGAAATAATGCCCAGCATCTAATCTTTCTGCAGAATAGTTTTGATGGCTGAGCAGCTTCGGGACTTCGTACAGCTTTGTGAAAATCAGCAGGGATGGCAGAATAGGCCTCACCCTCCTCTTTGCACAAGGAGAATGGCAATCTGGGGCCATGGGGTCTCAGATGAGAATATAGCTGCTGCACCTCCCAGGATTGGTGTGAACACGGACAAGCTCCTAGGCCACGTGATCTGTCCCTACTCAGGGTCCTCCATGCAAGCCCCAAGCTCAAGTCCTCATGGAAGCACTAGGGCGTGGGACACCTCTCCTCCATCCCAAGGGGCTTGCCATCCCCCGCAGGGCTCTGTGTCCTTTCTGACTTTCATCATCCTGCCAATCAGTTCTACAAAGCTTAGATCTATATGTCATGAATCTCTCATCAGGGCCCTGAGACTTAAGAGCTCAAATGGACCTTAGATGTCTTGCTGATCCATTATGTTGACAGGTTTGCATTGCTGCACCTAAATAGACTATCTGCTAGGCCTCCAGAATTAGAGATGGATTCTGAGGCCACAGTGTGTGCTCCATGGGAGGGAACCCTGCAACTGACTGGTGATGCCTGCCACTTTCAAGAGTGGGGAGCAACCAACCGCTGAGCAGCTGACAACTTGTGTCAGCCTAGTCCAAGGCAGAACCAGAGCTATCATGGCTTCCAAGCCCCAAGATACCTCCCACTCTCCACCACACAGCCAATAGTTAGTTCTAAACATGGGGAAAACACCAAAAATAAACTCACGATCTGCAGGGAGCATAAAGCAGGCCTGCTTCGACAGTGAAAAGAATTAGACCCCAGTACCTGGATCGCCCCTCTCAGGTTAATCCCAGTTTCAATGGCGACGTAGTACGAGGCTTGCAGGAACGTCCTTTGCAGCAGGAGGGCCAGGAACAGAAGTACAGCCAAGACATAGGCGTTGCCCAGGAACTCTTGGGACGAGACAAAGTAAACCCCAAGAAACTGTGTCTGTAGGACAGAGAAGACCAGTGGTGGCTGTTACTCCCTGAAGAGTGACTCCTGTCCCGCTGTTACAGCTGATTACTCCCTCCATGCCGGCAAGGCCTGCGCGATTCTTTGTAAATAAAAACCAGGAACGAGGGAATTGGGATCAGTTGGTAGATGACTTGCTGTGTAGGCATGAGGATCTGAGTTCAATCCCTGGCACCCACATAAGAAAGCTAGGTATAGCAGTGTGTGGTTCCCAGTGCTGGGAGATGGGAGGGGACAGTGCCTAGGGGTTGCTGGCCAGCCAGTAGCTGAATCAGTGAGCTGTATGCCCAGTGTGAAACAGTAGCTAGTAGCTGAATCAGTGAACTCTATGTTCAGTGTGAAATCCTCTCTCATAAAATAAGACAGAGTTGGTAGATGGATCAACACACACACACACACACACACACACACACACACACACACACGCACGCACACACACACATGAAGGCGTGCTCCTCGACTGATCGATCCAACCAAAACCTGCCTCTACTTCCATCATCTTCCCACTTGAGGGACCAGAACAAGGCTCAATCCTAACCCCAGGCAGGCATGACTCTCAGCCTTTCTTCCTCCATGCCCCTGGGAGTTTACTCTGAATGGAACAAGAATAAATAGAGCAGATCACAGGGAGCCCAAACGGAACAGCTCCAGCAAATGGCATAATGTGTTCTCTGCCTCCGAAACGGAACCAACAGTCTGCTGAGCAGTGACTTCTGGGCCGGGGGAGGGGAGAGACCCAGTGTGGACTGTGGGAAAGATGGGAAGGAAGTGCTCACAACAGCTGAGAAGAACACACAGGCAACCCTAGCCCCTCGGGCTCCCAGGACCTCCTCTTAAGTCTAAGTCATCCTCTTTGCACTCCAGAAAGACCTCAGATAAAAATCAGGGGAAAGAAAACATTCTGCCTTTGTGCTGAAGGTCTCGGGAAGCATCCGCCTGCCTGTTTCCAAATCCAGCATCACTGGCTCCCAGGAAGACTTTGAACTTGATGGGCCGCCACCCTCTAGCACGACTACGCCAATCTTCCCATGAAGATTGGGCTCTCACCTTTCTGACACTGTCCCTGACAGGGGACATGTGCAAGGATGTGGGAGGTGCTACAGGGCAGACCGTGATGGGAACAAAATGAGAAGAAACCCAAGATCGTGACCTTGGTAGTGACCAGGACAACTCGAGAAGGGCTCTCATGAATCTTTTCTGAGAATCAAGGGTTTCTGAATCTTGGCTTAGGGGCCAAGATGGTGGGAGACCTCACTCTCTAGAGCAGCGATGCTCAGCCTTCCTAACGCTTCAACCCTTTAATATAGTTCCTCATGTTGGGATGACCTCCAACCATAAAATGTTTCCATTACTATTTCAGAGCTGTAATTTTGCTGCTGTTATAAATTGTAATGTAAATAAGATTATATATATATATATATATATATATATATATATATATAATATACCTGATATATAAGATCTCTGACTTGTGATACCAAAAGGGTCTCGGCCCACAGGTTGAGAACCTGTGCCATAGAGAACCACAGGTGACTTGTGTACCGGCCTTCACAGCTCATGGAACCACCCGGTCCTGTCCACAGCTACTTCTCCAAAGCTCTACAGGTCAGACACCTCTTGATTGTGGGCAGCAAGAAATAGGCACAGGGGGCCAATGAGGGATGCTCTAAGGTAGGCCCTGCTAGAGTCCAGAGCTGTTGAGTCACATGACACTTGCCAAATCAAGTGGGGTGTGTGTGTGAAAGGCTGGAAGGTAGGGAAGAGCTAGAGGCAGCAGTACCTGACTGAATGGGTTGGAAGGAGTGAGAGATGAGATGTTAGAAAGCACGGTGCTCTATTGTTCTGGTACCCAGTGAGCAAGGTATCATCTGGGTCCCGCTTTACACATGAGGAACCAGAGTTTCATTGTGGTGAAGTGGCTAGCCCAAGGTTATGTGCTAGTTAGGGACATGTGAACTCAGACTTTCATGATGCTGAAACACCACCCCAGACCTGCTGTCTAGACCTGGAGTCACACTTTGACAGGTGACTGTCATCAACAGACTTATGGCTTGTGGCAGATGGAAACATGGCCACTTGGCTGGTGCTACATCAAAATAATGCAGGCAGAATGGGTTCAGGGAAACCCAGTCCTGTCTAATGCTCCATATCCCAGCATCCTCTTAGAAACCCAGCTCTGGAGAACAGAAGGTGTTATTTTAAAGCCAAACACGGTATCAATATCATTCTTACTGATGTAACTAAGTAATGGCCGTGACACAAAGATGGTAGAGCATCTGTTTCTGAATCACAGCATGGGACAGGGTTCAAAAGCTGTGCCATGTCCCACCACGGGGACTGTTAGGGACGCTGAGGTACTCATGGGAACATGATGCACCAGGATCCCTGTCCACCATGACGGAGAACCATGACCCGCTCTGCCACCAGCACCATCACACACCCAGGCTGTAGCAAAGACAGGGCAACTGAGCACACACGTTGGCCGGATAGGGGATTCCTCTCAAACACACTGGTCCATAGTGTACATTTTTAAACAAAGCAACAGAGAACTTCTTTTGTAGCTCGAAGATGAAGCCTCCAGCCCTCCTTCCCCAGACACACACACTCTAGGACTAAAGATCACATTGCTGTGGATAAAGAAACTTGTGCCCTATTCAAAACAGAAATACTGTCACTATGTCTGTCACAGAGTTGTGGGTAGATATCTTTTTAGTGCAGCTTTAAAGGGGTGGAGCCAGAACATCTAGGTTTTTGTGAAGATGTGGGTACACAAGGCCTGTGTGGCACCTCTGTGGTATGGAAGTGTGACATCCAGGTGGAGACAAGAGGATCATCCTTTGCTACATAATAAGTAGGAGTCCACCCTGTGCAACACAAATCCCTATCTCAAAAAAGTGAAGAAAAGAAATAATGGGTACCAGGCCAGGCAAGAGGCCTAAGAAGGCAGGCCCTGGTGATGCCTAGCCAAAAAGAGGACACCGTGCATCCTAGAAGGAGTGAAAGGCCTGTGGCAGGAGAGAAGAGACCAGGACCACAGCTCAACATCTGATGGAAGCTGAAAGCTTTGGAAGATCTCATGCCCTAGACTTCTGTTTTCACAAGCTCTTGGGGAAGCTATTTGCAAGTTGATGCTTAAATAAATATTCCTTTAAAAACGTAGATACATTTTAACTTATTTTGTGTATGCACAGGTGCCACAGTATACATGCGAGGTCAGAAAGCAACCTGGGGGAGTTAGTTCTCTCCTGCAACCATGTGTGTCCCAGGGATTAAATTTATGTCACCTGACTTGGCAGCAGTCAGCTTTATTCATTAGCCATCTCTCTGGCCCTAGCTATTCCTTTAAACGAATCAGTGCATAGGCTCTCTGTGCCCCAGGCTGTCATCCGGCAGTGGAGGCCTGCAGTGGCCACTGAAAGCAGTGGACTGATTACAGAGGTGGCTGAGGCAGCAGGACTTTGATGGGACAGTTCTGATGCTTCCCGACTGAGGCATGACTTAAAAGGTCCCTCCTGGTCCTCTGGAGAATAAAGAGGGTCCCTGGGCTCTCTCTGTTTGAGTGAGGTTAAAAGGTGGACCATCTGCCCTGGAGGGCCTGAGTAAAAGCTAGAAGCGATCTCAGGTCACCACAGGTAGCAACCTGTCCCCACCTGTCACATGCGCACCTCTGCCATTCTCCACCTGACATGGAGGTTCAGACATGTTAGAGATGAGCTGTACCTGAGTTTAACACCAGACTCATCACCTACCAGCCATGATGTCTCTAAAGGAGCCCCTCGCCCTCTTTGAGTCTCACTTTCCTCCCCTGTAAAACACTGGTTAAGGGATTCTACTGCAGAATCTTGTGGAACCATGCGCCAATGGCTTCCCAGAGCATTAGAAGTCCGTGTGTGATAACTGCTGCACTCAGTGCTGGCGACTGATCGAAAGGCCTGTGCACGCCAGCCAAATACTCTGCCCCGACTGGCCTGGAACTTGTGGTGATCCCCCTGCTTCTGATTCCTGAGTGCATGTGGGAACATTTCATTCTTCATAGAAGTATCATTTCCCATAGTGGTGTGTGTGTGTGTGTGTGTGTGTGTGGTGTGTAGTGTGTAGTATGTGTGGAATGTGTGTGGTGTATAGTGTGTCTGTAGTGTGTGTGGTGTGTGTGATGTGTGTGGTGTATATGTCTAGAGTGGTATGTATGTGTAGTGTGTGTGTGTGTGTGCGCGCGCGCAGTGGTTGTATGTAGTGTATGTGCACGTGTGTATAGTGCTGTGGCTTGAATTCTGAGTTTCATGTATGCTAAGTATATACTCTGCCACTGGGCTACAGCCCACTCCACCTGGTAGTCTCTCATGGTAGCAACAGAGACAAGGGGGCGTCTAACACAACCAGGGAGGGCTTCCTGAAGGAGGAGACACAAAGCTGAAGCATGGAAGCAGCAGTCACTTCAGGCACTTTGTGAACACTGTCACAAAGAGGCCACTGACATACTGACATTCCAACACCACAGAAACAGCGAGACATTAATGATCACCAAGCCACCCGGAGTGAGAGCCACAAATAACCCAGTGAGGAGGGAGGGGGAGAGAGGAAGAATAGCAATAAGAATAGGAGCTGGGGTGGGGAGGACAGTGGGGGAGAGAGAGAGAGGGAGGGAGGGAGAGAGGGAGAGAGAGAGGGAGAGAGAGAGGGAGAGAGAGGGAGAGGGAGAAAGGGGGAGAGAGAGAGAGAGAGGGAGAGAGAGAGAGGGAGGGAGAGAGATGGAGAGAGAGAGAGGGAGAGAGAGGGAGAGAGAGGGAGAGAGAGAGGGATCATACACAGAACCATCACTCATTTTGTACAATTTGTTCGGAAACGCACACACAAGCCTGCATGCTCTTCCCACTGTCACCCAGAAGCTTTGAAGCTTTGGCCTTGGAGCCGACCTGGGCTTGTCTTTTTTTGGCTCAGCTGATAGCCCAGAGTGGCACCGGCAGGTTTCGGATACCAGCCATTCCTTATGAATCCAATTCAGTTGCCCTCCAGCCAGATCAGTGGCATCCCTGGCAGGTGACAGATTGGAGAGGGGGTTGGGCGAGAGAGTGGGGCTGGAAAGAATTAGATCCTGGAATAGAGCCCAGATTTCACAGGGAAGAGAGATAGTGGGGACAGGAGCTTCAGAGCATGGCAAATCAAGACCGCCCATCCTTTAGGGTGCCAAAGGCGCTGTCTCTGTTCCTTGCCAATTGTGTGTCCTAGAAGGGAAGAGAGGACAGGACAGCTGCTGGTGGCATCAACATCGGGTGAAGCAGGCTGGACATGGGCTGGGCTTCCTCATGCCAGGCTCTAAAACCTGCAGCCTGGGGCTGGCCAGTGTCCTCCTTGCCCTATCCCCGGTGACCCACCCTGATAACACTGGCTCTTGGCTAGAACTGGAAGGCAACGTGACTGCACTGAGCAACCTCTCCCCACAGTTATGGGCTCTGATGCCCAAGAGAATTAAACTGCAGGAGGGGGCCTTGGGCTGGAAAGTCAGAGAGAGTCCAAGGGACTGTGTTTACTCTCAACTCTCGTCTCTATGTCGGAAATTTGCTGATTGTATTTGGGCTGCAGGGAACAACTATTAAATCTGATAATGCCTGCTGCCACTGAGGCAGAGCCATCTGTCCCACAGATCTGTGTGCTGATGAGAGCATTTCAACAAGAAGGTGATAAACCATAGCTAGCGCCGGGTAGGCACCAAGGGTTGAGTCAGGGAGGTGAGGCTCAGGCGAAGGAACCTTCCTGGGGCTGCCCTCACCATCTCTGGGGGTGTTCTCTCCCTAGGAGACTTTCACAAGGGTTTGGAGAAATAGAGGAAGAAGATGGCTATCCAAGCTGATGGGAGCTCTGGCCTGTGCTATTTTCCCCTAATGTGCAGAATGGAGAAGGTGGGGAATTTGGACTCAGTCTAGAGTCAGACTAAAACTGGAGATGCTATTGCTGGAGGCAAATAAATAATCTCTCTCTCTCCTTCGAGGACCTGGCAAAGGCCAGAGGAGGCCAATGAGATGGCTCAGAGAACATACATGGTAGAAGAGAACTGATTGCCACAAGTTGTCCTCTGACCCCAAGATGCATGGTGTGGTACACACGCATGCACACGTGCGCATGTGCGCGCACACACACACACACACCACATATACACACATACACACACATGCATCACATACACACACACACACACACACCACATATACACACATACATACACATGCATCACATACACACACACACACAGGAAAATATTTATATCCAGAAATGGCCCTCAAAGGATTCAGAGACTAAAGGAGCAAACCAACAACTAACCAAGCAAGTGAACAAACAAACCAGTCTCCTCCCACTGTGGGATGTCTCCACCTGGCTAAGCCAGTGCATCCATCCAGGTCCTATCCCAAAGCTCTTCTCTTAGGGGATGAGGTTGCTAGGTAGCCCAGGCTGGCTATACACTTGCTGACACTGTCCTGCCTCAGCTTCTGAAATGCTGGGCTTCCGGGCATGCACCACCCCACCTGGCTTTTACAGTCTCTTGTGGTCCTCCTCACAGTCATATGGAGCTACAGATATTTTATTTAGATTTCTCCATCGTTGGATTTCATGGTCCATGGAGCCAGAGTGATGATTTGGTAGTAGTCATCATTTTAGTGTCGTGGCTTGAGGGCCCAGACTATAGAGCAAGAGAGCTGGGCTCAAATTCTGTTAGAAGCTGGCTGAGAGGCCTTGGTAAAGTTATCTAATCTGGCTCAGCATCAAGGTTTTCATTTGTAAATGGAAATAAGAATATCTACAGCATAAAATATATGGCTTGGGAATTAGATCTGAACGTACCCACGGCTTCCCACCTACCCAACTTTCCATCCTAAAGGGTTCCTTTCCAAATTAAACAAGGAAATGAGAAATGGTGCCCATAGCCAGATGTGTGTCCAGTGGTCGATAGATGGGCATTGTTGTTAGTGATCCTGATCATAGAAATAAGTCTCTATGACCGCACAGTCCTGCCCAGGGCCAGCACACATTGGGATCAATAAACATCTTCTGGGTAAGTCAGACCCACAGACTGAGCCTGTCTGGCATTTCTAACTCAGAAGTGCTCAGCTGGCTAATTATGTTTGAAGAAACTATAAAAATTTCCTGAGGAGGTCAGTGCTCCAGGACGAATGAATATTACATATAGGACTGCCGACTACCAGAGCCCTAATTTTACTCTCAGTGTCACTAGGGCCTGTGTGTGGTTGAAAATAATAGAGTCGCCTTGTCACTGGGATCTTACAAGGCAGACTCACTGGGGATTTCTCACTGTGGCCATCTGCACCCAGGTGGCTGTAGAGATCCAGTACCTTCATCCCCAGTGTGAGTGATGCTGATGTTGCCCAAGTAGAGAGCACCACACCTAAAAGAGGCTTCTGACCCTCTTTCCAGATTTACCGTGTGTGTGTGTGTGTGTGTGTGTGTGTGTGTGTGTGTGTGTGTGTGCGCGCGCGCGCGCCCATGGAGTTCTAGGTGGCAATGAGCTACCTAGCAAAAGTGCTGGGAACCAAACTCTGATCCTCTGCAAGAACAACAAGCACTCTCAGGTGTTGATCCATCTCGCTAACCCCTTCAACCCTTTGTTAAAATTCGTTTTTAAGTTAGTGTACAAAAAATGGGTTTCATTGTAACATTTTCATTGTAACACTATCATTGTGACATCATCATTGTAACACTATCATTGTGACATCATTGTAACACTATCATTGTGACCTCATCATTGTAACATTATCATTGTAACACTATCATTGTGACATTATCATTGTAATATTATTGTATCATACACATCACACATCACAATAATTTTCTCATATTCAT
The DNA here is from genome assembly GCF_000001635.26 of Mus musculus. Lineage (NCBI taxonomy): Eukaryota > Metazoa > Chordata > Mammalia > Rodentia > Muridae > Mus > Mus musculus. Next base: position 46,165,147 of record NC_000073.6, read on the forward strand.
CCCTTTGTCCTCTTCTGTCTTGTCCCCTGCACTTGTGGGTCCCCTATGCCTCTTCATAGGTTGGTCCCTTCTGTTTTTATGTTTTAATGTGTGTGTGTGTAGACAGACAGACAGACAGATAATTTCTGACTCTTTTGTCCAAAGCTGTGACATCTTCTGAGTTGAAAAGATCACCGAGCATCATCTAGCCTAGTGGCTTTGAGTATCTTGGAGCTGTGGGGAGCTTTTGTAATAGGCTAGGTATGACAGTGTACATCTTCAATATCAAACGTTAAGGAGATGTGGAGGCAGGAGGATCAGGGGTTCAAGAGGAGTCTTACTACATAGAGAGTTCAAGATCAGTCTAGGCTAGATAAAAAACGAGGTGGGGAGGGGAAAGAAGCAAAGAGGGAGGAAAGTCTAATATGCTAGTAGACCTGGGGTAGTGGAATCCTGATCAGGGAGGTAGGGCTGCCCATGGGGATCCTGATGGCTCTCCTTCACTAGCAGCTATCCTAGATGCCTCTGCAAAGCACTGAGATCTAGGGTCCCCAAACTGAAGGCAGCGGGCTGACAGTCAGGCACCAAGAATCTCTCGGGGGCCCAAGCTCTCCTCTCAGCATTTCAGTCGACAGGATACAGAACCTCTTCCAGAGCTGGATGCTGCTAAAGAGCCTCCCACCCAGTCAGCCATGGCGAACATGGCCTCTCAAACTCATACACACACCTACACAAGAGAATTGTGGGGTGAACCTTCTAGGGGCTGCCTCGCCCTGCCCCAAGTGTGACTCACCTTGGGCTGGAAGACATGGTTCTCCTTCCCGAGGTGGTCCACGATCCCAAAGATGCAGAGCGGTCCAGCAAAGCCCAGCAGGTCAGCCAGGATACGGAATGTGCTGCTGAGGACCAGGCGTCTCCCAAAGGCATGGCAGAGAGCCCTCCAGATGGCCCGGGCGCCCTGCTGGCTCTGCGTGTCTTTCCGCTGCCAAGAGAGTCCCACAGACCGGTCAGAGTGGCTGAGGGCTCAGCCACAGAGAGCCCCTTCTTCCAGGTCACCCCTGGATCCTGCTGCCCTGGGAAAGCCCTGTGGCCATGCTGTCTGTGGACAGGCTAACTTCAGTAGGAAACCATAGTATCAAGAGATGTGTGACAGGGCAGATCAAATGGGGAAACTGAGGCCAGAGGCATTGTCAAGTCACAGTGCCGGTAGGGGTCACGTGATCAGCATAGCGCCATCTTGATGGATTGACGTCTGCCATGCTTACTCATTACTGTCTGTTTCAATGTTTCTCTGAGTGCCAGGCAGACACACTGAAGGAATGCTGGGCAGGGCATGGAATTGCAGGGCCTCAGCTTCCTCCTTACTGGTAAGAGCCGACCCCAGCCTGGACAAATCTGCAGAGATGGTGTAAGAACCAAGCCAATACCTTGCACTCCACACTGGGTGGAAACCTCCATCATTATAGCCACTATACTTCAAAAGGAAGAGCACCGGGGATGGATGGGAGAGTCATGTAGAGCCACATCCCTTACCAAGCCGGAACTTCCCCATTTTAACAGTGAGCATTTTGGACATGCTAACTTGAACTATAAGGGCCACTCCAACCATGACCTATGAGCATTTGGCCCTAGACTTCTGTACAACTGAGGGTGAGCCTTTTTCCCTTCCTGGGTCTCAGGGGTTTGTCCTTCTACCCTCTGAAATCCTCATCTGTGACTGCATGGAAAGGCAGGTGGTGGGTGGTGGGTGTGTCTGGACTCACTGACCGCCTGGGCATCGAAGGCCGCGCAGAGTCGCTGATAGTTGGTGAGGGCTCTCATGGCGATGGGCAGCTTCCCGATGGCCCGCAGGTCGATGGGCTTCCTGTGGGCAGTCTTGATGAAGGCATTCATCCACCAGTAGGTCCCCTTTGACAGCAGATTCACGAAGGGCTGCAGAAAGCGCACCCCCAGGTCCTGCAGGTCCTCAGGGGGCTTCACTTCCCTTGGCGTCTTGAAGAAGATGTACCTCTGTGGGCACACAGGCGTGGTGCAGAGGTAAACGGTGGGCAAGTCCACTATCACCCAGCAAAGGTCTAGGTGTGATGGTCTGCACTTGACCACCAAGAAATGTGCCCATCTATGGCCTGTAACTACTCCAGGAAAAAGGCCCCCCTGGACACCAGTTCCAGGGCTTCCTTGCCTTGTGTCTGGCTGTTCACTGAAGCTGTGTTTAAGCTGAGCTAGGGAAGAACTGGGGTCACCACTGCATGATGGTTAATGTGGCCTGTCAACATCACCTAGGAGACAAGCCTCTGGGCATGTCTGTAAGATGCATTCACACTGGGTTAATTAAGGAGGAATGTGATGTTTTGTATATGCTTGGCCCAGTTGAGGGTGTGATGATCTCTGCAGGTACCGGGTACTCATGTACAAAATGCCCCCATCCCCAGACACACATGCATGCATGTGATATATATACATACATACATGTGTTTGTGTTTGTGTGTGTGTGTGTATGTATGTATATGCATACGTATATGGAGAGAGACAGAGACAGAGACAGAGACAGAGAAAGAGCGAGACAGAGAAACTCACCGTAGCTCAAAGTATCTCTGGTTGGCCTATATTAACTCACTATGTAGATCTAGAATTCATAGAGATCCACCTGTTGTTTCTGCCTCCTAAGTGCTGGGATTAAAGGTATGAACAACTATGCCTGGATAACTAAAATATAATTTTCAAATGTTCTGAAGAAGAGGGCAAGAAGCTGAGTGTGGTAGCACATGCTTTTAACCCCAGCACTCAGAAGGCAGAGGCAAGTGGAACTCTGTGAGTTCAAGGCCAGCCTGGTCTACAAAGTGGGTCTAGGACAATCAAAGCTACACAGAGAAATCCTTTCTCAAAAAATTGGAGAGAATGAGAGATCGAGCTAGGCGCTTGCGTCAGCACGTCTCTCGTGACCAGTTGCTTCACACTCCTGCCCGCCAAGCCTTTCCTGCCACTGTGACCTTACCCTTAAACACTGAGCCAAAGGAAACCCTCTCATCCCTAAGTTGTTTTTACCAGCCAGGTTGTCAGAGCAAGAGCAAAAGTGACTAAGACCTGCTGAGTTTGCAGAGCCTGAAGTCATGCGGCCCTGGTTTGAATCCTGCCTCAGGCCCATGCTAGCAAACCTCACATAACATGTTATTAACGGGAGTGATGCACACATCCCAGGGTTGCTGTGAGGATCAGTTGTGGGAGGGAACGTAAGGAAGTTATCGCTCTTAGGGACCACTAACTGAAAGCAGAAGAGCCTGACAGGCAAATTCAAGAGCCGCCTACAGCCAGCCGAAGGCCCTAACAAGCAAGAGTCACCACCCCTGTGTGAGGGCTGGAGGGCAGGCAAAGCACTGTCTCTCTCAGTGTGGGTCACTCACAGCCTTCTGCCGGCAGCCTGTAACACTGGTTTCACTTTAAAACGCAAGCACATGCCCTTTGCTTAAGCAACTCCCTTCCTGGGCATCTCTCCCACAGAACAGTGTGGCAATACACAGAGAGGTTAGCATGTTCCGTATACCACTGCATGAAGTCAAGAACATGGCAGTGAAGTGAATGTCTACCCATAGAACAATGGCTGCACCAATCACAGCTCATCTGCGTGGTGGAATACTATACAGCCACAAAGAGACTGGACTATCATCTTGGGCAGCTTGGAGGGAGCCCTAAGAAATGCTAGCCGAGACGGCCATGAGTCAGAATATGGTATATAATGTGATCTATTACCATAAAACAAATATTGAAGGGAAAAGCATTTTTACTTATGTGGGTTGAGGGAAAATGATGTCATATTAGTAAAAATAATATGGGAAGTACATAGGCTGCTAGTTTGAGTTACCCAGGACAGCAGGGTTAGGCAAAGGTACTTAGTCTAAGGTGGAGAAGAGAGAGGGAAGGAGGATAAAGGATGACAAAGCAAAAGAAACAGCCAAGCACTCAGGAGATGTGATTTGAATATGCTTGGCCCAGGGAGTGGCACCATTAGGAGGTGTGGCCTTGTTGGAGGAAGTGTGTCACTGTGGGGTGGACTTTGAGAACTTCCTCCTAGCTGCCTGAGGATCCAGTTTTCTCCTGTTTGCCTTCGGAACAAGATATAAAACTCTTGGCTCCTTCAGCACCATGCCTGCCTGGATGCTGCCATGCTTCCCTCAATGATGATAATGGACTGAACCTCAGAACCTGTAAGCCAGCCCCAATTAAATGTTGTCCTTTATAAGTCTTGCCTTGGTAATGTATCTGTTCACAGCAGTAAAATTATAACTAAGACAGCAGGCTAAGGCAGGAGGGTAGAAAACTTGATAGCAACTTGGGCGACATATCTTGTCTCAAAAACAAAAACAAACAAACAGAAAAACCAAAAACCAACCAACCAAAACAGAACACGAGAGGCACATGAACTGTGGCCTCTGCTCGCTCATGAGTGCACCACCGAGCCCCCACCCCCAACCCTTGCCCAGCAAAAGAAGCAGAGAGGAGCAGACGCTTCCTCAAGCTTCCCTCTCCCTCTGGGTACCTGGGGTGAAGGGCTCCCCAAAAACCTACCTATGGCCTCAGTGACCTGCCTTGGGCAGGCAATACAGCGAGGTCTCATGAGCTCTGCTGAGTGGTGGCAGTGCCCAGATGCAGGAGCCAGAGTGGTCCCTGGGTGAGCACCACTCTGCCCACTTCCCCGCTTACCCGCACCCGGATGACATTGATCTCCACCAGCAGCAGCATCCCGTAGAGGATCACCAGAAGCCCCGTGAGGCAGAAGCGCAGCTGAGAGAAGCCGATGGCGTGGTCGTAGAACTTGACGAACTTGATGGTCTTAGTGATGAAGGCCAAGGTCCAGTAGATAAGCAGAGCTGTGGAGGAGAGAGGGGAGGAGAGGATGCTGATCACACACGTGTGCACCTCTACAGGCATGCAAGCATGTGGGAGAAGAGGTCACGCGTGTTCAGGAGGCACGGGGGAGGGGGTGTGCATGTGTGACTATCATATCATTCCCTTGATCAACCACTGATGGGCTGATCACTGTGTCAGACAGTCTCACGCATGTCTGAGAATGACCTTGAACTTCTGGCCTGGTTCTGGTTGTCTGGCCTCCACCTTCCAAGTGCTGGGATTACAAGTGTGAGCCACCACACTTGGCTCCAGTGTCCCTTTGAGATGCGGACCGGGCATCATAACACTCACGGCAGACGTGCTAAGAAAGTTTGATGACATTGCAAGTCCAAGTCAGGAAGTTATCAATGGTGGTGGTGCAATGTCCCCTTGAATTCAGCTAAGCTACGGGCCCTGTGCCAGGCGAGCACTCTAAGGTGTTTTCTCATTCATTCCTTACCACAACCTTGAGAGGGAAGAGGCTTGTCACCTCCCTTTCAACAACTCAAGGGGGCTAAGGCCCCTTGCTAAAGGTTGGGTAACCCATGCAAGGCTATGGTGGCTGTGATGGTTTATATATGCTTGGCCCAGGGAGTGGCACTATTAGGAGGTGTGACCTTGGTGGAGTAGGTGCGTCACTGTGGGTGTGGGTTTAAGACTCTCACCCTAGCTGCCCGGAAGCCAGTATTCTGCTAGCAGCCTTCAGATGAAGATGTAGAACTCTCAGCTCCTCCTGTACCATGCCTGCCTGGATGCTGCCATGATGATAATGCACTGAATCTCTGAACCTGTAAGCCAGTCCCAATTAAATGTTGACATGTATAACTGTGGAGAGCCGTGCCGTGAGCAATCGCCATTATAAGATGGCGCTGGCTTCCACTGCGCCTAACTAGTAAACAAGCCTTATGCACAAGTGCAAGAGTGAACTCACGCCTAGTCACTGCCCATCTCGGGGCGTAGTAATGGGGTGATGGGCGAGCAACAAATCAGGAGCTGTCACGCCACATCAGGTGCTGAAACGTCACGCTGCGGGCTATATAAGCAGCGCCATTTTCCCAGTTCGGGGTCTTCCCTCCTGATAAGTAAGCAATAAAAGCTTTGCTGCAGAAGATTCCGGTTGTCCTGAGTGTGTTCTTGCCGGCGGGGACAAAAGCTCGGGATAGGATGGCCTTGGATAAACCATGTAGCACCAAGTGCATCCAATCTGTGGCCCAGGGAAGTTATGACCGCGGCTCAACACAAAACCGTAAACTTAAAACACTATCGATTTTGGTGTTTGTAGGCAGTGCAGAGTCCTCAAGTGTAGATTTTGTACCTGAGGAGATCACATTGCAATGTCAAAAGGTCAAACACACGTGGCACTGTAACCCACTTAGATTTGAAGGTCCTTATCCATCACTGGGGACAGTGACAGCACGGTCCAAAGAAGCAATGTGTGGAAAGCATTTAGCACAGGGAGCCTGGTGTGCAGCATGGCTGCTCTTTGGGTCTTAGCTGTTGATGCTTTCATGAAGGCTGGATTTCAGATTTGGGGCACTAGGCTTCAGAAGTCCTGGGTGGATTCTGTCCTAAATTCTCACCCCTCCCCCTCAACTGCTAACTTGTCACTATCAGCTTGTGAGAGCAAACCCCAACACAGCTAACTGAGTGGCCCTGGCAGGGGTGTTGATGCTGGCCAGCTCCAGCATCCCTTGTCTCTGGAGTCCTGCACACATTCAGTGAGGCCAGCTTCAGCCACACACCCCCAAGCCGGGCTACAGGGAGTAAATGAGATTTGTGCTCTGAACTCCACCCGAGTTATCAGGCCATCGTTTGAGAAAAAGATGAGATCTGTTTGGCCTGGCTGTGGGCTGAGAAGCAGGTCAAGACACCAGGCCTCACCACGTGGCCAGGATTGAGGGTGGGCAAGAGGAGAGAGGGCAAGGGCCCCCGCTCAGGACTGCGGTGATGGCCCCTCACTTGTGCTGGTCTCCAAGCCACAGGGATCCACAGGACGAGTATCTTTTGCCCAGATAGAGACGGTCACCTACTGGGGCAGAGACTTGGTCTTGTCTCTGTGTCTGGATTCTATAGCAAGTCTGTGGCTTAGGCAAGGAGAACTTAGTGTTCCTACCCACATGGGAAACTAAGGCTCAAAGAGCCCAAGTGTCTTCTACAAGGGCACAGAGGAAGTTGGTGGGGGAGCCAGGGTGAGGTCCAGAAGGTCCCCTCCCACAGTGCAAGGCCCCAACATGTCTCTGGTACAGAAACTCCCATTGGGCTGAGAGAAGCCGGAGCCAGGCAGTAGGTGTGAGTGGGGATATGCAGAGTTCTAGGCTCTAGACCTCTTGACACTTCTCTCCATTTGTCTCCCACTCCCAGGTCCTATACATTACACCTGCACATCTGGATCCCACCCCCTTCCATGGCCTACCACATCTAGGCCACCCTCAAGCCCTCCCTTTACTACCTCAGGAACTTTGCCCTTCCTCTACTCCAATATGACCTTCATAGCATCATGTTCAAGAGCTCTAGTTGCACCCGAGGTCACAACCGTCGTTCACTGTACTCAAGCACAGGCCTATGGCACATCTCTGTCATCCTAGCATTTGACAGTGGGAAAGAGGAGGACCAGAAGTTCAAAGCTGTCCTTGGCTGCATAGTGAGTTTGAAGCTAACCTGGTCAACATGAGATCCTGCCTCAAAAAAACAAAACAAAACAAAACAAAAAAACCAATCAACAATAGCAACAAAGAAATCAAAGCAAAGAAACCTCCATAATAATAATAATAATAATAATAATAATAATAATAAATAGTGATAGAAATCCAAATGTCCACCAATAGACGAATGGATAGCAAAATATGGCCTAGCCAGATAGTGGAAGGAAACTTTGATACATGCTACAACATGGACCACTTAGAATAATTATTCTAAGTAAAGTAAATAAATTACAAAAGGATTAAAAGGTCCTTAATGAAGTTCTATAAAGACAGAGAGTGGAATGCTAGGCCTGCGGGCTAGGGAAGGGAGAAGGAGGCATTAGTGTCTATTTAATGAGTTTAGAGCCTTGGTTTGGGAAGGCGGAAGATCCTGGGGACAGACAGTGGTGATGTCTGCATAGCGTGTAAATGTCCTCAATATCACAGGACCGCACACGTGATGGCTGACACGGCCGATACCATGTTATAGACATATGAACACACACATGAAACCCCAAAAGAGGCAAGAGAACCTCAAATTTGAGACCAACCAGGGCTACACTGGGAGGCCTTATTACAAAAATAGGAAGAAATGAACAAGTGATAACCATAACAACAACAATAACAACAACAACAAACAAAAGGCAATCAGCTGCCCATCGCTGCTGGGGTACCCTGTGCTGTGCTGTGCTGGTAGAGGACCAGCACCCTGTGCTGTGTGGCCTTCTGTCTGCCAATTCCAGCTCCTTCCTGCTGCCCTGCCTCCAGCTGTTCTTTCTCTTTCCGCTTTGGTCCTCAGGGGGCCTTTGCAAGCACTCTCAGCTCTCCCTGAAGCCCACCTGCCTCTCCTTTCTCTCTCCCACTGCTTCTCAGCGCATACCTTTCTTCAGGGTCCTCTGGGGCCCCAGGATATCATTTCATGGGCTAGTTTAAGTTGTGGGACTCCAGGCCTGGGACCAGAGGCGGGCCTCCAAATCGGGCGGCTTTTCCACGGACTGCCCTCTATCCCTGTAGCTTAGCACCTCTCCACTCCCTCTTTTGCCTGATCAAGAATTTCTAGACCTATGAAGCTTTTTCTGGGTCAAAACTCCAACCAGGGGGGCTGAGGAAAGGGAAGACATCACTGATTTCTTGGAAGGCACGGAACCATCCATGGTGCTGATTTGTGCCTGGAAGATGGAATCCCGAGTGCTTGTGGGAATATTGGAAAATTTCGGGTGCCGGCAGTGTTTGTAAGACTCAGCTTAGCCAGGCCCTGCTAGGTCAGGTGGGGGAGGGTCCTCTTGGGGACTGCTGTCTGAAGCTTGGAGCTTCATCTGCTCTTCTGGCTGCTACTCCAGACATACCTGTTCATTCACATGGGGCCCTGGGGCAGGGGCATGGCTGGAGAGTCCCAGTGGAACATTGCACCTACCATAGGAAAGTAGACCTGTGACTAGACAGTAGGAAAATGTCATCTGTGCCCCAAGGCAGCCATGCCACTTCAGCACAGAGAGCTCCAGATTCTAGTGTCTTTTATTACATGCTATGACCCATGAATGCCAGTGGCTTGCTGACACAGGATCAGAGGCAACTGCAAACTACTGTAGACTACGCAGCAGCAGATCTACAGACTTACTGCTTGGTGGCAGGAACACAGCTTGAGGACCTCTAGAAGCAGCTAGAAGCCTGCTCACATGCCTCAGTTTGGTGATGCATCGGGGTACAAGAATAGACTAGACCAAGTCTCCCAACCGAGAAGGCAGACTTCCTGCTCCGTAGAAGGACAATAATGGGACCCACCTCACAGGGCTGTGGCAAGGATTGAGTTAATATGAGCCTGGTGTGTAGGAAAGGCTCAGTGAGTGTTTGCTGGTGTTGTTTTAAACCTTTGTATGTCATATCTGTATGCCACACAGGGGAGCCATGGCTCCAACAGAGTTACTGTGGGTATTAGTGTAAGGAGCCATGCAGGGAGGGTGCGGAGCACAGAGCCCAGCCCACGGTACACAGTCCATAAAGGGCAGGCGGCATGGCTGCTATTTCTGCCTGGCACCCCAACCACTCACATCAGAAGCTGCAAGCTGAGTGTCTAAGTCGGCCAGCTTTAGGTTTTGGTCCTGGGCCTTTCTCTTCTCCCCCATGAGACTTCATCTGGGCATCAGACGCCACCCACATCAGCTGAACGCATCTCCTGCCCCACCTTCCCCCAAACACCCAATTCATTTACCTTACTGTCTCCTTGACTCTGGAGTTGACCATTTTGGTGATGTTTCAAATCAAATATGCCTGAAGCCCTGATCCACATCTTGTCCTTAACTCCTACCCTGAGGCCATCTTAGTGACCAGGGACACTTTTCACTGAGTAGTCAGACTCCACATTTCCACAGGTGACCCTGCTCACTGGGCTTGGCTGTGTTGGTCTCACGGTCAGAAGACCTCCGTAGGCTGGCTCTGCACAGATAACCACACCCACCATCGTCCTCCCTGAGCCCAGCTTGCTTTCCTCCCCAGCATTCTCAGCACCTGCTCCTCGGTTCATCTTTGCCCATCTGTCTCCTCCTCCAGACCACAAGCTCCACAGAGGCAGAGACCTTCTCTTCATCCCTGGTTCCTAGCCTGGATTGGTTGCCTGGAGAAAGTTCTCGGTAAATGTTGGCTGGAGAAGGGAAGGCTTCCCGCGTCCTTACCGATCAGCAGCTTGGGGAAGTTAGAGGTCTCAATGTTGTGATAGTAGACCACAGAGGTGATGGCAGCCATGAAAGCCATCCCAGCTGGCATGTACAAATGGAGGTGGCGGGATTCTGTCACCCTGTGGTGGGAGAAGAAAGAGGGGAAATGAGAGAGGGGATGTGGGTGTGGCCAGCACATAGTAGGGCAGCACAGGTCTTGTGCTTACTGTCCAACACACAGTAGTGTCTTGGGTAACCATGGCATCCCTTCATAGGCTGGTGATTCTTCCCAGCCTGTATCTCAAACATTCTGTGCATCCCAATTTGCTTAGTACCAGCCCCATTTAATGGGAGCGGCACAGGTCAGCATGGGCAGTGTCTGTGGGCACTGTACTAATGATGCCGATAGCGGTCCAGGTTTGCTGAGTATCAGCCATGTGCCAAGCATGATTCTAGGTATCTTGTGAGTGGCAAATTGTTTAATTAAGCCCCATAAAGTGAGCACCCAGTCATGCTATTCTATAATCAAGGCAATTAAGGTACAGATTGGCTAAGAAACATGTCCAAGACCAGCCTTTGTTCTTCTCAGGGCTGAGGGACATAGACTACTAGATAGTGCCAACCCTGCTTTGACTCACAGAGACCTCTGTGCTAGCTGGATGGGGCACAGAGACAATCCACACTTGGGACCAGTTCTACTCTTAGACCTCAGTGTCCACCAAGAAGTGCAAGAGATTGCCTTAGCTTTCTTGATCACACCCATCCTACAGACAGCAAAACACAGACCAGCCCAGTCCAACACTAAAGGGCCAGGCAACAGGACAGCCACCAACCTCTCTAGCACTACCCAGCCTGTTCTTTCTGTACCAGCAATGTTGGAAACCCTCTCCATCCTCAGAGGGTCTGTTTCAGCCTCCTGCCTCAGTAACGTCCTTGCTACATTATAAAGCTATACTGCTATGCTATACTATAGTATACTATACTGCTGGACCCATCAGGCCAAGAACCCTTGCCCTGGAGAAGCTAAGCATAGGCAAAGACCAGAGCTTCTCTCTGACTCAAGAGCCCACGGCAGGGCTACTCCAGATGGACTAAAGGCTGAGAGAAAACAAAGGAGTGGGGTAGCAAACCAGGGAAGAGGTGGAACCAGGCTGGGCTTTGAAGAATAAGTATTTGTTTAGCAGAGTTGTCATGCTACATGGAGAAGCGCACCATGCCATAGGCCAGTGTGAAAATGAGGAGCCACAGGTCAGGTCTATGACGTCACCGATCGCCCCCCTTTCATGTCCCTTCCTCACACCTGTTGACTCAGGGGTGTTGGTCTGAAGACCAGGAGCCCAGCATCCAGCTGCAGACGAGCATCCTGCCTTGGAGGAGACACACTGAGCAGGCCTGGGGTGCAGGCACAGCCACACAATGTCGGGGGTGGGGATAGTAGCAAAAGTGGCTGTCTGGGCTGTTTCCTGCCAGTCCCCATGTCGTGTACATAGATCCTCTGCCCCAGGCTCCGGACCTTGTGTGTTTTCTTATTTTGCCTTCCTTAAAAAGGTAGAAAAGACACAGCACAGAAAGGCTGAGTAACATACAGGCCCCACAGCTGGCGCTGAGCAGTAGGATCAGCAGAAAGCCCGGGGCTCACAAGCCCCTTTCCTCAGTACATAGTGCCACTTTGGCAGGGTCCTGGGTGGGAGTGGGGGAGTACAGATTAGTCACTGGCTACTTAAGTATCAGTATCCCTTCTGGTATTCTTGTTGGTCTGGAAGGCTTTGATCAGCTATAGGGCCTGGTGCCTTGTCCAGGAGAGACATGCAATTAGTACTGACGCCTGGATACTGGGGCCGTGGCAGGGTTGAGCACAGTCTAATAGAAGCTCAGAGAAGCTGACCTCAGATGCTCCAGTCAATGTCCGCCGACAACTGTGACATCAACTGACACAGTCCCTGAGGCTCACTGACTCCTCCATTCCGTTCCATATCCTCTTCTGTCTGTCTCTGAGGACACACTTCACTCCCACCATAGTCATCCCCCATCCACCCCCTGACTCTGCCTGCCACCCTCTGGCCTGTCCAGCACACACTTAGCCTTCTGTCAAGGAGTGCTGTGACGAAGGCATCTATCTCTCTTGGTCTCAAAGCTGCAAGTTAAATTCCACTCAGGCAGGCTGAAGTCCCCTTCTTAGCTCCAGATCTGATGCTCAGCCACAGAGTCATGGCTTCCTTCCATGTGTCTACTGCTTCCGCCTTCTCCGTTCCTCTGTCCCCCATGGTCTAGCCTCATTCCCAGGATCATCTCTGCAGACCTAGCTTTCCCCTAGGCCTCAAATCATGATAGCCTAAATCATGCTTGTCACCTCTGCCGCAGCCCAGGCACTGTTCCTCATCCTTCTCCGTCCAGTGCCGTAGTCTCTCCCCCTGCCCCACCCCACAGCAGAACACTTGTCACCCATCCAGGCTCAGCTCCAAAGCCCCCTCCACCATGGAACCTATCTGACACTGCTTTCTGATCTGCTCCTCCCAGATCATGTCTGTGTGGTAGGATTTGATTTATCGTCCTAGGAGTCAACGTTTGCAGAGCTTTTGTGGGCTGTGCACTGTGAATACAAAGAGGACAGGCATCCCAGACCTCACATTCTGACAGCTTTGCGAATGGAAACTTGGACACACTTTCCGGTCTGTAGGAGAGGTGAGGGAAGGGGTGAATGTGGGGGCAAGAGTGGGGCTAGAGGCAGGTGGGGCTGTATCGGGACAAAGATGAGGGCCCAGAGATCCTTGAATCTTGTAAATGAATGGGAACCAAGGAGAGGCCTTCAGTAAGAACAAGTGACAGGATTTACTGTCCCCTCACGCACTTCAGTCACTTTCAGAGAGACCGGGTATTGCCCACAGCAGCTGGGACACTCTGACAAGGCTCTCCAATGGTCTCACTGGGAACTGGTACAGAAATCTGCACCCCTTTATCCTCCAGACTGATGGTAGGCCCTGCGTCTCATATGTGCCTAAGGCCTGGCGCAGTTCACACCAGGTACTGGTTTACAGAAGGCCGATGAGCAGGCACAGGGAGGGTCTCCTGCAGCTTCCCCACTCCCCTGGAGCTCACTTACCCATCAGACAGGATACCCTCAGCGATCTCACACACCAGGACAAAGAGCAGCATGAAGGTAAGGATCCAGCGCAGGTTGTGGCCAGGGAAATGGAGCCAGGTGCTATGGTGAATGTGTACCTTGGAGCTCTGGCTGCCCCATCCTGTGGGGAGAGACGCAGAAGGCAGGACGCCCACCTGGAGGCCCAGCATGGTGATAAGGAGACCATGCAAATCCTCCTTCCCCAGGGATGAGCATATGAACTGGATATCCAGGCACAAAGCCTGAGCCTGCAGGCCGGTCCTAAGCAGGGACCACCACACTGACCTCTTGTGTGACTGTCTACCCATTCTGTTTCGTTTCTGCTAGACATATGGGCATGCACATCATTTACCTCTGTCAGTAACTAGCAGCTTCCTTCTGCAGCAGCTCTTTATTTATTTATTTATTTATTTATTTATTTATTTTTGAGACGGGGTCTTATGTTGCCCACACGAGCCTTGAACTTCCTATGTAACTGAAGATGACCTTAAACTCCCTGATCCTCCTGCCCCCACCTCCCAAGAACCGAGATTTCCAGGATAGCCCGGCTCAGCAACTTTTTACTAATTTAGTTCAATGGCCACCTCGGCCTTCTACCCTAAAGAGTTTTAAAGATTTGCTATTTCTCTTAATTAATGTAAATGAACAGTCAACACTCTTTGAACAGAGCTGATTGGCCTGAGAGATTCAAGGATGTGGAGAGGAAGGGACCAGACTGGGCGCCCAACTTTGTAGACCACTTTCAGGCAAGCGCGCTGGGAGTCGAAGGGGGTTCCTAAATCTGATCTGAGTTGACTCACACTGTCCTGAAGAAGTTACAAGAGAAGAACTGCCTTTGGGGGTGGCGGGATACCGGCACCCAAACTCTATCTCTTTGCAACGTGGAACGGACCCCGGGCCTGGGAAATGCTCTGCCCAAAGTCGGGAAGTTGGGCCACCGGAACAGCTCGCTGACCTCCACCACCAACCTCCCTGGCTGGAGTCTGAGCTCCCTCCCGAGTCTGTGACAGCACGGCCGGGGGGAAAGGATGGCCTGGCTCCCGCCGCAGCGTCACTCAGGGTGAGGCCGATTCCCTCGCGTGCAGAGCCCCATCCCGAGTCAGGCTCTGCGGTAGCAAAACTTGGGGATCCCTAAGGTCGCTAGCGCCCATCGTGTCTGGCGCGAGTTCAAGGATAGGGGAGGGTGCGAGGGGAAAAAAAAAGAGACGCACAGCAGGGGACCCAGGAAGACCAGCAAGCCGGTGGTGCGGGACTGCCGGGGCCGCGCGCCACCCCCACCCCGGCCACTCGTCCTTCCCCCACCCGTCCTCCCGCCCTCCGTCGCTGGGCGCGCGCTCACCGATGAAGAGGATGGGGAATGTGATGAAGAGCAGGAAGACATGTGGCACTACGTTGAGCGCGTCCACGAAGCAGCCGTTGTTGAGGACACCTTGGTCCACCCGGTAGGCGGCCGAGTGGTTCTCGGTGCCGCAGAAGGCCAAGGGCATGGTGGCGCGCGCACGGGCTCTGCTCTGGCTCCGCGCGCCTCCCGCGCCTCTGTTCCTCGCAGCACCCTGGGCTCCCGCACGGCCCGCCCCGCCCCGCCCCGGCCCGCCCCGCCCCCACCTGCCGCTGGGCCCCGCCCTTCCAGCTGCTCTTGTGGGGCGAGGGTGGGGTCTCACCCAATGCGCACGTGCGCTGGGTGCGCAGGCGAGGCGGTGTCTGAGTGGGAGTAGTAACCAAGATGATCCGGGTGAGCCCGGAGTGCGTGGATTTGGGATTCCCGAATGTTGATTCTCTGGAACTAGGCTCAGCTGGATGTAGATCAGAGGGGTCCCCATAGGAACAGAGTGGCACAAGCCCGTACCCGATTCGGTCCAAAGAAACTAAAGAACTTGAACTTAGGAGGGTGCGTGGGAATTTTCAAGTGTCTCTGGCGCGGGGTCGCAGAGTGACCTCACAGCCTGTCCCGATCTTTCCCCTAAAAGATTCAAGGTGTCCTTGCTAGCCAGTGGGAACCTGGCCTGAATCTAGCTCTCTTCCCTTGTGGTGATTAGGGTTTTTGTTTTGTTTTTGTTTGTTTGTTTAAAGATTGGTTTTCTCTCTCTCTCTCTCTCTCTCTCTCTCTCTCTCTCTCTCTCTCTCTGTGTGTGTGTGTGTGTGTGTGTGTGTGTGTGTGTAGGTACCAATAGAGGCCAGAAGAGGAACTTGGATCCCCTGGAGCTGGAATTATTGGTTGAGAGCTGCCTGGCATGGGCGTTACTGGGAACAGAACTTGGTCTCCTCAAGAGAGCCCATGGGAATACTCTTAACCACGGGGACTTCTCCCCAGTGCCTGATAGTTTTTAATTGTCCACTTGCCACAACCTAGAATCAATTAAGAGCCTCAGTTGAGGAATTGCCTAAATCAGGCTGGCCCGTGGGTATGTCTGTGGCTAACTGTCTTGATTATTAATTACTGTGGGAGGACCCAGCCCACTGTGGGCAACACTATTTCATGAACAGGGCCCTGGACTGTGTAAGAGTGGAGAGAGCTAGGTGAGCAGTAGGAGAGCAAGCAAGGACCAGAGAGCAAGTAAGGGAGAACCAGAGAGCAAGCAAGGGAGGACCAGGGAGCAAGCAAGGGAGGACCAGGAAGCAAGCAAGGGAGGACCAGGGAGCAAGCAAGGGAGGACTACAGAGCAAGCAAGGGAGGACCAGAGAGCAAGCAAGGGAGGACCAGAGAGCAAGCAAGGGAGGATCAGAGAGCAAGCAAGGGAGGATCAGAGAGCAAGCAAGGGAGGATCAGAGAGCAAGCAAGGGAGGGTCAGAGAGCAAGCAAGGGAGGACCAGAGAGCAAGCAAGGGAGGACCAGAGAGCAAGCAAGGGAGGATCAGAGACCAAGCTTATCCTTTCTGGTTTTGCCTGTGGATGTGATACTATAAGCACATGCATGTATCCACTCCCACTGCTGTGGACTCTAGCATTCCTTTTTTCTTATATCATCATAATTATCATCTTCCTCCTCCTCCTCCTCCTCCTCCTCCTCCTCCTCCTCCTCCTCTCCCTCCTTTTTCTCCTGCTCCTCATTGATGGAATCTTGCTATGTAGCCCTGAATTCACTGTGTGGCCCACATTAGCCTCAAATTCAACCTTCCTGCCCTAGGCTGGAGTTTTCTTTTATTTTAGGTTTTTCTCTACATTTCTGCATTATTCTTTGTGCAGTTACATGCTCAGCCACGTTGTCATGGATGCACAACCTTTCAGGCAACTGAGGACTGCATTCATACCGAGGGCTTTGTGGGGAGGGGACATACTAGACTAGACTGCCTTCTGCTGTCATAGGTATCTCAGTACAGTGACCAGAGGCTCTGCTGCTGTGTGCTCAGTGGTGCCACCTAGTGATAGTTCTCAGAGCACATCCCCATCGTGAGATAGCATATGGCCAGATTCCTACATAACTTCTTATGTGGCCAGTCACCTTTCTGAGCTTCATTTTTCTCATTTCTAAATGGGTGGGGAGAGGAAGTCATATGAGCTGGGATGAGATCACAGGATCAAAGGGGCTTAGCGTGCAGGTGAGGCAGGTTCTCTATGCCCATTCAGTGTCTACAACTACCCTACACTTGCCTCTCCTGGGTCCTTACAGCAAACAAAAGGTGTGGTCCATTGTAACATTCTAGTGAGGAGAGCTGCAAGTGGCGGGAGCATGTTTAGCCTGCAGTCTTGAGGACCCGTTTACCTCAGGGACACTGTGGCTGCCAGCAGTCTACACAGACCACACAGCCCACTGCCTGACACAAGGATTTGAGAGTTCTCTTGGAACGCATGGTGCCAGCTGCCCAAGAAGGCTCTCTGTAGCTGCCAAGGATGTGTGATAGAACTGCTTTGTAGCTGGGCCCTAGAAGCACCTCAAATGCCCATCAGTGCAGGGTCACTGAAAACAAGCAACCTGCATGGTGTAGTCCTTCCTGGGCTTCAGTGGGGTGGGTGCAGAGAACACGGACACAGGCCTGGAGGAGCGCATGCTTCATGGCATCCTTTATGGATGAAATGGACTTGCGTGTGTCTCCATACAGTGAGGGGCGGGCCTCTGGGTTTGCTAGCCCCGGAGACCCTGCCACGTCTGTAAGCACTGGGAGAGTGCTTTAAGCAAAGGTACCCCACTTGAAGAATTCTCAACCATCTAGTGGCAGAACAAGAACAGACCTGGATTTAAGAGTCTGGATTCTCACTCGCTGGCAGGCACGGTGGGAGTGGCTCTCCTGGGGTCGATGTTGCTCAGGCCTTTGTGTGGCTAACTGGGTAACTTGTGTAATGCCAGCAAGGGAATAGGTGGCAATTCAGGAATTGAACCTTTCCAACAATCCCAACCAATGAGCTGGTTGAAATCAAAAGCAAAATTCAGTGTGTAGCCATCGTGTTACAGTTACTTGTGGCTTGAGGGCACGGTGGCTCATGGCAGGGGAGTGTGGCAGTAGGAACACAAGGTGGCTGTCCAGTTGCTTCTGCAGTCAGGAAGCAGAGGGAGAAGGATGCTGGTGCTCATCGTTCTCTTTATCACTCATTTGGTCCAGACTCCTAGCCCATGAGATGGTGCCACCCACGCTCAAGAGGCGTCTTCACATTTCATGTCAGCCGATTCTCAAACCTCCTTCATAAGTGTGCCCAGGGGATTCTAAATCCTGGCAAGCAGATGGTGTTGAATGGTCACTCTTATGCTGTAGAACATCGCGGCAGAAGGATGGAGAACAACGTGGGGCTATCGGTACCAGTGGAGAAAGACGTTTCCTCCTGCTCCTTTTACCCCCATGACTGTGAAGCTGGGTCTAGGTGGGAAGCAGACAGACAGACAGTGCTTCTGTGGTTCCTCAGGGGAACTGGGAATAGATGAGAGGACTGGGTAGAGACATTCTGTCTGCGACTCTGGGAGCAACAGCATCTCCCCTCTCAGCCCCACTCTCCCTATGTCAGGAGAGAAGAGAAAGTTCTACAGTTGATGCCTAGCTATCTGCTTAATGGAGAAGTGGCTGGGGACCTAGCTGCCAATGATGGTGTAGGTAGATTATACTAGATAACCCATATAGATCATGCCAGATTCCTTCACCTCAGGGAAGAGCCACAGACTGATGGACGCACGAGATCCTCAATTGTACATGAATGGACGGTTGGTGAGTCAGCCTGCCTTAGTGTCTTGACACCATGTAATGGGAGAAGTGGGGAGGGAACTCCTGACAACAACCAAGGCTAACATTTTTTTCTGTTGGCTTTTTTCGATAAGAGCTTCTTATATATACAAATTAAATATTGCTCTTGCCAGTTAAGGGTGTTTGGTTGCTTGTTTGAGACAGGGTCTTGTGTAGTCCAGGATAGCCTCAAACTTGCTGTCTTAGTCAGTGGTTTATTGCTGTGAAGAGACACCATGACCTTGGCAACTCTTATAAAGAAAAACATTTAATTGGGGCTGGCTTAACAGTTCAGAGGTTCAGTCTATTATCATCAAGGCAGGAAGTATGGTGACATGCAGGCTGAAGAAGTAGCTGAAAGTTCTATATCTGAGTCTGCAGGCAGCAAGAAGAGAGAGACTCTGGGCTTGGAATAGGTCTTTCGAAACCTCAAAGTCCACACACTTCCTCTAACAAGGCCACACCCCCTAATCCTTTCCAATAGCTCTACTCCCTTGTGTCCAGTCATTCAAGACTATGAGCCTATTTGGGCCAGTCTCATTCAAACCACCACACTTGACGAAGGCTGGCCTTGAACTCCTAATCTTCCTACCTTTGTGTGCCTGGAGCTAGGATTACAGGCAAATGTCACCACACCCAGTATCACTGTGTTTCCATTGAAGAGGCAATCTCTCTACAGTCACCCAACCAAGAAGGGCAATTCCTGTGCACACTCTGTGGTGTGCTTTGAATGGAAAATGCCCCCACAGGCTCACATGGTTTAACCATTGGTTCCCTGTATTTTGGGAAGTTATAGAACTTTGGGGAAGTGGCACCTAGCTGGAGGAAGTGGGTTGCTGAAGAGTTGCTGGAGAGCAGAGACTTAGCCTTACTTCCTGTCCTTCTATTTCCACACTGCAGATACAACATGACCAGCCACCTCATGTCCTTACCTCCAAGGCCCTTGCTATGAAACACTGTAGCTCCTTAAACCATGGGCCCAAATAACCCTTCATCCTGGTTCCCTACCAGCTTGAGGATGCTTAAGGTTCAGATTCTTGTTTCTTCTAGAATCTAATTCCCAGGCTAGTTCAGTGATATGAGATCCCAGAAGGTGCCGACTGGTGAAGCTGAAGAGGACGTCCCCCTCTGAGCCCTACCACAGACTCAGCTGTCAGCCTGGAGGACTGGTCCAGAGATGGGCTGAGACCAGTGACCTGCCTTCTTCCATCTCTTTCCTTCTTCCTAGCAAGTGTGCCTGACCTGTGGCTTGGTGGCCATGTGAAAGCCAAGATGGCCATGAATGAAGCCCAACACATCTATAGGTGACAATTCATATTTCACTGTCCCAAGATAGGACATCTCTGCCAGAGGTTACCTTAGCTCTGGTTTCCTGGGCCTTCCTGGGCTCCAATACTATGGAAGTCTGTACTATGGAAGCAGGGTATCTGGCCAGCTATGGGATCATGGGCACATCAACCTCTTCAAGCTTCAGCTATAAACAGGAGGAATCATCTCTCTCATATGGCTCATAAATCAGAAGCCATGACAGCAGCGGGGCAGGCACCTCATGCTTGAACTCTCAAGGTTCCAGAACGTTCATTGACTTTCTCCCGATGTGGGTTACAGAGGAAGGCAGCTGTCTGAGGAAGCGGATTTAAAATAGGCATAGAATCTCTTCCTGGCTGTCTTAGTTAGGGTTTTACTGATGTGAACAGACACCACAACCAAGGCAACTCTTATAAGGACAACATTTAATTGGGGCTGGCTTATGGGTTCAGAGGTTCAGTCCATTATCATCAAGGCAGGAGCATGGCAGCACACAGGCAGGCATGGTGCAGGGGAGCTGAGAGTTCTACAGCTTCATCTGAAGGCCGCTAGCAGAATACTGGCTCCCAGGTGGCTAGCACAAGGGTTTTAAAGCCCACACTCACAAGACCACACCTCCCAACAGTGCCACAACCTGGGCTGAGCATATACAAACCATCACACTAGCCTTGGACTTTGTAGTCACCAGAACAACAAGAATTAAGTCTGTTATTCCGGGCCACTTCATGGTACCTCTGTCCTAGGGGCAAGAATGGACTCAGATGCTTGTGCCCTGATAACAGTGTGGGTATGGCAGTATTGAGGCTGGGCAGCCCCATGACTGAGATGCTGTGTTGGAGGAAGCCCCTTCACCAAAGACTCCTCCACTCAAGTGGACGTACACCTTGAGGCAGACTCACAGCCATGAGCTAACATATATCTGCTCTATAACCGTATTGCTGAAATGCTCCCTTATGACCTATAGCCAAATCTATTTTTAGCTGTAATGTGTACATTAAAAATTTAAATGGGTGAATATATTTAACATTAAGGTAAAGAGCGACCCCAGTGGTTTCGAAAGAAATGTTGCCCTTTCCTTGGGAGCTTGAAAAACCACACCAAAATTGTCTCTTGTTGCAGAGACCAGCTTCTGGAGGGATGGGGATTAGGGTGCTGGGGAGGGCAGGGTAGATGGAGACACTGCCTGCTCACATAACGGGAAGAGTAGCCTGGTTCAGCCAGTGGGTGTATGAACTGTAAAGGGGAAGGCAGCAATGGGTGTTCATTCCGTCATGGTTGCTGTGTACAGACTGGCTTCCTCTGTGACCTGCAAAGTGAGTGGTACTGTGTCCTTGAAAATCAGGCCTAGAGAGGCTAAGTGACTGGCATAGCTCCCACAGCCCAGTAAGAGACAGAATTTCTGTTGGAACCCAGTGTGGTTGAGTCAAGAATCTGTATGCTTTCTGTCCCAGTGGCTCTCAAAGCATTCCCAGTCATTAGCATTAACTGGTGCTTTGTTGGAGGTGCCCATTCTAGGGGCCGCTCTCTACCGTCCTGCTGCCTAGATATGGACAATAACTGGAAGTCAGTTCCTGCTCTCAGCACCTACAGTTGGAATAGGAATGGCCCCCATAGACTCGCATGTTTGAATGCTTGGCCCATGGGGGTGTGTGGCCTTGTTGGAGTCGGTGTGGCTTTGCTGGAGGAAGTGTGTCACAGGGAAGGTGGGCTTCTAGGTCTCAGAAGCTCAAGCCTGTTTAACTCCTGCTGCCTCTGGATCCAGATGTAGAACTCTCAGCTCCTCTCCTGCACCTTGTCTGCCTGCGTGCTGCCATGCCATGATGATAATGGATTAAACCACTGAACTGTAAGCCATCCCCAATGAAATGTTTTCCTTCATAAGAGTTCCTGTGGTCATGGTGTCTCTTCATAGCAATAAATCCCAAACTGAGACAGCCTGGCTGGGCAAAGAAGAGAAAAGGAAGGGAAAGGAGGCTAAGCATGGAGACACGGTCTGCTGGGAGCTCCAGGGGAGCACGGTGACGGCAGGTGCCCAGTCTGCCCAGGTGACAAAAGGGGGATTTTGAAGGAATTGCTGAAGCATGCGCGTGCGCACACATGCACACACACACGCATACACACACATACACACACACACACACACACACACACACACACACACACACACACACGGAGCTGGGATGCATTTCCAGACACACTAGTGAGCGTGAGAGTCTTGGCAGGATGAAGAACTCTGAGAAAGGTCATGGAGTTTGCTGGAGGGAGGGAGGAGGCTAGACTTCTGGTGCTCCATAATGTCCAACTGAGGCCTCCCCATGTAGACCCTGGCCCTGCAAAATGCCCACCATCCATTGCACAAGTCACCCATGACACCAAGATGCCCTTGCTGAGGGAACAGAATCTCTGCTCTCCCTGCCATCCGACAACCAGCTTCTAAGTCCCCAACACTGGCTTCATGTGTCCCTTCCAACTGAAGGCTTCTTTGCCCTATCCCCAGCCCCCACCACGGCGACTCCACTGAAAGGTCCCCCCTAGTCCCCAGCCCTGTGTTCAGTCCCCCAACATTCATCACCCAGCATGGCAATGATCCACACACAGGTCGGTCTCCCCTGCTGTCCTGGGAGCATAGCACTGTGGCTGAGACTCACGACGTGTTGTCTCTGGCACAGAGTTAAATAATCCCAATCAATATTTGTTAGCTGGATGAATGAATGAGTGGACATATGAGTGACTGACTCAATCAGGGACCATGTTTACCCTTGGGTATAACATCTGTTTGCTCACTCAGTGAAGTGGAAAATTGATGTCTGTAAACCCAGTTCAGCGTTCTCATTGATATACGTTATGTCGCTCTGTGCTTTCTCTGCAGACCACTCCTTACTTAGTGCTGCATTTATACCAAGTGCTCGCTGTGTGCTGGGCACCGTACTAATTCTTGGAGAAAAACTGGGGTGCATAGTGCATGCATCTAAGAAGCTGTTTCACCGCTGGGGTGTTTTCAGTTCCTCACTGTCTTACTTAGGGATTTATTGCTGTGGAGAGACACCACAACCACGGCAACTCTTACCAAAGAAAACATTTAATTGGAGCTGGCTTACAGTTCAGAGGTTTAGTTCATTATCATTACGGTAGGAAGCATGGAGGTGTGCAGGCAGACATGGTGCTGGAGAAGACAAGAGTTCTACGTCTTGATCTGAAGGCTTCGGGGGACTATGTGCCACATTGGGCATAGTTTGAGCACAGGAGACCTCAAAGCCCACCCCCACAGTGGCACACTTCCTCCAACAAGGCCACACCTTTAATAGACTCACTCTCTGTGGGTCAAGCATTTAAACACTTGAGTCTGTGCGGCTGTTTCTATTCAAATCACCACACTCACTATTCAGGCTTTTAAAAAATAGTATGTGCGTGGTGTGTGTGTGTGTGTGTGTGTGTGTGTGTGTGTGTGTGTGTGTGTGTAGGTATGTGTGGGCGTTAGCATACATATGTCATTGCAAACATATGGGGTCCAAAGAGAACCTCAAGTGTCATTTCTCATCCTGTTTGAGACAAAATACCTTTGTTGTTTGTTGCTATGGATACCAGGTTGTCCTGAAAGCTTCCAGGGATTCTCTAGTCTCCACTTCACGTCTCACTATGGCTATGATACAGATCCACTCCACTCCACTCAACTCTCTGTGGGCTCTGGGGATCCAAACTCAGGTCCCTGTGCTTGCAAGGCATGTGCTTCACGCCCCGAGCTGTCTGCCCAGCCCTGCACTTCAGGCTTTTGTTTATCCTGTTTTATTATCACGGTGGATACAAGCTCTTGTGAGTGAGAGGCACTTTTGAAGATCTGGTAAAAGCCTTGCAATCCCTCCTGAGATTGTAACACTTCTGTGGACTCTGACTTAGAAACAGCAGTTCTGTGGAGGCCAGGAGGCTGGTGGCTGGTGGCTGGAGGCTGGTGGCTGGTGGCTGGTGGCTGGTGGCTGGTGGCTGGTGGCTGGTGGCTGGTGGCTGGTGGCTGGTGGGTAGTATCAATTGTTTTGCTCCGTATCAGGTAGCATTTGGCTCTGTGGTACCTGTAAACTGATCGCAGAGCCTACACAGTAGACTCTGGTTCCCTGGTCCGAGTTACTCTTACCTGATAGAGTCCGCAGTCAGAGTGGGCACCTGTGCCACAAGCAGGCAGAGGGAGAATCTCTGCTGCAGTTGCTTTCCCAGCATGCCCAAGGATAGGCTGCCAACCTCCCACCAACCCACTTTCCATGAGTATGTGAACTGTGCAGAGATCAAACCTCTGGATTCCTCACGCTCATGTAGGAAGCCCTGGGGCCTCAGAGACTTGGAAATCTGGAGTGAAGATAATGCTTTCTCTTTCCCTGGAGACATTTTGCCCTTTGCAGTCACGGGGATCAGACTGGAGCTGTCTGTCTAAGCGATGGTTCTGTTCCAACATGGTCAGACATCACCTTCCAAGCCTGTCTGCCTCTGAAGCATGATCGCAAAGAGCTAGGCGAACACACGCCGGTGCTGGGTAGCAGTGTGAAGAGTTGGGTGAGCTTGGGTGGATATTCACACTGTTTCCACAGCCGGGGGCAGGAACCGCCGAACACCCATGGAAGGTAGGTTGGTTAGACACAGTGTGTTCTGCATACAGGACGGGGTATGCAGTATCCAGTCTCTCACAGGAAGGCAGGCAGGGCATGCCAGGCAGGACGAGAGCCTCAGTGGTGGCTGTCTAGTGTGTGAAATCCCCGAGTACCATCTTCAGCACCACAGGAAGGAAGAAGGAAAGTAGATGGAAATCCCGACACAGGGACGAATGTGTGAACCACAAGGGCATAATTGTTCTTGCAAAAAAAAAAAAAAAACTTTTTTAATGAGGGTGGGTGATATAGCTCAGTGGGTAAAGGGGCTTGCCACCAAGCCTAGTGACCTGTGTTGGGTCCCACGACACATGTAGTAGAAGGAGAGAATTGGCTCCTGAAAGCTGACCTCTGACCCTTATACATGTGCTATGGTACACGGGCATCGCATACATACGTGCACACCAAAGAAATTCAATTGTAAAAACTTTAAATATTTTTATGAGCACATATTAACTATATAGAATAAGGGTTTGTATTTTATGGACCTATTGCACTTCAATCATAGTCAGCCTCTCTGTTTCTTGTGTTCGCTTTGATCTAACTCGGGGATCCCTAGGCTGCCTCAATGCCTTGACCTCCAGAGTGCTGAGGTCCCAGGTGTGAGACATACAAGCGTCCTTTATTCTCTTCACTATTTTTTCCTCTCCTTTTCATTTCCTTTCTACCTGAGGAGTTTTAATAAGCAGAAAAAACCAACAACAAAGAAGCAAAATGCTGTATTAGTCCACTCATACAAGATACCTGTAGCAGGCACATGGGGGCAGAGAGTGTGTGGTGGTTGCCCGAGGTTCTATGGGTTTGGGCTAAAGTTAATGAAGAGATGAATATTTAAAAGCCAGCATACACATGTGAGCATGAGTGTAAATGCATTCATGAATGTAAGTACACTCAGCTAGCGCTAGCCCTGTTCCTTAGAGGAAGGAGAGATGTGTGTGTGTGTGTGTGTGTGTGTGTGTGTGTGTGTGTGTGTGCGCACACACACACACACACACATGCATGCATGTGCAAGGCTCTGCACTGAGCTGTACACAAAGAGGGTAAGGGCTGTAGGTTGCCCCTGATGTGGGTGCAAGTGAGGGCCCCGAGCAGCATAAGGGACTGCCATTGGCCTCGAGCCCACCTTTAGGAAGCTCCATCCTCAGCTGAGGTGAGCCCACCCTACCCTTCCTAGGGCGTGTACCCCAGATTCTTAAGGACTTTATACCGATTGATGAGGCAAGAAGGCTTCTAAGCTTGGTCATCTCTGACTCTTAACCATCACAATCCTACAACCCAGTGCTAATCTCTCTTATGACTAAAGAAGCTAAGAAAGTGGGAATGAAGGTGACAGGTGAGGCTTCAAGTCTCACTTCTCAGGGCATTTGAGGACCGACTGTTGGAAACCCCAGCATCCATGTCCTGGATCTCAAGTCACTGGGTCCACTCCTGTTTCTCTATATCTCATCCCAAGCACTGACCATGTCACCTAGAAGCTGGTGACACACACTGGCTCAGGAACACAAGGAAGGAAAGGTGGGATGGAAGACCCTTCTGCGATAAGATCCTCTGCAGCTACCCTTAGCAGCAGCTCAGGGCCACTTCCCTTTTCCTTCTAAACAGACCCTGCCCCACTTATGGAGTCCACATGGTGGAGTGGCGCTGACCTTTGGTCCCACAGATGGACAGGTAACCCAAATCTGGCCCATCAGGCTGGCCATATTCTGTGTTGAGCTATAAGAACAGGTTTGGAATACCAGCAGCTACCTTGGCATCTGAGAATGAAGCAGGCCAGAGACAGGCAGAGCCAAGAAATGCTATGGTGGTTAATTTCATGTGTCAGCTTGGCAGGGCACGGCACCCAGACATTTGGGCAAATACATCTAGATACTTACCTATGAAGGTGTTTTTGAGGTGAGATTAACATATAATCAGTGGGCTTTGAGTGTTTTCCCTCCATAATGTAAATGGACCTTACTTACCTTGTTGAATCAGCTCTCAGTCTTAACAGGAAGAGCCTACCAGGGGCTGGAGAGATGGCTCAGTGGGCAGGCAGGCTGTGCAAGCCTGAGGACCCAAGCTCAAATTCTCAGCACTATGTAAAAAGCCCCATGCATACGTATGTGTGCATACCCTCATCCTTGCACACACCCACTTAAAAACGCTGACATTCCCAAGGAAGAGGTGATCAGACAGAATGTAGCCCAGTCATGCTGGCCTGCCTTAGAGACCTTGGACTTGCTTGAGGTAATACTGTGTGAGCCCATTAACACAGTAAGTGTGGGGCTGTGGGTGTAAGGGAAGAGGTGGGAGGGAGAGACCCCGCATCCGGCCAGAATTCCTGTGCTCTGGGCAGGCAGATGCAGGAGGACTGCTGAATACTTTCCACTCGGCCTCGGGTGGGCATCTGGCTGTGTGAAGCCACTGACCCCACACGGCCGTGGGTGGACAAGGGGCAGCCCCTGATACCAGGTTCTCAGTCTCTGGCATCCCAAGCTGGATACGGCAGAGGAGCTGAGAACAGAATAGGGGTCCAGGGGAATCAGGAAGAGGGCAGAGAGAGAGAGGTTCCTACGCAGGAGAGAGTCTTTAGTCCGGTCCATGGCTGGAGTATAGGAAGGCCTTCTGATAGGAGGTTAGGCACAGCTCGCTAGAAGAAAGCCTATCCCATCGTCCAAGCACAGCGGGCCTTGATGAACAGAGACAGTCTATGGTTTTAGAGCTTTATTGTAGAAAGGCAGGGGGAAAGAGAGAAGGGAGGGGGAGGGGGAGGGGAGGGGGAGGGGGAGAGGAAGAGGGAGAGGGAGACCGGCCATGGCCAAGAGAAGAGAAGGGGGAAGGGAAAGAGAGAAAGAGAGTTAGAGAGCAAGAAAGGTGAAGGCTTAGAGAGAAAGTAAGGAAAGTGAAAGCTTATGAGAGAGAGAAGGGCCAAGCAGCCCCTCTTATAGTGGGCTTGTTATCTTATTGTTGCTAGGTAACTGTGTGGAGTCTAGCCTGAAGGTCAGAAGCTTGGGACATTGTCTACATGACTACTAGCCATGCTTCTCCTGTGGTGGGTGTGAGGGGCGGTAACTTCGACAGGAGCCAGGGGTCCAGGAGACATGAGGGAACGCCTTCCATTCCATGTAGGTGAAAATTATCACCACCGGGTCCTACCGGGGTTCACGACCTCAACTCCACTGGAGACCAGGTTGTCTGTGCATAGCCCATTGCCCCACAAGCAAGGGCTGGAGAGACAGCTCAGAAGTTATAAGCATGGGCTGCCCTAGCAAAGGATCCAGGTTTGATCTCCCCAGCACCCACAGAGATGCTCACAACTATCTGTAACTCTAGTTTCAGGAGACCTGATACCCTCTTCTGGCCTCCGAGGATACTGAATGCACATGGTATACAGACATTCAGGCAAAACACCCTTACACATAAAACATTAAAAATTTAAAAAGTAACACAGTGACCAATTAAACATTCTCCATACATATAATTATATATGTGACATACATGTATTGCTTTCTCTATCTTCCCCCTGACCTGGTGTGTCAGTGTGTGTGTGTGTTTGTGTGTGTCTGTGTCTGTGTCTGTGCCTGTGTGTTCCTTGTTCTTTGAGAGTACTTTGGCTAATACAGGAACCTAGAACAGACTCCCAATACTTCTGTTTTAGCCTCTGGCTCAGCAAAAACTCCCCAAACACTCCTGTATTCTGTCTCACTACTTAAGCTGTTCTCTGGAGTTGGGTTTCTGTCAATTCCAGCCCTAAAAGTCAGAGGAACAGCGAGCTTGCATCTCACTGAGTTCTCAGCTACTCCAAACCCCAAGCTTCCTTTCCACAGATGATCTGTGCCTTGAAGGATGCACAGAAAGTCCATGTGGGTTTGAAGGCAATGTAATGAACAGAGCAAAAAAACACAAGGATCCAGAGGTGGACCAAACATGGACAGATCGGGAAACCAGACTTCATTGTGGCCAGAGCCAAGGAGATGACTCACAGGAGACAGGGCTGGAGAAGAGAACAGGTGATATAGGGCTTTGATAGTCAGGTAGGAGTATGGGCTCTGTTCTTAGGATGGGAGAGAGACCTTGAAGACATTTCAAATGGAGTAGGCATGATCTGGTTGCAATTTTAGCTCGCTCGCTCTCTTGCTTGTTCGTTCGCTCACTCTGCAGTGGAAAGACAGATGACCCAAGGGAGACAGAAGCTCCCAAAATCTAATTCCACATGGCAGCCGAATCTTTCTCATCTACTTGAAGAGCTCCTCGAGCTGTGGTGTCTGCATCTACATCCTAGCTCTCCATTTGCTCCCTGTGAAAGCCCGGCCTTGATACAGGCTGCCTCAGTTCCCTACGGAACACAACAGGGTCATCTCCCTCCTCTGGTCCTCTGCAAGGATAGGGCACTGACTTCAGGTTTGGACTCCTGCACAATGCTAGATGCAAGTATCTCAACTGGTAACAAGCAGACCTGCAGCTCATGCGCCACAAGACACCTGGATGTTAGCTTTCTGTTACTGTAACAAAATATCCATTAAAAGGAGGAAGATTTTGTTTGGGCCCACAGTTTTAGAGGCTTCAGTCTAGTCTGTGATTGGTTGCTTTCCAGCCTGTGGTGAGGCGGGATATCGTGGTGGGAACACTATGCAGAGGGGCTGGAGTGAAAAAAAAAAGAGAAAGAAGCAGTTGTGGAACAATTTACTTAGGGGAGACACTCTGGTGTTAACTGACTTCTCACATAGTGGGGACAAAACAAAACAAAAACAAACAAAAGCCCAAAAACAGAAAATGTCTGACATTCCAACCTGTAAACCCTCAAAGGCCTAGAAGTTCCCCGTAGGCACCACCTTTTAGTTTCTCTACTTCATGATAGCCCCAAACAGAGCATACTGGACTTATGGAGACCTTCCTGGTCCAAAGGATAGTACCAGTGTAAGTGGAAAATACTGCGAGCAATACACACTTGTAACTGTTAACGTCAACCACGGCACACAGGAGAGTGGAGGTGCTTCCCCACCCTAATAGCTGTCTTGGCTGCGGCTTCTTTCCTTGCAGAGCATCACCAGAGAGCATCACACCATATACTCCGCTAGCCAGGGAAGAGACTAAGACTGAAGTCTGTCTGGTTTCTGTTGAATGAGCATAGCCTTTTTTTCTCCAGGGTAAAATTTGAACTATATAAATGGAACCTCCTTAAGATGGGGATTTTGTGTAGCCAGCAGATCTCAACTCTGCTAAGACCAGCTGTAAACCCTCAGCCCCAGCAGGACTGACCACTACCTGATCCAGTTCCCCTGTGGATTCTGGCTTCAGCTGTCCCCTGGGACCTGCCCTAAGCCTTACTTTATACACGCTCTCTGGATCTTTCTGATTCTTATCTGATCAATGCTTTGTGTTTTGGGTTTGATACGAGATGACAACTCTCTCCAGGGACTATCCAAGAGGTTCTGTCTTGTCGCAACTGACACCTTCTTTCCTCTTCCCTTAGGTTATGCTGGGCTACGTTCTGTGCAGTGGTAAACCTTTGCCCTCCTTATCCTATCCTGGCAACCTTAGGAGACACAGCATAGTCTCTGATAGCAGCTGGGCCACTCTATGCCTTGAGGTGCCCCTTTGAGGGAAGAGGGCAAAACCCTGCTCCATACCTTTGTTTCCCACCTCTCTGCCAGGGACACCTTGAAGCCCAGCTTGGGTCCTGCTACCTCCTCTTGAGCTCTGAGCCAGCCCTGGGTGCCCGTCCTCTGCAGATCATGTCTAGATCGAAGCCCTGGGGCCACAACCTTCCAGTTTTTCATTTAACAGCCTCAATTCTGCTGTCCACACAATTCACCCCCAGAAGCTGAAGAAGGAGTCAGTCTTGTTTATTAGTGAGTTCACCGTCAGGTTTTCATCAGGGATTATAGCAGGAAGTGGGGCAATAGAGAGATGCAGGACCTGGGCACCCTGAGGTCTCAAGAAAGGAACACTCGAGAGCAGGGAGGGCCAACTTGGCAGAGCTGGAAGAAATGGGAGATGGAACCCTACTCCAGAACAGCAGTTGATCCTTGCTCCACCTCTTGCTGGCCTTCAGAGGAGGGGCCAGGTCACAGGGCTTTGTGGGTCAGCTTCCAGGGAGACTTTCTACATCTGGTGTCTCTCAGGTTGAGCTCAGGGGCTGGGTGCGGAGCTCGCCGGCCTCCAGGATGGGTCTGTCTGGTTTCTCTCTCTGGACTTTAAAAGAAGGTTCTGTGGAGAAGAGGAAACAGATGGAGTGGACAGGACTTGCAGATGACCCTCTATCCATGGCCGGCCCCACTGAAGCAGCACACAGGCCTTCCAGCCTTCAGGGACCCCCCCTCTCAGTTCGGCCCCGAGTAGAAACACACCAGCCACAGCACACAGAAGCTGGGGGAGGGGTCAAAAGGGTGTCAGGATTGGGGGGGGGGGTGGGAGCAGCAGGAAGGACAGGAGTCACTTGTCAAGAAGAGCAAGCAGTGGCAAAGCAGACATTGAGGACATGGTAGCCAGGTCCACTGTCATGGTGCATAAAGCATGAACAATATTTTGGGGAAATTGTGACAGAAGCAGCCATGCTTGGAGCTGCCCTAGTTGTGGGCTTTGGGCCACAATCAACTCCAGAGTCACAGCCATTAAACCCAGAACACAGATAGGGAAGCAATCCATAGCTTGGCTCCCTGGTGCACCAGAGGGAGCCCAGCTCAAGGTGGGATGGAAACCAAGGACAGTGTGGGCTGAGCAGGTCACATCAATGGAACCCACCAACCCTGGTTCTTTGGACCAGCTTAAGGAACTTGAATGGCATGGCTCTGCCTAAGCAGGGCTTGGGGCTTCTCAGGGGTCCTCGTGGGCCCCTGTGAGGAGATTCAGCAGGAGGTTTAGTGTTCTCCAGCCTAGTCCAGCAGCAGGGAGACACCACTGTGCTCAGTGCTACCCTGCTCCAACTAGGTTCTGAGTGTGACCCAGAGCGGGTCCCAAGGCCTGTGGGCATCAGGACTCTAAGCCAGTGCCCCAAGCTGGTCTTTGTGTACCCCCCACCTCCGTAAGCTCTAGTGTCTCAGCCATTGAGAGCAGCCCCAAGAGAACACCCCCACAGGCTGCCTCTGTGTCTTTCTAGATACCAGTCCAAAGAACCTCCAGGATCACGGGCAGCACATGGCACGCAGCATGGGCAGACGGGGCCCTGCGGCTGCCTGCCTAGTCACCGTGGGCTCCAGCTGCAGGAAAAACCCGTGTCTACACACGGGCTCATAGGCTTCAAGCTGCTTTCGGGCCAGCTGGGGGCTTTCGGCTGCAGAGGAGGGAAGAGAAGAGCTACACATGCAGAGTGGAGCAGGAGACAAGAGGGCTCAGTTACTACTGGGGGAGGTTCTGCAGGCACTCTTCCTGCACCGTGCCTGCCTCTTCACTACTGCCCCAGCCCTGGTTCCACTAGAGACACTGGAGAATCTTCAAGTCAAGTGGAATGGACCAGTCTAGGCGGGGGAGGATGGGCCGATGACTGTGAGCCAGGACTACTAAGACCCATGACTCTGGTTCAGGGTATCCCTAGCCCGGGGTGTTCTAGGCCCCATGACTGCCAGCAGATGCGTGCCCAGGACATCCCTTTCCCTGAATGAGGCTGGAGAAAGGTGGCTAGGATCCTGGGAGGGCATGGGGTGCAAGGGCAGGGTGCCTTCTCACACTTACAGCTCGTCATCATACTCCTTAGGGGGACAGACAGCAACCACAAGGTCTATCCAGTCCTGTAGGGAGAAACCGTGTGACCACACAGGGCACACGGAGAAATGCATGGTGAACCTGCCTGGTGTTCTGACCCACTCCTGGGCTTTATAGCCCAGGGCCAGCCAGGGCACAGTGAGGGCTAGGGCTCCCTTCTGGAGGCCCACACTTTAGGAAAAGCCTCAGAAGCAGGGCTGCTAGACCCTCAGATGCTACCAAGTCCCCAATTGTGGATCTATAGACCAGGGCTGGGCAGCCACTTCGGAATCATTTACTGTACAGAACTCATAGCTGTACCCCTTATAGTTTCGGGTACATGCAGGAATGACTACCACCGACAAGCAGCACCCTTAATCCTGAGCCATAGCAAACATTGACTCTTTTGGCCTCTCTGATCTTGACAGTCCCCTAGATGGCATCACCGCCATTGCTGGCTTGCCCATCACTGTCCACCATGGCTTTGGGTGGCAAGTCTTGAAAGATCACTGGTCCCCACCCCCATGCCAGAGCTCCCAAGATTGAGCTGTACCTTCCCCACCCTGTGACCTCCCTCCCCCCCACTCCAGGGAGCACAGAACACAACCGCTCCCTCTGTCCACAGACGCTCATCATGTTACCCGTTGGTCTTCTCTTCTCCACATCCTTTCATGTGGGTCCCAGGCCCATCTGGTCAGCTTCCTCGGCACTGAACTTAATACCTCAGGCTCAGCTGCCTGCACACAGTGGCACAGGTTGTGCACTGCACACCATGAGTGGGTACCATTTACATCAAAGTCTGTAGGAGGGCACCCCCTCAGACGGTGCACTGCACATCCTCAGAGACTCCATGTGGGAGCCCTGGTCCATGTGGGTATCCGCTAAGCGTGGAGAAGACTACAGCCCCGCTTGCATCTGACCTCTGATCTGCTCACTCTCTAGCAGCCCCCAATACTCTCTTGATTCCTCTTGATTGTTCCTTAGCACACACTTAGAGAAGACCTTGGAGGGTTTTTTTTCCACATCCAGCCTTTCAGGTCCAGTCCACTGTCTGGACCTTGAGTACCAGCCCTGGACTTGGCCATTGCCATTGTAAGGCCAGGGTCTGAGGCAGGCGGTAAGGGAAGAGGGGAGGGGCTCATTCTCACCCCGCCCTGATTCCAGGCCTTCTGTAGGGCAGCCTCGGCCTCAGCCAGGGTGTAGTCCGTCACAATCTTGCCATTGATGGCCATGATCTCATCCCCTTTCACAACGCCACCTTCAGGAAGAAGTAGATAGGTGTTCACCTGGACTGCTTGTGACCTGTGCCTGACTCAGGACTGTCTGACTGTGGGAGAGTGGGAGAGTGGAAGAGGCCGCATCCTGGGCTCAGAAAGCTCTTGAGAAGCAAGAGCTCAGGTCCTCAAAGGTCCCTCCCACAGGTCCTCTCTAGGCTCTGCAGAGCCGTTAGACTAGAGCGGAGTCCTTGGCATGCCCAATCTGCACCCTGTAGCCAGACGGACCAGCATTTCTGATGCAGTTCAGAGAGCCTGAGCCGTCAAGGGCAGCTATACCTCTCCCATGCCCGCCACGCTCTCCATCAGAAACCAGTCCTTCAATTCCCTCCCAGTGCCCTGTTCCCCGTGCTCAGCATGTTTTCACAGTGTGGCTACAGCTACTCAAATGTTTGTGGATGACCCCTCCAGCCATCCTCCCAGCTCCAAGAAGGTGAGACTCTTCCTGGCTCCATGCTCACCCTGGCGCTTCTCATAGGACTTAACACAATAGGGTCTCAACGGAAGAGTATTAAAGAGAACACTGTTGGAATGTGCTGCTGGGTAAACTGTCCTGGGATCTAGTGATGCTAAGGAGTCATCAAGTATAGACTGAAAAGGACCCCTCACAGCAAGAAGACCAGGGAGTCTCAGACATGCTAATATGTACTGTGGCTCTGTAAGCTGACAGATTATGTATGGCTTCCTACACCTTTGCCCATCATGTCCCTCTTTTTTTCCCTTTTGTAAAGAATCCTGGTTTTGATGTGCACTTAATTCTGGCTTGCGGCGAAATCAATCACTTGGAAGCCTTGAAAGTGTGAAGACTATGGGAATGTGGTGTGTGTCAGCAAGGTTTGAAACTCATGTTCCTGGCAATGTCCTGGGACGTCTAAATCAGCAAGGGTCTAAACCTCATACAGCAGATTTCCCTGTGAAGAGGGACTGAGGATAAGTGACTCTCAGTAAAGTCGCAAGGGACTCAGGGAACAGCACAGGGCCTCTTTCATCTTTCCCTGACAGACAAGGGTGGGACGGGCAGCAAAGCATCCTTCAGGTTGCACAGAAATGGGGGTGGAAGAGGAGAGTGCCCCACCACAGGAAGTTATGACAGCTGCCTGGGTAAGCAGAAGCCTCTGTGAGCTGAGGTAAAGGCTCCGAGGGGGACTTAGAGGACTCTCTGAAGCCAGGGCCATGGTTGGCAGGGTGGAGAGAGTGCCCAGGGCAGCCAGGGTGCATTGCCTGCCTCAGTAACTGCTGAAGCCCAGTTGTCACTGACCAGGGGCCCTTCATTCCAGACTCCTGTCTCAGGCTCGTGTCCTCTGCCCTCCATCCTAAGCCCCTCTGGCTATGGGGCAGCCTTTTTCTAGCCTGAAGGGATGTGATCCCAGAATTTCCTCCTCTGGCCTAGGTGGCAGAGGCAGCAGTAACAGTGGAGTTCCAGACTCAGGGTTTCAAAGGCTGTCGGGTGAGTGAGCTGACAGCATGAAGCAAGAGACAGCCCGGATCCTGACCCAGTAAATGGTGAGTTCTGAGTTCCATTTATGTTTGAAGCAGGGTCTCGTGTAGCTCAGGTTGGCCTCAACTCACCGTGTTGCCTTGAACGTCTACTCCTCATGCTTCCAGTTCCCATGTGCTGGGACTACAGACACAGGTCACAGATCCTGCATCCTGCTTTATACAGTGCTCGGGCTGCAGCTCAGGGCTTCATGCCCGCTAGGCAAGCACTGTGCCAGTTAAGCCACATCCCCAGCCCCAGCATGGGGGAGGGGCAGCGTGTATGGGGGAAGGGATGGCCCTGTGGGAGGGGCCAGGCTGAGGAAGCACCTAGAGGTGCTACCTATACTGGGCACTAAACCAAATGACCGATTTGCCTGGATTCAAGACCTGCCTGGCATCTGGTACTGGCTGGGGATCCTTTTTCTAAGCTGTAGAATGAGAACCACTATGGTATATACCATTCTGATTACTAGGGATTCTAGAATACTGTGATATCCTTAGTCCCAGGGTTGTGGCCAGGCCCACAGACTAACGCCTGATCTGTGACTCATCCCACAGACCACCCGCTCTGTAAGGATGCTTCTTGCCTGCTCTCTGCATGTTTCCTCTCCCGGAAAGTCCTCCTTCCCTTCCCAGGATGCACCAGT
Organism: Mus musculus; assembly: GCF_000001635.26. Lineage (NCBI taxonomy): Eukaryota > Metazoa > Chordata > Mammalia > Rodentia > Muridae > Mus > Mus musculus. Next base: position 46,200,605 of record NC_000073.6, read on the forward strand.
CATCTTTGTAGGCTTCACTGTATCCCATACCCTGCCCTCTTCCTGGGTTCTCATGGCTTCCGTTCCACCAGCATTCCCCATCAATCCTTGGCTGAGAGTCCTATGATAAGGCTCTAGGCCCATTTTTGCCACTAGCCTGGGAGTCCCTAGAGGGCAGGGTGGCATCTGGGTATGCCACCTCAGGTCCTGGCACCATGGCACAGCCTCAGATAATGGCTGAAACTAGCTTGATGGTTTGCTGGATGGACCTGATATCCTTGAACAACTATGAGACCATCTGAAGCCAAGTGGATGGATGTCTGCTCTCCTGGGACATCTGGTATAGCCACCACACCATTCCCCAAACAGGCAAAGCCCGTCCATACTCACCATGCCTCTCCGCAGCTCCCCCTTCATAAACAGCAGAGACGACCACCTTCCCCACGGGGGAGTCCACGCCTCCCTCCAGGGCCAAGTCTAAAGACCCCTCCTGGGTGGAGGAAAGCAGGTCTCAGGCAGCCACACAGATAGCGGCCTGCAGAGCACCAGGAAGTCTGACAGAGCTGTAGTGTGGAGAAGGCACGAGACCATGCAGTACAGAGGCCATGAGAGAGTCATAGGAGAAAGAAGATCTGGGTTGAGTACCCCCTACAAGGAGCAGCATCCCCAGGGGAGCCAGGAGAGGAGCAGGAACCTGCTAGGTCTCCTAGGAGTAGACTAATCAGGGAACCAAGACGACAGAGCAGAGAGAATTGGTGACCAGCCTCTGCCCCGTGTCCAGGTACCTTCTTGATTCGCAGAAGCCGGACGTCCTTCCCTGCGATCTGCTCTGGCGAGAACTAGAAACAGAAAACCAAAAAGGGAACAACTGTGAGCTGAAGGGTAAGAGCATGTGTGGCCTCGATGATGGACCCATTACACACAGGCAACACACACACACACACACACACACACACACACACACACACACACAGAGAGAGAGAGAGAGAGAGAGAACACCATGGTTCTCATTGCCCCCCCCCCCTCTGAGCTGGAGAGTTCCCTCTTACCATGGAGTAGGGATCAAAGCCTTCTTCGTATTTTCGAAAATCCTGGAAGCAAAGAAAGGGCCTTAGGACGGTGAGACGCGGGTGATGGAGGAACACTGCATATAAGCTCACGCAGGCAGGGCAGAGGGCAAGAGAGCCGGAATCCAGGAGCCAGAGGTGAGCAAGGGATACAGAGTAGCTGTGGTTGGGATGGGGGCAGAGGGAGGAGCTTGGCAGTCATAGCGACGGAGTAAAGGGGCGGGGCAAGCAAGAAGCCGCAGGAAGTACTTAGAGGAGCCTGTCCCTGTCCCTGCTTTGTTCAGCCGGTGGTGGCCACTGTGGCTCCAGGGATACCACTGGGGTCTGGATGCCTAGGTGGCTGGCCCATGTCTCACAAGAAGTCTCGTTCTGCTGGCCCAAGCTGGCCTTCTACATCGCCATTGGAGGCTGTGACCAGGCCAAAAGAGTGAATCCATGGCTCTCCACTTAGTACTCTGACCTCATGGAGGGGAGCAGGCCTGTCTAAGGGGTTTCTTGGCCTGGAGAACACAGCCACAAAGTGACTGAGGAAGGCACGTGTCAGTCTGTACCAAGGGAAGAAGTGGGTGGGGGGTAAGATTAGGAGTAGGAGTCTGACTGACCTAGGAGTTACAAAGCCTCCCTCTCCAAGGGAGATGGAAAGGACATACAGCTCTGGGGCCCATGCTCGGAGGGGGGGGGGTTGCTGGGGTGAAGTGGGCCAGGACTTGGAAACATCATGGTAAGAAGAAGCGGGGCAAATCCAGGGCAATTGGTCCAGGGGTCACATACACAGTGAGCCAAACTAGGGCACCCACAGGCCTCAGAAGCCAGGGTGCTAATCCTGAATTAAACCACAGTCAGTCCCCACTGGAAAAATGGCCACACAGTTTCCTAGGCTGCACCAAGTCTCCTCTGAGGTCTGCAGGCAGCATTGTGAGTGGGCCAGAGATCCTGCCCCTGCCCAGACTGCAGCTATGAGACACTGGGCGCAAGAATGAGGGCAGCAGTTGGGCCCCTGAATTTCTGCTTGCACCCTTTCTCCCTAGGCTTTTATCTTCCAGGCTGAACCCCCATGAGGCTTTGGATCTGTCTGGCGGCCATACTGTGCTTGTCAATCAGCACACAGAACGAGGGGCACAGCACATCTAAGCACCAGAGAGGTTACTAGGCAGAATCTGGGACCTATGTCCTTGTCACTAAGAGAGGCCTATCTATCCCTGGTGTTCTTTTTGGAATACTGGGTCCTGCTGGCCACACTCCCCTTTGTCAGGCCCTGAATACTATTCTCAGGGATGGCTGGGTGGCAAAGTCTGAGACTTGTGAGAAATCTGAGACGTCTGAAACATTACGGCTGGTTTGCCTTAGGAGAGCCACACCCTCTGTTCCGCAAATGGGGAAACTAAAGCCAGAGAGGTGACATTGATGCCTAAGGTCATGAGTCAGAGGAGGAGCCAAGGGTTTAACTGGATCCTTGAAGCCTTATAATCCCGGAGCTCTTGTCCTTTTGCTTTTGAGAGGTGTTGGTGTCTTCAGCTTTGGTCCTTCAGGGTCTATTGGGCAAGGCCTGTGCTTTGAGAGGCAGGTGATGTAATGCTCTCGAGCAGATAGCAGAACCAGTGTCCTGGATCTAAATCCAGGGTCTGACACACAGCAGAGGTGCTCCATGGCTCCTGTGACTGCCTCACTTCTGTGGCACGGGGAAGACGATAGAGCTCCCCACCGTGTTGCGGTGAACTTAAGACCCTTGATGAATTTAGAAATGGGGCTTGCCCGGCACACCTTCTAAGGTCTTCTGTCCATCTCGGGTCCTGGGCTGTCAGCGGCCTCTTTTACAGACACTCCACCTATGCCTCCTACCCACACTATTTCCTGCCTACCCAGGCTTGTGAGTGGGGGCATTGGAGAGCCTGCTGTCCAGGTTGCCTTTGATTCGGGGGGCCTCTTTCAATGGGGATGAAGCTGTCAGTCCAATAGTTAGCTCTGGATGGAAGCTAACTCTACCCTGCCTAACCTAATTCAGATGCCAGCAGGGACTCCCAGATCCCAGTGAAGCCCAGAAAGGTGGAGAAGCTAAGCTGCCACCCTCCTGAGGCTAAGAAAGGCTGTGGTCTGCTTGGAGCAAGTACAGCCTAAGAAGCAAGGCAGTATCCAGCCCCTCTCCCCCTTCTCTCCAAGGATGGAGTTAGGGCTAATAATCTTAGCCTAGCTAATAATCTTAGCCCTCTGATCTTCTTCCTCCTTGGACCACCAGAGGGTAGGGGTGGGGAATCCTACTGATGCTTTCTCCATCCGTGTTTAAGCTCTGAAAATCCCTGGGTCTCCTTTTGCTGGGGGTGAGGGGGACACAGAGCTGGCCTGAGGCTTCCCTGAAGATGGTACTTGGGCTACCTTGAAACTGCCAAGACCTAGAGTGGAGGAGGAGGAGTCAGACACAGAGTGAGACGGGTGGGGCAGAATCAGCTATACACGACTACCAGACACACGGGTCTCATTTTACTTGTCTGAATGCTGTCTGATATACCACCATCCTCTTCAGCATCTCCTGCGGCTGCCAGAAATAAAAAGACAGTTCCCCACCGGATGTTAAAAATAGGTATCGTCTGCCCCCTGGCGCCAGGTTCTGGGGCTGCCAGCCTGAGACTACTGTGTCCCTCCCCAGATAGGCTGATGTTCGGGGACCACTCCAGGCCTCCCACCTTGCAGTTGCTATGAAGCTGCACTGACACCATGTACCATGAACCAGAGAGCACAAGCACCATGAACTCAGCAGGCTGGCCCAGGGCATGACCTTTGCCCTTTGGGGGAGCCGACGGGACAGCAGCTAACGCTCAAAATAAGTACCGGAGTGCCCTGCCCTGACATTTGGGTAGGGTTTCCTGGAAGGGAATATAAGTTCTGCCATGACTGTGCTTCCACGGTGTGAGGCCAGTCAGAGATCGGAACCCTGTGGGGTGCCTGTGAGCCCCAGCTTCCTTCACTGTGGGGACTGGAGTGAGCAGAACTTTCCATTCCCCAGCAGCTGGTTCTAGTGATAGCTGAGAAGTGAAATGGGGTGTGTGCATGGACATAAAGCCTAAAGGCAACCACAGGCATCATCCTTCAGGTGCCACCGGCTCTCTCAGTGACCTGGAACTCACAGAGTAGGCTAGGCTGGCCAGCGAGTGAGCCCCAAGGACCTGCCTGTTTCCTCTGAACAAGGATTACATCATCAAGCCCAACTTTCTTTTTTCTTTTTTTTAAAATGTGAATCCCGGGACTGAACTCAAGTGCCCATGCTCACACAGTGACCACTGCACCAGCTCAGCCACCTCCCCAGGCTCAACACTGCCATCTTTAGACGGAGCTTCAGGCTGTGTGTGGTCAACGAAAGAACTAGAATTGTACGGGTCCATACCCACTGCAAATCATGTGGATTCATCCCTTGACCAATAAGAAGGTGACAAGATGACTCAGGATTTGACTGTGTCACATCTCACTTCCCTTCCAGAGGTGTCAGAAACCAGGTGACATGATCTTGGACTGCTACTCTAGAAGCACCCCGGAGGGACCCAAGGGGCTTACCAGAACCTCGGACTTCACAGCAGGCCTGTAGACGAAGTTGTGTTCCTGGTGGACCATGACGGGTTTGGAGATGGTGGACACGCCAGGGCCTCGTGGAGGCTGTGGGCTTGGGCAGAATGTCTACGGGGGTTAGTTTAGGAGATACCCATGTGGCGTCATAGGGGATGTGGCCAGGGATAGCCATTGTATGTTTACAAACATGCAAGTCACTCCCATGCACATGAGCCAGCCTGATACATCTGCCCAGACAGAGGAGGCCTGGGGTAGGTGCATCACCTAAAGAGAACTCTACAGCCTCAGTGTGGCTGAGTGGCTCTAGGGAATCAACCAGTTGAGTCAGAGGACACACTTTCAAGGCTCCCCCACATTGACCACCCAATATCCCCTTCCTTAAAGGGCCATTTCCCCTGGATATATTCAAGGCCCTGTAGTGTGACACAAGGCAACTCTGGTTCCCAGTGTCTGGGCACAGTATCCAGAATCCCTGGGGTGAGGACACATCAGAGACCAGACTATTCAGGGACTGAGAGCACTTGTCTTCTTCACTCTAACGCTTGATTACCTGCCAAAACATCTCTCATCAGGGCACAGCCCTGTCCCCAAACCCTTTGACTGGTCCCTAGAGACTGTCAACACTACCGTCCTGCCTCCCAACACCCTTCATGAGATTCTCTATCTTCCCACTGTCTCTGTCCCAGACCCCTCAGACTGCCCAACATCAGCCTCTAAGACATCAGGTTCTACTGCCCTGAAGCCATTGCTCCTCCACTTAGCCAGTCCAGTCCTGACGTTTCTCCTCCCCAGGACCTCAGACTTTACAGCTGGTCTGTAGACCAAGGTGAGTTCCTGGTGGACCATGACAGGTTTGGACAAGCCAAGGCCTTGTAGAGGCTGTGGGCTTGGACAAAATGTCTACAGGAGTTATTTTAAGACTGGTGAATCAGGCTGGCTCACACTTATCCCAGATATCTGTGGGTCCCCCACCATCAGACTAGACACTCCCACTAGACTGTCTTGGATAAAGACTATGGCTGTCTGTCTAATGTTAGGTCCCAGTGCCTAGCAGAGTGTCTGGCATATGGTAAGTATTGACTGAATAAACAAATAACTCAACAGTATACTTGGCATGGCATGCAGTGCCTGGCAGATATGGTTCTGGAACCTTCCTTGGGCAGGTGCTGGGTGGTAGGCTCACAGTACCCGACTCTATTACCTGAGGCTAGCTATGCAGACATGTTACCTACACTTCCTGCTGTACACATTGAGAACTTACAAGGGGCACACAGGCAGAGGACTAGGCAGGATGGATGGGATGGAGGCCAGCATAATGAGATAGCTTTGAGTCAAGGGCAGTCTGGGTGTTTTGAGATATTCATGGTGGTCCAGTCCTTTAAGGGACTTTATGTGGGGACTTTAATGTTTCTTTACTCCGAACAGGAGCGAACTGTGGCATTCTTCATTCCTTGCAGAGTTAGAGAGAGTGGAGCCTGTCTCGAGTCTTGACTCAGTATTTGCTAAGATGATCCTTCCCTCCCCCCATTCAAAGTTTTGCTCTAATTTACTTTATTCTAATTTACTTGGTCTAGGGACCAGATTATTATCTAATGAGAACTACGCATGCACCTGCAACTCTTTTAAGTCTTAACTCAGAATGCATTCGCTCAGGGTGGAGCTGTAGCTCAGTTGGTTGAGTGCCTTCCTAGCACCCACAAGAGCCTAGGGTCAATATTCAGTGCCACATAACACAGGCAGGTGGCATATGCCTGTAAGTCCAGCACTTGGGAGGTGGAAGCAGGCATAGCAGAGGCTTAAGGCCATCTTTGGCTACATAATGAGTTCAAGGCCAGCCTAGGCAACATGAGACCCTATTTATTTTTATGATTATTTGTGGGGGTTTTGTTTTGTTTTGTTTTGGTGTCTTACTCTGTAGCCCAGACTGTTCTGAAATTATTGTGTAGATCAGGTTGTATTCACATTCTGTGATCCTCCTGCCCCAGCCTTTGGAGTGCTGAGATTACAGATTATATGCTGCCCACCTCCCCCTTCATGCATTAACTTGTACCATTGCGTTCCTATGCAGTGAGACCAGGGTGTCCAGGCTCACAGAGATGGAGTAACAGGTACCCCAAGTCATTTAGCCAGGGAACAGCAGAATACGATCCATAAGCCAAGGTCTGACTTGTTACTGTCTCCCCTGCCATCACTAGGTTTCTTGCTGCTCTGGTGCCCTTCCTCTGCCCCTCATGCACTGTACCCCTCAAGGCTCAGCTCTAAGCCCCAGCAAGGCAGAGGTATCCTCAGCTGGAGCATGTAGGCTGCGCTATCGTAGAGAAGACCCACATATCTATAGATGCTCTCCCTTCAAAAGTTAAATCCCTGGAAAGTTCAGGTGTGCCAGCTGCATGGAACCTTCTTCAGCTCTGCTCCATCTACCAAGAGCTGCAAGGCCTGAGCCTGGCCTCTGGTCTCTGAATCAGATTTGTTAGGGAAAAGCTACTGCCCATCTTCTGGGGTCACTTACAGAGAAGGATGGGTCCCTCTGTGCCAGGCTAACACAGTCTCTTAAACCTGATGTCTGGTTGAGCTCTGGGGAAATGTTCCCAGAGTGAGGAGACATCTCTCTCCCTATCTGAGGTCTAGGAATCAAGGCCCCACACCAGAGGTCCGTAGTATTCCAGTCCACCTGTGATCCTCCAGCCGTGACTGTCAGCCAGTCAGCAGCAGGCACCTGGTATCTCCTTGACGCCCTTGAGTGATCTAATCTACTAAATACACGCTCCCTTTGGGATACTGAGTGGGAGGCCGATGAAAGCCACTGGGGAGGTGCTGCCAACACTGTGCAGCCCCTCTCCCTGCAGTCCTCACCCCTGCAGCCCCTCACCCCCAGTGGACTGGAGCCTCCTCAGTTGAGTCGGACCTGACCACTGTCTACTAGGCTCAAAAGTCTTACATGGTGCCCAGGGACCGACTCTTCCAAAGCAGTCTTTGAATAAAGATCAATTGATGGGAAATAGATCTTTCTGAAAATACCGCCGCTCAATCTGTCAACCTCCAAGAAAAACATTTCTTGTCTTTTAATAGTTGAGAACTTCTAAGAAGTCTCTCATCTTCAGGGTTTCTTTCTTGGGTCCCGGCCAGACGTGTCTGACGATTACACACCAAGCCGGTGCTGCCAGCTAATGTTGTGGGAAAGGCACTGGAGTGTCCTAAGACTACCCTTTATTTTCAGAGCTAGGTACACCCCAGCTTTCCCCCAGGCACCCCTTCTCCAGTTGAACCAGGGGCTCACTTCCTACACATGAGGAATTCTCGGTCCCTATGAAGACACAGCTGGCTATTCCACACAACCAGAGAGCACTACCCAGCAGGCCATAAGCATTCACTAGCTCAGGGGCTAACATCATCAGAGGCTGCTGACACGGACCTGACAGACTCACTGTTGCTTGTTTCATGGCCACAGCAATTCACCATGTAAACACAGGACTTCAAAATCAGTAGAAGGCACACGCATGCAGGACAGCACATGACACCTGGGAAACGGGGCAAGATGCTGTCTCCTCCCATCTCCGCTCACGGGGGCAGCGGAGGGCACGGGAAACAGCATCCACCCACACCCCACTTCCTTTGCAAGCACAACATGCAGAATAAGATGGTACCTTTGGGGCAGGTGGGAAGCTCCGCTCAGTGGTGGGGGAGCTGGAGGGCTTCCCACTGTGGGTGTTTGCCTCCCAGTCATCTGCTGGATGGCCTGGGTCCCCAGTGCGGAAGGGGTGGTTGCCCAGGGCCTCTTCCAGTGCTGAGGGCAATGGGCGGGTAGGAGTGAGGTCTTGGGTGGGAATGGATGGAGGCGGAGGAATGGGGATTGGGGGAGGAGTGCGTTGCACCCATGGTGAGGATGAGCTGCTCACGTGACCTGATGAGGGAAGCACAGGGGGCGCGGGGACCTTGGAAGGTGGGTTGACAGATGGAGGGTGGGGCATCACGGGCAGTGCTGAGGGAGTCTTGGGGGGGTAGTAGAACATGTCCAAGGGGATGTCATCCAGGTCAGTGGTGTGGAGGTGGATCCCACCAGCGAATCGTCTCAAGGGTGGGGCCAGAGGAGACACAGAAGGTGGGGGAGGTGGGGGCCCTGTGGTCATCTGGGGGTGAAGAAGTTCTGTCATTATTAACTCCACAGGAAAGCAACAGAAATATTCTGCTCTTTTTCTCTTGCTGCTGGATCCCCATCACTCAAACCAGAACCATGGGCACTGCCACCCAGCTACCCAGCTTAGCCAGTAGGTCTGGGAGGGAGTAGTCTAAACACAAGAGAGGTTTGAGCTATGCCATCTGGGCATGGTCAGACCATTTACCCTCTGAAATAGGACACGTTTGAGATGTAAGGGGGACCCTTGGTAACTACAGCAGGGCACAACAAGCCCAGTGGGGACTGTCTCAGGACAGAAGGGACTTGTAGTCACCCAGTAGATAAATTCATCCATACAGACTCATCTCCCTTCCTCATGACAGGAGGTGACAGCAGCTGTCAGGGCTGGGCTGTAGACAGTGAAATGTCCACCAGTGTGGCTGGTGATGATCACCAATGGCCACCCTGCCTCCCACTGTCCCCAGAGAGTATTGTTCTGAAGGTGACTGTCAGGAGGGTCCACGTGAAGAGGAATTTCTGTTACCTCAGGAATCTCATTCTCTGCAGAGGAAATCTGCTCGAGGCGCGTCTGACAGAGCCTCTCCACCCAATACTGAGTCTTTTCCGATTCCTCAAGGTCTTCCCGCTCAGTCTCAGACACCTGGGACCCAGGACCCATGTCAAAAGGAGGCAACAAAGGGGGGGGGGCACACCGAGTCACATGGGTAGCCACACACAGAGGCACCGCTTTAGCCCCTCCCCCACCAAATACTGGTTGGCGCGACAACACACAGAAAAAGAACCAGGCTTCTTCCACCTGGACCTTGGATCGGAAGGTAGAAGGTAGAGGCTTGAGTGTCGGCATGACCAGAAAACCTGCAGGGCTCACACATTGCCTGGCAATGCTGGCCCCCAGGATTTGCATCACCCTGAATTTCTTGGGGTTCTTCCCTAGCCTCTTCAGCCCCACCCCCACCCTCCGTGGGTTTAACTTTGCTCTTATTTCCCCACAAGGCTGTCCTGTCCTTAGAAATGCAAGTTCAGCTTTATTCTTCATTCTGAATTTAATCTATTCGCGATGCCAGACCCAATAGGCATTGCATTTCCCAGGGCTTCTCTGGTTTTATAATCGAATCAACCTGGCACTGTGAGTCATGGAAGCATCACAGAGAAGCAGAAAGGATATTGCCTGCAGGCAGGAAGTTCAGGCCAACAATCTCACCCAAGACACAGAAACTGCTGGTGCTGGGAGGTCACTATTGACATGGTTAGTCTTAGAAATATCTCCAGGCTATAGAGGTCCAGCCTCGGACACACTGTGTTAATGGGAGAAGCCTCAGACTCTAAGCCCGATCTACTGGAGATAGTTTCAGATTTGACATCTACACGGAAAGGTTAGACCACACACCAAGAGCCGAGCCAGCTTGGTGAGACTTGGTAGCGAGAGCACCCTGAATGGGGCAGACGACTGGAAGGCTAAACAAACTTTCAAGAGAGGCAGAGAGGTAAACCTCAGATAGACTGTGAGCCAGAAGACCAGCTCCACTGCCATACCTAGGATGGAAGGGCCTTGCCATAGAGTTATACCTTAGTAGGGTAGAGTAAAAGGGGGGGCAGGATTCATGTATCAGTGACTAACCTGAGACCCAGTCAGGGCAAGGAGGCTAGCCTCAGACCCAGCCCCTAAACCAGGAGACTAGTGTTAGTCTCAAGCATGCACTTAAGCTAGAGTTGGCCTTAGATGATCCTGGGGTGGGGGGCAGCCTCACTCTCTGGACTCCATCTGGCCCTTGGAGGTATGCTGGGGGAGTGAGCTGTGTCCCGGGACAGTGCACACACCTCCTGGGCCAGCCGGTTGATCTTGAGCTGCTTCTCCTTCTCCAGCATCTCTTCCTTCTCTTTGTAGAGCTTTTGTTCAAACTCGAGTTCCTTCTTGTTCTTCCTCAGGTCCTGCAGGCTATCGTACTTGGCTTTCTTCTTCTCTTTTGCTTTCTGAGCAGATGGAGCATTGTGCGTGTGGTGAGGGTCACTGTTTAGGTGGCATTGGGACTAACACAGGACAGCAAACAGGGCATGCAGTTCTGACAAGACAAGGCTGCCAGCCGCAGTGAGCCCCCCTCCCAGCTCTGTCCTACCACAGTGGGCGTCAGACTCAGGCTGAGGTCAGGCAGGCCATGGATGCCCATTGGAGAGTGGGAGACATACTCCCTCGTCAGCCAGACCTGGCTTACTAGCTCACTGACTAGCTGTGTGACCTTTTGGCTAAGTTCTGTAACCTAGCTAAGCCTGGACTCCCCACATCTCTAAAGTGGGAGAAATAGCTGATCCAGGTTTCCAGTTAGTGCCCATGAAACACCATGAAAGGGCTTTGGAGATCTCTAAGTTCTTTCTAATAAAAGGCATTGCATTTACTTCCTAGGACCTGGGTGCTTGCCTTCCCTGGCAGCAAGGGGTGGGGGAATGGTTCCTGTTCAGATGCCAGAGATGCATCCTGGGAGGTTCCAGAGAGTCTGAGTGAGCTGGTTAACCTGATGTGCAGAGGTCACCTGTCATGGTCTATACGTGGGGTTTTAAGCCAAGCACACTGGATGCTCTACACTTCATCACTTAGAGAGTCCAGAGCCAGGGTTCCCTCTAAACTGGGGAATTACCTGAAAACTCTGGGACTGGGAGATGCAAGGTCAGGCTAAAGTCAAAGCTTAGAGAGGTGAAGTCCCTTCCACAAAGTCAGACATCTAGGAAGTGATGCAGGCTCAGACCTGCATCCTCCAGGTCTCAGGTTTCTACTGAGCTCAGATAATCAGGGGAGAAAGGAACACAGCAGATGGGAGATCACTCCCATCATACAGCAGGGAGCACAGAGCCAGCATTCAGAAGAGGATGCAGAGAAAGTCAACACTCAGGGTGAGTTCCGGAATAATTGCATCTCTACCTACCAAGGTTTCCTGCTTTGCTGCTCTGAATCAGCTTAGAGTCCAAGGCCTGGAGTGAGGAACTGAACTTCCAGCAATGGATGCAAAACTTTCATGTCAACCTAGGGTAGTAAGTGTCTACAGACCTTTGATGCACTCATCTTGACTCAACTGAAGACAACCTTATCTCCAATAATGGCTAATATGCTTTGGAAATGCTGGGTTTTGGCACCCATGTCTAGAGTGGCCCACAACATCTCAAAGAGGAGATTCTCCTTGCTTCAATTCTGCTCAGTTCATGGCCTACCCTGCTCACCAGGCCCCTAGCTCAGCTCAGGGTCAAATGCTCACACCATGCTGTAGGTTCAGAGGCCAATCCTCAAGAGGAACCAGAAAGGGTCTACCTAGTGGCAGCCAGCTTAAATAATGTCATGGCACCCTCAGGGGCCACCGAGATAAGAATGGCCATTCTATTGATTAGAAAACAAAACCAAACCTACAATAATGTCTAGATTTCACAGCCAGAGTGAGCTCCTGAGAAGGGCAGTGACAGATCCTGTGTCACCCTCAGTAAAGGGTATCTGTTGACAGATGGAGATGGGCAAACTGCCACAGAGCACTGCCCGTGAGCAACTGTACCCCCTGTACAGACAACTTAGTGGCCCGTGAATCTGCCTTCCCTGCCAGGCTAAGAGTTCCTGTATATCTGGTTAAGCATGCTACCATGCACAAGTTTTTCTGTGGATTCTGGGATCTGAACTCAGCTCCTTACACTTGGGAGGCAAGCACTTTACCCACTGAGCCATCTCCTCAGCCTCAGCTCACTAACCATGAATCCTCCATAAACATGAATTGGTGGCATTGAAGTGAGAACACTTACTTCCAGGACAGGGCTAGGAGGCATGAAATCTCTCTTTTTGTGTAAAGGGTTTGACTACGGGTGCTCACAGCTGTGGATACACCTTTGTATTCCTTAGCTCCAGCTACCGAGAAACACGCCATGTTCAGCGGCTCTGGACAGAGTGAGGATGGGTTTTCGGAGCTGGTGTGAGGGATGAGCTTGTGTTGTCTTATTGATCGTCAGTTATATTCATAGGTTTCCATCGAGGCTGAGAGGAGAAATTCTATCGACCGACCAACAACTGTTCTCCTTGGGAAGTGAGAGCAGAAACCAAAATAACAGCTGTTTCCATCATGACAATGAAACCGATAACGAGGACTTTAGCCTGACCCCATCACTAAGAGCAACTTCCAAGGAATGGGGTTTGTGTGTATAGAGCATTCCAGCTCATTTGCATTTCCATAGTTAATTATGTCTGGAGAAAACATGCCCTATCCGTTTGTACTAATTATTTTTCCAGTAAAATCTCTCTCTCTCTCTCTGTGTGCATACACATGTGATATATATATATATGTATATATATATATATAATATATATATATACACACACACATATATATGTATGTATATATATATGTACATATATATACATACATACATATATATCACATGTCCAAGTACTGGTGTATGGAATATGTTGTTTCCTTTAGCCAAGGTCTAATAGAGACTATAATGGGAAGAATTAGCAGTCTAACTCCATGAGATTCCCCCTCAGAGTCCAGCCTCTAGCCTGAAGCTAGGATAGCTACAAACATAGCCCAATACAAAACCATAAACTTACTTAAAACAATATATTATTTTTGAAAGGTGTTGTAACTCAATTGTATGGGAACTTTGTAGATGTCAGTGCCATGTCACAATGTCAAAAGGTTGGACATTACTTCAAGCCATGGACTCAGCTTGTGACACAGAGGCCACAGTCCTAGGAGACCACACACTCTCTGAGATCAAAACAGGGTAAGAAGGGGTCCTTCGGGCACTGTAGCCTAAGCCTGCTCACTGCTGTGGAATGCTGCAATCCCAGGCACATGTGTGTCAGGAATCCCGCTGCTACTGTGTAAGTGGCGTGTGGTGGGCAGTATCCCAAGCTCATGCTGCTGCCACAGCCTTGCTTCCCAGGGCCCTTGCTAGAAAGAGCTGAGCTGGGTCAATGAGTTCACTCAGATTTATGCCGGCAGCCTGATTTCTAAATACCAAGCCATCTCGAATGTCTAACATGCAGTACAGATATTAACCGTGGCATTTTCACAATCAAATACTGATGAAATTTAGTAAGACAAAAGATGAGTATTTTATGGGGCCTGGAGATAGTATAATGAGATTTAGAGAGAAAATTAAAGGTCTTAGGGAATGGAAAGATACATAATCCTAGCCCTGGGCAGAGATAGGTCTAGGCCATAGATGGCATTAGTATGGCTGCATTCCCAGACCGGGGTGCCAAATTCCACACAAGCTACATCTGGCAGGGTCATCATGAATTGTTTTATGTCACCCACCCTGCTTTTTACCCCACCTATCCCAGGCTTCTGGTGATGGTTCTGGTTCTGCTTGGCATAGCAAGTCTGAAGTTGCTTGCTCCTGACCAAGACCATCAGAGCCACCCAGGGCTTAGGCAAGTCTCATGCTAAGAATGCTTGCTCCCATCTCCTGACACCTTTATCATGGCATCCCTGCCGGACATCAGAAGACAGGGATCAAAAGGTCAACTTTGAAAGTGGAGGCGAAAAAAATGGACAGAAAGGATCACAGCTCACATCAAACTTGGCAGCACACAGTGCCTTGCTCAGGCCTGTCCTACCTTCCGGATGGTTGGGAATTTGCCATCGTAACGGTAAAACCACCCAAAAGCTACAATGACAGAAAGACAAACGATGAGATGCAGAATCCACAGGCAACAGTTGGGGGTTGCGTTCCCAAGGTATGTGTGGCTTTGTAAAACCCAACAGCAAGATCATGCCCTTTGGCCCACTTTCCCCTCACCTGGTGATGGATCTGGGGCAAAGCAGGCTAGAGACCACTTGTGTACCGTCCTGATTCCCAGGGTCAAGGTCACCATCAATGTATCTCCCCCAGAACACTGGCTTCTGAAGTTCATGCCAGAAAACCAGCAAGATTGTCTTTGTGGAAAGACATGCTTTTCCAAATCACAGAAGTGGGCACAAACACAAAGGCCCATGGAAAGAAAAAAAAAGCACTCCCTAAGCTGATGCCTGCTTTCCACATCTAAGAAATGGCTTCAAACAAAAGGCAGTTTGAGCCTCTGCCTGGAACCACTGCCAGAAAGAGTCAAAGTATCTAAGAGCACAGACCGCAGCCCCTCTTTTAACACCAAAGAAAGGCAGTCATTCTGGAAGGTTCTGGAAGGGCAGTTGTGGTAACAGCAAGCAGGAGATAAGCTTCCCGAAAGCAAATCCCCTGCCCAGGTCAGATAAACAGGTCATAGTCCCCTTGCCCAGGCAATGGCAGAGTAGGGCAGCACCCCAGACCTGAGCCGTCAAGGCTAGAGTTAATAGCTCATGCTTAACTGTCTGTGCTGTTGAGCTCAGACTTAGAGCAGGCACACCAGCTCAGAGGGAGGGGGCTAGGGACTCAGTACTATGGTAGAGGCCAGAGCAGTAGGGTGGGAATCTTGGGTGGGTAATATTTAAATATTTGAGCCAGTGGTTCCTCCATATTGGCACATGCCCAATAAGTTTTCAGCCTAGCCATGAATCTTGTCCCCAAAGTTTAGTTCTCAGTGCATGGACCAAGCTTGGAGCATCCTCACAGACCCCAGGGGTTCCCACCATGGTCCAGCTCTTTCAAGCTGGTTCTCCACTATATCCAAAGGAGACGGGCAGAGCAAGCAGGGCAGCCAAGCCAGGGAGCAAAGCAAGGGCGCCAACCTGCTGTCTCTGCTCCTCCGTGCTTCCATCCAAGTGGTCTGCCGGCTCCACTCCCTGATCATCTACCCAGGGGAAAAGAAGGGCAAGCCAGTGAACCAAGGGGCTTCAGAAAAGGAGCTCTCTAGGTGTCTGGGAACCCGTGACTAGTTGTCTCGAGGAAGCTGTGGGGTCGGGGCAGCAGCAGGGCTCAAGCGCTTCCAGCTAGGTCTCCTTGCTCTGGTGTGTACACACAGTGCTTTGAACCTTAGTAGCCTTAACTTTTCTGTCTGTAAAATGGGCTAACAGTAGGGTCCTCCGATCTGACATCAGCATGAGAACTGTTTTGCAGGGAATAGGGTTGAAAGTTGGAGGCGCAGGGAGAAGACTGGCAGTCTCTGCGAAGGGCTTTTCATGGGAGAATGGATCTTTTTACTCCTCATTCCCCTAGGGATTCTGCATCCTCTGGGAGAGTTATCTGGGCTATGTGGGCAGCAGCTGAAGGCTGGGACTCCCAGGGAGGTGACATACACAGGGCATGTGCCATTAGGATAACAGGAGTCTGTGGAAAACCAGCTATACACTCCAGTTATTTACAACCTGGTTCCTGGCCTCCCTGGGACACCAGCAGGAAGTACGGAAGCCTGCTTGTTAACTGTTTTGATATTTCATAATGTCTCCTTTCTCAGGCTGGGCATTCAGTTGCTTTGCTGTCAGCTCCAATTACATTTACTAGACAAAGGCACACAGATGCTTAGGGAAGACAATGAGGGCACAAAGAATTGCTCGATTTGAGAAAAAAAAAACAAAAAAAACAACTTCCCACCAACTTTCAAGTCATGGGTCTGTTGGATGGGCAATAACTGAGGGTGTCCTTGAGGGAGAAGGGACAGTGATGTCTCATTAAAGTCCCTCATCTTCTAACTAAGAGGGGGAGTCCTTCATGAAAAACACCTTCTCCTCCCTCACACCCTGCCGTTAAGCTAAAGAAGGGTCTTTTGGCATCTCGGGGATGGTATGTCCTAGCTCTGAGGGCTGGGCAGTGTTGCGTGTGGCTGGCCAGCCATGGCTGGTCGGCTGAGGTAGCTATCATAGCCCCATGGGGGGCCAGGTTTGGGAGAGCTGCCAATGCTGTCTCTAAGCTTAGGTTGCTTCTTGACCTAAGATTGGGATGTTCCAGGCTCTTCTCCGGTTGCTCAAAAAGGTAGAGCCCATTCCTCACAGGCACGGAAGCCTGAGTCAGAGCTAGCTTGTTGGCTATAGGTTGAATGGAGGTCAAGGAGGAGCTGTCTGGGGGAGTTTCTGCTGGCTCTGCAGCCTTCCTTTACCTCTGGGGCTCTCTGTGGACGGGGCAGGTGAGAAACAGAATGGACCTTCTCTCAGAGGCCTGGCTGCATTTGTGGACCAGCCCTGAATACTGTCATCTATAAATACTGCCAACTTGGCGAGATCTAGAAGCACCTAGGAGGCAAAGCGCTGGGTTTGCTTGTTCTAGATTAGGTTAACTGAGGTGGGAAGTCCTGTCCTCACGTGGGAGGATTCCATGGGCTGGGTACCAGACTGTATAAAAAGGAGCGTGTGTGTGTGTGTGTGTGTGTGTGTGTGTGTGTGTGTGTGTGTGTGTGTGTGTTTCTTCACTATGGTCATGATGTGACCAGCCACCTCATACTGTGAGTCAAAGCAAACGGCTCCTTCCTTAACTTGTTTTGGTCACAGCAACAGGAGAAGGAGCAGACACAGGGCTAATGCCTGCGTGTGAAGACAGCCAGCTGCCCAGCTGTCCCAGGTGGGTAGAGGACTCAGTCATCAACCGAGCTTGGGTTCTGCCTCAGGATAGCCTAGCCCGAGTAAAATGAACACTCTTGTCCTTTTATTCAGGAAAATTAAAAAGCATTAAATAAATAGCTAGGCTTGTGAAAGGGCTTTTATTTTCCACAATCCCTGAGTCTGTGAAGCCCTGGGACCCAGTTTCTAGAAGCGTACTACACTCACTCAGATTACCTTTGTGAGAAGCAATTAAAATCGATTTCTCTCCTTCTGAAGCTCCCATTTCACGCACAAGAGAAACTAGCTCCTGTCTAAAATACGAATTACTCTCTGGAAATTTGTCTCAGGCTACATCCTCGGCAAATACAGACTAGCGTGGGGGAGGCTGATGAGAGAGTGCTTTGTCGTCCCTGAGAGATGACACCTGTGCCCTGCTGCCAAGAAGGAACGCACTAGGGGGAGAGTGAAATGGAAGAATCTAGAAGTCGTGCACGTCTGTTTTGTTGTTGGCAAAGGGGCTTCTCTATAAAGGCACAGGTGGGAATCTGAAGTTGGGTGAGTTAGCTAGACCTCCATGGCAATGTGGAACCTTGGATCTGGGGTCCAGGGATATTTCCACCCAGAGGTTCCCACAGTCTAGGCCTGAGCACAAGAATGTTATTGACCTGCCCATGTCAATTATAATTAGAAAGAGATAGGGCGTGGGAGTGAAGACCCAGCCAGGAACGAGGGACTTGTGATGGCCACGGGCTACACTGTTTGAAGCCGCTCTCCTCCACCACCTCCTGGTGGGTGGGGCTGAGAGCAGGTGGGTGTGGCTGAGAGCGTGTGGGTGTGGCTGAGAGCAGGTGGGTGGGGCTGAGAGCAGATGGATGGGGAGCTTCTGAGGGAGGCCTGAGCTGAAACTGGAGGAAGAACACGTGACACGTGACTGCTAAAGCGGAGATGGGAAGGGCAGGGGGAGCTTAGGGCCAGCATCGCACAACCCCCGGGCTCCAGTGGGTACATGGCAGGTCTTACGCTCCTTCCTCTGCCTCCATCATCAGAGTAACAGTGGCAGGAAGGTAGGTGATGGGCCCCTTTGACCAGTTCCTCCCTAGCTGCCTGTCAACCTTGCACTACCAGAGATCTACTCTCTCTTTCTCGATGTTGGTTTCAACCCAGCCCAAGTTCAGAACCAGGCCAGAAGACACCACGACATCCACCAAGCTCGGGTAGTCATCCTATAAACCAATTCCACATCCACCAAGCTCTCTGTCCCCTCTGCAGCATCTATGTCATTCGGTACAGTGAGGCAGCTGGTGCATGAACCAGACAGACCCCCTGGCCCCAGACGAGGAAGGAGAGCAGACTCTCTTACTACGAGGCTTTAGCTGATGCTCATCCACTCACACTGCCTCTCCTGAGGGAAACGCAGCCCAGACAGCCCTGGGATAGTCACCTGGAAAGGTGCTGATGAGAGGAGGAAGACTGTATTTCTATCTAGCGCCCTTAGCCTCAGGCCCTGGAAGGGCCCATCCCGGACAGGTCATACATACACTTGGGCTTGCGAAGGGGCACCGGGTGCACCTCTGCGGTGATGGTCTTAGGCAGAATGAGCTGCTCCTTTGAACCCCAGTCTTCTTTCCACTGCTTCTTAAACTTCTCTTCCTCCTCCGAGATCCTGAAATGAGACCCCCCCAACACACACACCTGTGATTGATGGCAGAACCTTCAGGGGCTCACCTCTTGCTGCCAGGGGACCCCCTTGGGAAGGGAGGCCTCATGGCTCTAGCCATGAAAGAGGACCACCACTGCAGTGGAGTGTCAAAGCTGAGTGTGCACACAGCTTCAGCAATACGCTCTGGTTGCACTGAGACAAAGGGGCTTGCTTAGAATTACAGATGGGTGGCGAGGATCTTGAGCACGGTCAGCTGGGTCTGCAGGTGGCTTGCCACACTCCCAGGAGCATGCTCAGGTCCAGTGCTAAGAACAGGCTGAACCCTGCACTGAGCGTTGTTCTACCTTGTATGGAACAAAAGCTCCAGGCTGTGCCTTGCCCTGAGTGAGGAGTCTATTATGCAAAGCAACATTTGTCTCTGTTTGTTTCAAGTAAAAATGCAGAGGTGGGATGACTCGGCACTGTGTTTGTGCTTGTAGACACGACCACGTGTCCAGGGCTATCCGTGGTAGCTCCTCCTAAGAGTAAAGAGGTACTACCCATAAACCTACCAAAGCAGCCTGGGAATATATGGGTACGTGGGTGTATAGAGTGAACCCTGAAACTCACCCAGCATACTAGAATAGTGAAGGGAGCAACACCCCAACCTGGACCCCATAAAGAGAAGGACACGTGACATTGTCATGGCGACAGTTCCATTCCTTGGTCATCTGACCATCCAGTGTATGTCAAATGACTGACGCGCATCAAGGGACTGACAGCCAGACAATTCCCACCTGTCCTAGGGGCTTCTGCTCATCCATCGCCGTGAAGCATGTAATATGCTGTGTAGGTGTAATAATAGTAACTACGGTCACGAGAAAAGAGGGAGATTGGAACTATTGGGTGGATTTGAGCCAATGAAGTCAATGCAGTTTGTGGATTTTGTGTGATTCTATATGTCATGGAATGACAGACGTGTCTGTTTCTGACTACACGTGCTCAGCACACACAGCCATGGGCACTCGGGCTGGACCCCACACACTCACTGTTCCATCTCCTTCCGGTATCTCTCATTCTCCTCGGCAGCCTTCTGGGCGATCTCCTTTCTCCTCCTGAAACACAGATAGAGGTTTGCTGGCGTGAGTCTCTGCACAGAGCGCTCGCTAACTCTCCCTGTGCCTGACTCCTGATCTGAGAGACAGTTTCAATGTTCTCTGCCGTCCATCTTCCAGAGATGCTGCAACTGTGGGTGTGGTTCTGTGAAGTCTAGGCCCCGTGGTCCTGGGTAATTTCATCTGGCGCTGCTGGGCGGGGATCCTGTGCCACAGGGGCAGGCGCCAGGGGCACCTGAGGACCAGCTCTGTGCAAAGGTAAAGCTCACCAGGCTAATTCTGTGACGGAGGAGAGGGAGTGGCCTTCTCTTCCCTTTTCCAAACACTTAGTAAGCACCCAAACTGTGTCAGGATTGGTAGGCTGACACTGGTTTTGATTTATGAGTTGCTTATCCAGTTGCTTTTCTCAGTCTATTTCAAACACGCAGGGGCGGGGCTTATCACCACAGTTAGGGGACTCCATGGTGACTGCCAGGCTCCTGATCCAGTCTGCTTCCTCCCAGCCTGGCCTCCTAGGATTCTGGACATAGGCAGCTTCAACTTACAAAGACTCAGCCTTCTCACCTATTTAATGGGTTGATGCTCTCTGCCTTCCAGGGATACCATGGGAGCTAAACTAGCAACATAAACAAAGTCCTGAATACAGTGAGACACAATAGGCAGGTGGGTGCTCAGTATTGCTGGCAGGAGCCTCTCTTGTATAGTACTGGTGTCTGAAAGCCAGGTCTCCTTAGCAAGGAATCAGGCTTTCTAAGGAACTAGATGGACACCTATTCTAGCACTGAGAGCACAACCGAAAGAATCCAAATGGGCCAGGCCAAACAGGCAGAAGTCAGTTGTGTCTGGTGTGGAATGTAGGTCCCCAGCTGGCCACTCACTGGCGCTCCATCTCCTGCTGCTCCTGGAGGATCTTGTTGGACTCCATGGCCAGCCGCTTCTGCATGAGGAGTTCCTGCCGTTGCAGCTCACGCTGCCGTGCCTCCTCCAGCCGTTCCCGGTCCGTCATGAACAGCTCCCGGCCCTGTCAGGGGTGGGAAGGGAAGCTCAGGCCCTGGGAGATATGAGCATCCTCTGCTACAGAGCTGGTCAGGAGTCCTGGGGGGCAATCGCTGCATTCTGGACTTACGGCTCCAGCAACGATGGAGATGGTCAGGCTGCGGCTGCTCTTCAGGACATTCACAGCCTGTGGAGGGAGGCAGGGGGATGGTCAGTTGGGACCTGGCACTCAGATCGGAGCAGTGCAGGCCTAGAGCATAAGGGTCTCCGTCATTGTGGCACTGGCTGGAAGACGTGTGTGGAGAGGAGATACAGCAGGTGAGGACATTACATCTCACCTCCTTGTGGTCCAGGTTGGTGAAGTCTATGCCGTTGACTTCCACAATCTGGTCTCCTGTCTGGGAGAGAAAGAAAAACGGGTCAGTGTGTGTGTGTGTGTGTGTGTGTGTGTGTGTGTGTGTGTGTGTGTAATCCCTACATTCATCTACAGGAAGGTCTCCTGGCATGCTAAACACATAGGCCAGTGATCCCACAGCCACATTCTTCTTTGAGTTAACAGACCAGGTGGCAAGCTCTGACAGGGCTCTTCTGGGAGGGCCCCAGGCTCATCCTGGCACCCCTCCATCCCATAATGGTCTTATTGGCTATCACATATCATGTTATTAGAAGTTAATATCTGTTGCTGTTATAATATTTCCTTTACAAGGTTTAGTTAATGGACACAGGAGGCTTTGGACTTCCCATATAGTGTAGGCTATGTTGGACCCTCAGTAGAGTAACAGTCTCAGCTGACATTTATTGATCAATGTTATGTGTCTGGCATAGATCCAGCCTAAATGCTCACTTCATTTACACAACAACCCTGGAAGGGAGATTCTAGGATCCTTATCTTGTAGGTGAGGAATTCATCTCAAGAAGTGATTAAGAGTCACATCTCTGAGGGTACACCGTGGAGATTGACTTCCAGCCCCAAGTTCTAGTATGTAGCCTTGGAAGAAACAATGCCTGGTCTTGGCTTCCTCATCATGGAGTAACTTTAGTACCTAATCCTCAGATCTGGGGCAGGGCTTAGAACGTGGCATGTCAGCTCTAATTCTTATCACTACAAACTCACGATCATTGGCTGTCAGAGCTGAAGAAGGCTACCAAGGGGTCTAGTACCACTTCTCTACAATGGTTTCCCCTGAGAGACCACTAGGGAGTCACCAGCCAGCGCTGGCCAGGAGAAGGCTATGTGAGAAGACGCAGCATCTGTCAGTGTGTGAAACCCACCTCACCCCGTATCCCTCTCCCATCCCAGCACTTACCTCTAACCCCACCTCTGCAGACAGGGAGCCAGGCTTCACGTGGCTGACGAAGATGCCAGGCTTCTGGATGGGGCCACTGGAGATGCTGCAGGAGGCAGAAATGTGGGTGAAGCTCTGCCCTTGCGGCTCGTCCCCTGAAGCTCTCCCTGTTCATTCTCAATGACCAGCCTGTAGCCTTCTGCCGTAAACTCAAGGCCCAAGCCTTCTGTCTCTACCCTCCCTTCCAGTCCAATTTTCACTGCTGCCCTAGGCAGAAACTCCTCGTGATTTCATCTCCTCAGCCCCTCATGCTTTTTGTTTTCTTTCCAGAATTTTCCTGTTCATTCCTTATAAGATTTTCACCAATTAAGCTAATTGCCCCGAAGGTTGCTAGTGCTTCTAAATTATAAATAGCAAGAATGGCTCTTGTGTTATTTCCTCTCCCAGGTCTGTGGCAGACATCAGTAATCAATCACCGCACTCTTTCTCACCCAGCTGGGTACCAACTTAGAACCTTTCACAGAAGTGTGCTCCAGGGTGTCACTATTAACTGATGAGAGGTAGGAAATGTATTTAACACCCCTGAGGGAGGTGTAGCATCTTTATCACACAACATTGTAACTATCTGTGTGGTTAACTTCTATATTAGGCAACATTGTAACTATCTGTGGTGTTAACTCCTATGTTAGGCTGCCATCTTCCAGAAAGAAGGGAGTTGACATTTTATTTTTATTTTTTTGAGATGGGTCTCATCTAGCTCAGACTAAAATCGAGCACTACGATGTAGCCCAGGTTAACCTTGGGTGCCTGGTCTTCCTGCCTCCATTTTTCAAGTGCTAGATTTACAGGTGTGCACCACCATGCTCTGTCTATACAGTGCTAACAACTGAAACCAGGCCTTGGCACATGTTTGGCAAGCACTGTACCAACTAAGCTATATCCTTAGGACCCAAGGACAGACATTAAAAGTCATTCATGGAGACAGGTGTGGATGTAGAAGCCAGCAGATCTCTCTGAGTTTGAGGCCAGCCAAGGCTGCACAGTGAGGCCCTGTCTCAAAAGCAAAGCAAAACAAAACAAAACAAATAATTTCTGGGAATGGAAAGATGGCTCATCAGTTAAGAGCAGTTGATACTCATGAAAGGAAGCCTGGAGTTTGGTTCCCAGCACCCATATGAGGTAGCACACAACATCTGTAACTCCAGCTCCAGGGAATTCAATGCCCTCTACTGGCCCCAGTGAGTACCCATACTCAAATCCACAAAAACATTCATGCACATGCACACACACACTTACACGTAAGTAAAAATTTTAAAATAAAAAATTATAAAAGTGTTAAATAAATGCAAATGAAAATAAATAATAAGAACAATGTAACTAATAATAACTAACATTTACCAGCTGCTTACTACCTGCTGGGTACAGAACATGATACATTGTTTCTTTTACAATAGATCTGTGACATACTGTTATCCCTCCAAGGTACTTATAAAGGAAGAGACTTCAGCTCAGAGTGGCCCGGGGCTCAGTCACTGCTCCAAGTCTGAGGCAGACTGGCAGGGTTGGAACATATCTCCCAGCAACTGTAGCACCCGCATCTCAACAAGACCACTACACAGAGCCCAAAGCTCCTGCATGTGGCGGCTTATTGTTTTATTTTATGAGACAGGGTCTAGCAACCCTAAGCTAGCCTCAGAGCTCTTTCTGATGGTGCTGGAGTTGTAGGCTTCACTGGCCCCTCTTATGGGACGGTTCCCAGAAGCATCAGTGACAAGAGAACTGTGGCAGATGCCTAGCTGGAGAATGTACTTTCGCAGTGAGGGAAGGGCTCCTATAGAATGGAGTTCTATCTCTGGCTCTGTCTTCTGCATCATCACCAGTGCATGAGCCCCACAGCCAGTGGACCAGAGTCTTCAGGAGCAGTATCGAGGAAAGGGAGAGGAAGTTCTGGGGAGCCTGGGATTGACCAGCTGTCACTGAGCCCTGGGCATGTCACCCACCTAGAGACTGGTGACCGAGCCCAGACTTGCCTGCTACCTACCTGCAGCCCAGGCCCCGAGAGCCCACTAGACTGATAAACACCTTCTTCTCCTTGGTTGTCCGATTGCCAGGTGAGCCCAAGCCACCTCGCACACCCTGAAGGAGAGACAGAATCAGGTTACTGGGTCTACATGCCTTCAAGTGGCCCTTTTAGCTTGAGACATACAGATTAAGTAGCCAATATTCATGGAGACTGGAGACATCATATCCTTGCGGTATGAGTCTGAAGGCCTACCATGCTATACCAGGTACCCTAGTGACCTATGGGGGACCCCGGGGTTACATTCCCCAGAGCCATTCCTTCTTCAAGGCCAGCTACCGAACCCCCATGGCAGGTAGTCTCTTACCCCAGATTCCGACACGAACTGATCCACATACTGCCATTTGAGGGACTCCTCAGGAGAGCTGAGGCGAAGGCAAGAGAGAAGATGGAGCCGGTAAGCACACTCGAGGGAGCTGGGTTCTGTGTCACTTCACCCCCGCAGCCCAGGAGCAGTGCAAGTTCAGGGCCTGGGGGTGGAGTAGATCCCAGGACTCTTGGCCTAGAGGAGACTCACAGATAAGCCTGCTTACCTCTTCACAGGGATCAGTCCGATGTCTGTGGGGAGGAAACAGCAGGTTAGGGAAGCTCCTATGCCCTTGGGGTTGGGGCCACCTCCCACCCAACCCCCATCCCAAAGCGCCATTCCTGTCCGGCCTCACTCACGTCTCACTTTGATGGACACGGTCTTCTTGGTGCGGATCAGGTTGATGACTTCCTCATGGGTACAGGAAGAGATGGAATAGCCGTTGATCCGGACAATTTCATCCCCTACCTGGGCAGAGAGAGAGATGCAACAGGCACAGGGGAGAGTGCCAAGCAGGGGAGCAGGCCCATTCCCAGGTGCTCCCCGCCCCAGAGGGGCTGTCATCAAGCAAAAGCTTTCATCTGTGCTTTAGTACTGTGTCGCAGCCTAACTACCCTCCGACAGCGGCAGGCAACACTTTTCAGCTCCAGGATGGAGAAAGCAAGATCTGAGCTGGGGAGAGGCATGCAGTTGGTGGGTAATGGAGCTGAGGCAGGGTTTGGAACTCTGTTACCGTCTCTTGGTTCCTCTGTCACCCCACTGAGGTGCAATCAGGTTCTGGAATCCAACATCCCTGTCTGGCCTTTGTCCCTCCCTGTCCTAGAAGCAGGCTTTTGTCTCTATCAATTACCAATTACTGAGATCTGAAATGGGGACGCATGACACTTGACCCAAACTCATATCACTAACACAAACATATAATCTCTTTTGTTCCATTCCATGGAAATGCAATGAAGTTAAACTGACTTCTGAGTTTTGATTCTGGAAGCAGGCAAAGAGCAGAGAATGAACCCACGGCTCTGTGCTCTGAGTTGAAATCTTTTTTTTTAAATTCAAGTCTTTTGGATTCTCTAAACCATGGTTTCTTTCATATATGAAGCAGAGAATACCATGGAGTTGTTGAGTGAGGATTAAGCAAACATATGTGCAAGTGTGTAAGGTCAGCCAGTATGGGGCCCACAGCAAGTTCTTAAGAAATGGTTGCTATTAAGGAGGCCTACTGAGCCAGTTCAAAGAGGCAGAGCATGATGAGACTGCCCCCTGCTGGCCATCGCTGCTGCCTCTACCAGAAAGCCGAAGGATCCTCGAACATCAACATCTCCTGAGAGAAGATAGGGAAGCTGAGGCAGAGGTGTATTGGTAATGGGCAAGAGACAGGTAGGGGTGCAAGACAATGGTGTATTGTCCAAGGACACGAAGACACACGGGGACAGAGCTCAGGCGTCGTGCAGATGAAGGCTGTGGCTTTGCCTGAAACCCCACGCATTACTGTTGGTCTCTTGGAGAAGGGTTGGCACATGTGGGGTCTCAGGTTAGACTCTGAGGGCACATGGTCTCTAGGTCAGTTCCCAGCCTACAATCTACAGTTACCTCTCATTACCACTAGGAAAGGGTGTGCCCATCTCTCTGGGACTCAAACACCCATCTCAGTGTCCTGATAGGAGGGCTCTCCAAAGAACTTGCTGCGTTTCTGGGGACAGTGACTTCAAAGAGAACATCCAGATAGCTTCCTGAACCTATGTTTTTCAATCCAAAGGGTAAGAACTTGTGTTTCTGCTCTGCATAGAACTTGCCAAAAGGCCTTTATGTAGGGACCACTGTGGCACTGTGAAGAGATGGGGCATCAGGAGGAACTGATTTGTTCAAAGTCACCCAGTGAGCCAAGAGGCTGCTGGGATGTGTCGTCAGGTCTCCGTGACAGACAACACATGCTGGCTCTTGGGTGTCTGGAAAAGGAGGGCATGTGGCCAAGCCTGGCTGCAGTTCCTTGCACATTGCCTGCTATGGAGTCCTGCCACTTGTTCAGAGTCCCGGAGTTCCATAAGAAGGCAGGGATTACTTTGTGCATCTTATAGCAGAGCCAGGGAAGGGGGGCAGAATCATTTTCTACACAAGTAAACAGCTAGTTGCATACGTGCATGAATAAAGGACACAGTTAAACATAAAGAAGGTATTGTTAAAAACCTAAGTATCCTGGAGGGGACAGAAGCAATGTGACTAAAGTCCCAGGACCAGGACCTGCTGGAGGGTTCAAGCCCCTGCAGGGCCTGCAGCATCCCAGGGCAAATCCCTCTTGACTTCTAGAATCTTCTCTGTGCTGTCCTCCAGCACAAGAAACGTGAACCCTGGTTTGATCAATGGATGAAGGCGATTTTCTCCTAGCTCCTCCTGAGTGGAGTTCCCTGTATTGTTACTACAGGACCCTAGTCGGAGTGATTCCCCCACAGCCCCTGGAGAGGGTTGCAGGATCAACTTCCCTCTCCCTCCTTGCTCTACACAGAACCCTGCAAAAGAGCCTTTGTACGGAGCTCATAGTAACATGACAATCTGAGGGATTGTAGGACAAAGAGGAGATGGGCCCCAGGGCCCCGGAAAGGGGGAGTGCTATTTCATAAGCCTGAGAAGCAGGTGGGAAGTTGGATGTCTGGGTTTCCTGAGTGCGCCCTGATGCCCTCCTTCATGGGTCTC
Organism: Mus musculus; assembly: GCF_000001635.26. Lineage (NCBI taxonomy): Eukaryota > Metazoa > Chordata > Mammalia > Rodentia > Muridae > Mus > Mus musculus. Next base: position 46,227,872 of record NC_000073.6, read on the forward strand.
TGCAGGAAAGCGCTTGTCCTCAGAGGAGAGCTTGTGCTGGAAAAAAAGGGGGGCCCAGCTGTCCCCAAGAGGGGAGCTCATTATGCTCTCTCCTCTGGCCGTGTTTCTGGGCTGGAAAATGTGCCACCGAGGGAAGGAACAATGAGGGGGCTGAAATTTCAGATGCTACCGGGAGCCCTGAGACAGGGATTGTGAACAAAGCCCTGACTGTCATCTTGCTGTCCCCACCCCCTCCTCCCTGGTCTCGCACCATCAGTCCTAGAGCCCCCTGAAGCCCCTGGCTTATTCCCCGATGGGGATGTTGATAACAAAATCCCTGGAAGTCTCTTTACCTGGAGAGACATAAGCAGCCCTCAGACCTGGAGGCCTGCTTGTCCCTGCTCAGACACGAAAGTGTGGGGACTGTATGGGAGAAGCCTGGGGTGCTGGCCTGGATCCAGAAGACCCAGGTTCAAAGCCTGGCTCTGCTGCTCACTGACTTCTGCACCTCTATGAACACTTTAAAATGGGGCTGATTCATCTGATGCGTACTGACTTGATTTGGTTGGAGGTGGTCACCAGTTCACTGCTCTGTATGGACCTGTCAGTCTCACAGCTCTGGTGTATCAAGAAGCTGTGCTGACTGCCTCATTCACTCCCCTGTTTTTCCAACAGCCCGATCAAGCCGATGGCTTTACAGTGGGGAAAAGCCAGGTCCAAGGCCAGGTCACTTCACTAAAGTCTCACCACTCAAGGAAGGCAAGGCCAGGAGCGGAATGGGATGGTCCAGTGTCTATGTTCTTACACATGACAATACATTAGACTATAAGGTGGCTGTAGCAAGCTGAAGGTGCCTGCCTTGATTTAACCCTGCTCCTCCTTCAGGAAGTAGGGGACTTGGGGAGGGGCTCAGTGGCTGTAGCAAGAGGCAGCGTCAGCTTCTCATCTTGACCCAAGAAAGCAGGCAAGGGATGGATAGAGTTTAGTGGTGGAATTTTTATGTGTGAAGGCAGACACAGACACACAGACACACAGACACACAGACACACAGAGAGTTAAGTGGTGGAGTGTTTGCCTAGTATGTGTAAGGACAGGGACACACACAGACACAGATCGAGAGAGCAAGAGAGCAAGGGGGTGGAGGAGGAAGGGGGAGAGGGAGAAGGAAAGGGGAAGGGAGGGGGAGGGGAGGGGAAGAGGAGAGAGTTTTCCTGTATTCTGAAGGCTTCCAAACACTCCCTTCCTTCCCCAAAGGCTTAAGAAAATGAGTGTCTACATTGTATCACACAGTGGATCAGAAACAGATAGGCATTTGAGACCCTGGCCCCAATCTGCCCGCTCTGATGACTTACCTGAAGCCCAACGCTGTCTGCCTGGCCACCTTTGATGAGGTGGGAGATAAAGAGTCCACAGCCAAATTCCAGGCCTCCACGCACGCTGAGGCCGAGACCTTCTGGGTGCAGACGGTCCAAGCGTACCTCCTTCAGTTTCCTGTTACAGTGATGGGGGCTTGGTGATGACCCAGCTCAAGCCTGAGAGCTAGCTCTGTGTACCCTGGCTGGCCCCTTCCAAGCCTAGCCTCTGGCTTGGGGACTGGACACACCTGGAGCGTCGGGGTGTCAGCTGGTCATACTCCACCTGGTGCTTCAGTGGGATCAGGGGTCGAATGGCATCAAACAGCGGCAGGCGGTTGGGTTCATTGATGACCAGCTTCAGGTCTCCCACGAGCACAGCCACATCCATGGTCCTTTGGAGATGTCAGAGGGTGGGTGGCTGTCTGAGGCATCAGCTGGTTATGACCTTTGCCCCACCCCTGCACTTCTGGGTCTTAACAGAGTTTATAAGCACACACTGAATGATCAAAAGCAAGTTGGGTGACCAGGAAGTCACAGATGAAGTGGCTTGGGAACAGATGGCTTTCTTGTTCTGTCCTAACATTCATATTCTATTGAACCTATCTGGGTAGCTACCCCATCAGACTGGAATCATCCTGAGGGCAGAGGTCAGTCCTTCTTGCTCACAGTATACCCCTGAACCCCTAGTCCAGAGCCAAGTAGGAGTTGTTCATGAACATACACTGAATCTGTGAGCAAGTAAAAGCAACCTATTCATGTGTTCTCAGGAGTACATGTTGTCTTAGGGCATTGCCCACTCTGAATTCCTGTGGCACAGAGGGCCTGCCTGGGCTTGGTGACACAGACACACACACTTACTGGTGATACATCCGCAGCACATCATAAAGATAGTCCTTCTCTGCGTCATTTTCAATGAGAAAATCCACCTGAAAAATCCAAAGAGCAGAATTGCAGCTTCAGGTCCCTTGCACACCCAGCGTGCCCACAGCAGACCTGGGGAGGAGACATCACTGTCTGAAATGCCCACGGCAGCTCCAAGGCTAAGGATGGAAAGACAAGGGGAAAACCAGGCCCCAAACTATCTGACATGGCAGAACTGTACATAACACCCCGGAATAGCCTAGAAACATCTTCTCCCCAGGCAAGGTGACACAGGTTGAACACATACGTGCACACATGGACCCCCATTCAACACTGACATACTCCCATGTGACTGCTGCCACACTCACGGCTGTGTCACTTGTGTTGAGAAGAAGGCTACGGTCTCACCTGATGGTGGCTGTAGTGGCGGATAAAAGCTTTGAGGAAGGATTTGGGCCACTCACTCAGATAACACATCCCACCCAGCAGAAACACCCTATCGCCAAATCCCTCTGTACTGCCTATACACCTGGCCCTGGCCTGGCCTGGAGTTCTGTCCACTAGTCAGACTCCTGGCCACTCCTCCATCCCTAGTGTCCCCCCAGGGGGGATTAGGTTACATCATTCCAGCTTTTGCTGACGTCAATAGCTAGGACTCCGAGGTCATGTACAGGAGCTGTTTCATTAGCACCTCTGTCCCTGGGGAGATGGGGAGATGATGGGGAGATGGGGAGATGGAGACCTAGGAGTCCCCAATTCTGTACTTTGGGAAAGTTCAGGGGAACTCTCCGAGGACTGCATCCCTGGCTTTCTCTTTAGCCCAAGACCAGGCAGCAAGGCAAGGCAGGGCTCATTATTATTGTGGCCCCAGTCTCTGCCCTTCACAGGAGAAGCTGTGATCTCCTGCCTGCCTAGAGCTTGGGGCAAGACCATGCCTTCTCTACAGGTACCTTAAGGACTTTGAAAGACTCCAGCGAGTCTGTCTGTCCCAATGTAGAGAGGGCCGTGAGGCCTAGCTCTTGGGACTTTGAACCCGGGAAGGGAATGCAGATTCCCACTTTCAATTTGGAAGTCCTCTCCCCCCTATATCTACATGAGCATTTGACTGAGGACAGGAGGAACCCAGAAGGCTGTGCCCCAGGCTGAGCTCCAAGGGCCTGAAGAGTGTGTGACAGTGACCCTCGAAGGTCCCCCAGCTGCACCCTTGCTCCTTACTGTACGAAGCTCCCAGCAGATAAGAGATGGGGAAAGGGCACCACAGATGGTGCTAGATCACCTAGGAACAGTGCCAGAATAATCTTCACATATAAAAATCATGCCTGTTGAGTGTTTCATAGCTTCTTGGTGCTTGTAAAATCAAAGCCAAGGCGTGGAAATGTACCTCGGTATCAGAGAGCTTAGCTGTCACTCAAGAGGCTCTAGAGGTAACTGTCATCATTGGGGAAGAAAAAAACCTCCTACAAAACCCCTTCTCCCAATTAGTTCAAGTCCTTGTCCTAGGCTGCCACTCTATGGCTGTGTGCATCTCCTTTTAGCTCCGTGTCTGAGCCAGACTCCCCCCCAGCCCCAGGCTTAAGCATATTTTGCTTCCCCCTTTACTTGCATGGCTGGCTTCTTTCCCACAGAGACCTTCTTTAATAGCCAACCTACTCCGACCTCCGGGAAATATCCCTTCTTCTGGGGTATTACCGTAACTTAAGGTTTGTAACTTTTTGGAATTTGGCTTCATGAAGAAAAGGTGTCGGTCAACTCAGGTCTGCGGTCCTCATGACTAACGAAGAGTAAACACCCAATAAATAAGCCTTGAATGGATTGATGAGTTCTCTGCCTCTTGGTCTGGCCATACCCTACAGGAATAAGAGCTATGGGGTCAGAAGGGGTGGCAAAATTCTTTCAGTGCTCCCAGGAGCTCCTATGGTGACATTTGTTCAAAGTATCAGCCCTGGGTAACCCTTATTCTCATACCATAATCAAGGAGTATGGCAGAGGCAACTCAAGGTCACAGCCACCAAGCAGAGCTGGGATCTGAACCCAGGTCTGATGCCAAGACCACTTTCTTGCTGTTGTGCCATGACTAGTGGGGCTTTGGCCTTCCAGGACAAAGAGCACTCAAGTCCCCTTTAGAACACAACATCCAACCCTCTACCGTAGAGGCATCTCTAATCCTCTCCTCTCTCCTCTCCACTGATGTGTGTGTGTGTGTGTGTGTGTGTGTGTGTCTATCTGTGTGTGTGTGTCTGTGTGTGTGTCTCTCTCTATCTGTGTGTGTGTCTCTCTCTATCTGTGTGTGTGTGTGTCTGTGTGTGTGTCTGTGTGTGTGTGTGTCTGTGTGTGTGTCTCTATCTGTGTGTGTGTGTGTCTGTGTGTGTCTCTCTATCTGTGTGTGTGTTTTGTGTGTGTGTGTCTATCTGTGTGTGTGTGTCTGTGTGTGTGTCTCTCTCTATCTGTGTGTGTTTTGTGTGGGTGTCTTTCTCTATCTCTGTGTGTGTGTGTGTGTGTGTGTGTGTGTGTGTGTGTGTGTTTATCTGTGTGTGTGTCTCTCGCTATTTCTCTGTGTGTGTTATTAAGACAAGGTCTTACTATGTAGCCATTGCTGGCCGGAAACTTAATGTTTTGAGTTTGAGCTAGCCCCAAACTCAGAAATCTGCCTGCCTCTGTTTTTCTGGGTGCTGGGATTAAAGGTGTGCACCACTTCACCTGACTCTCTGCACTGTTATAGAAGCTTTGGGGTGGGGGTGGGGGACTGAGCTCAGCAGTAAAGTGCTTGCCAGCATACACGAGGCTCTAGGTTTGATAGCCGAGATGCCAACCCCGCCTCAATGACATACACCGACCACTTCATCTGGTCCATAATAAGAGAGCACCTTTTAAATGATGCTCTGAACCCTGGTGGTTCTGTTCTTCAGTGGGAACATAACATCCTATCTCTAAAGCTGGAGAGAGCATCTTGTCCAATTCTAGCCATGGCTGAGGACTAGAGGACAAGGACAGGAGAGGGACTGAGCTCTGGAGAATTGCATCTGCTACGTGCTTAGGTTTAAGCAGCAAGGGGCTATCCTCATGGATGACATTAACACCCACTGATGGGAGACTAGGACATCTGGAGAGGAAACCGCACAGGACTTGGCAACTTTAGGGTTCAAGAGTCTATTTTTCTTCCTTCCTAGAGTCACCCAGAGATGGTCTTCCTAGAAAACAGCCTGTTCCTGGGGCCCAGGATTTGTGAACAGCTCTTAAGTGATGAGTGCTGTATTCAGGGCCCCCACCCATAAGTCACCACTTCAGAGGGAGCCTGCAGGCCCAGTTCTGCATCGCCAGAAAGCTCACACCTACCCTGTCCAGATTTATCCACATCTGCAGGACCGTCTCCATATCCTGTGTAGAGCTCAGGATGTAGCTAGACAAGCATTTTCCTGGACACAGTAGACATTTCCCAGCCGATGCCACCCCACCCACCACCACCCCTACTTTGTTCTTCTTTTGCGGGGGGGGGGGGGGGGGGAGGGAAGGTTCTGCTATGTAGCCCTGGCTGGCCTGGAACTCACTTTGTAGACCAGGCTGGCCTCAAACTCACAGAGATCCACCTGCTTGCTGCTGCTTCTAGAGTGCAGGGATTAAAGGCTTTGCACCATCACCTGGTAGCAACAGAGTCTCTGATAAAGGCTAACTTGCCCTTTCAGAACCAGACACCAAAGAGGCAGTGTGGCTTAGCTTGGACTGCTCTGAGGTAGGAATGTGAAGGCAACGGTGGGGGGCTTCATAAATAGAGGGGCCATTCCCACCCCATAAACGTCTCCAAGGAGACCTGAGGAGACACCTGTGTGAGCCACAGAGACTGGAATGTAAGTGTGAAGGGTGGCCATCAAAGCCCTCCTGGGCTGTGTCTGCGCCTCTCCCTGCCTCAGTTTCCTGTGTGTAAAATAGCCACACAGTCCCCGTTTTTAAGGGAAAAAAAATTTCCGGTGGGGAATGGTGGTGCACACCTTTAATCACAGCACTCAGGGGACACAGGCAGGCGGGTCTCTGTGAATTCAAGCCAGCCTGGTCTACAGAGAGAGTTCCAGGACAGCCAGGGCTACACAGAGAAACCCTATCTGAAAAACAAAACAAAACAAAACAAAACAAATCAAACAAAAAAAAGATTTCATCTTATTATGGATAATTGTTTTCATCTTTAATTCAGTGAGTTAATACAGGAATTCAGTTCCTAGAAAAGCAGGCAGTCATATGTTTATTAAATAAAACTAGGTAAGAGAAGATGAAAGTTTCATATTCTCTGCAGCTGCCAGCGATTTGCCCTCCAGAGGCAGGTGGGGTGAAGGCTGAGCCTTCCTTCCACACAGTAAACACATCAGCTTTATTTGACCCTTGTTTTTTTATCTTCTGTTCTAATTTATTTATGATGCTGTGATGAAAACATCCCAGTGACCAAAAGCAACTTAAGGGAGGAAAGGGTTAATTTGGTTCATGATCTCATCACTGGTGGGGAGTCAAGGCTGGACTCAAAGAAGCTAGTTAAATTGCACCCACAATCAAAGATAGAGAAAATACATGTATCCCGATGCTTGCTTTCTTATGCTCATGTGGTGTCTTCACTCTGATACAATTGAGAACCTCCTGCCCAGGGAATGGTGCCACCCACAGTGGGCAAGTCTTCCTACCTCAATTAACAACCAAGACAACGCCCCATAGACAAGCCCATAGGCAATCCCATCCACCCAGTTCCTCAATGGAGACTCTTCCCAGGTGATTTCAGGCTGAGGCAAGTTGACATTTAAAACAAAAGGGGACACCTTCCATCTTAAAACAAAAAACAAAAAACAAAACAAAACAAAACAAAAAAACCCAAAACTATGGAGGTGTGGTTGACATGTGAAACACAGTTTTCATTTAATGTATACAACTAGGAGAGTTTGCGGGTGATAATACCCCTATGAGACCTTCACCACCAAGGTCATGTACATAGCCTTCATCTTGTCTGGAGTCTCATCTTAGTGGGGCCTAGTGGTGCAGGACTATCGTCCCAGATACTCACAGGGCTGAGGCAGCAGTGCTGCAGATTCAAGTCCTATGTGGGCCAGGGAGAGTTCAAGGCCAACCTAGGCAACTTAGTGAGGTCCTGTCTCAAAGTAAAAAGTACACACACCTCCTCGTGTGTGTCTACAGCCCTAGAACCTAGGAGATAGAAGAAGGATTAGAGAAGCTGAAGGTCTGTCCTTTGACAAGGCAGTCGCTTTGAGTTCAAGGCCAGCTCAAAACAAAACTAAAGTGAAAGGGGCTGAGTGTGGCTCAGCTGGGCGAGTGGGAGTGAGGTCTCAAGTGCCAGGCCTGGTTTCCCATTGCACCTCTGGTACCCCTCTGTGACCTGGTGTTCCTTCTTGCTTTCCCCTCCAATCTGGGCCTCTAGTGATATCCTGGATCTTCCTGGCATCTTTACTCCTCTGGGTGACCACATCTGTCCAGGGCTTTATGCCCCATTCACCCCAAGAACTCCAGAACGCTCCCCTCTAGTCTCCCACAGTCCTCTCCATCAGCAGTAGCTACATCCAAGGTGCCTCAAATTTCAGACACCCCCAAAGGGACTCAGGTTGGCTTTGTCCTTAACCCCGCCATTATCCATAGCCTAACAGCTCCACTCCCAGCCTCAATTAATAGGGAAGACAGTTATCCCAAATCCAGAGTCAAGTCCTCTTTCCACTCCAGGAACCACAGGACCAATCCTATTCAAACGTAAACCATTCTCCCTTAGCTGAGTCCTCTGAACTCTGAAGAAAACCCCAAGTCACTACTGTCCACACCTCTCCCACTTACTCCCACCCGCCGCTCTCCTCTCTGCATTGCCTCCCAGAGCCCTGCCTGCGATTCTAACGCACTGCAGGCAGGTGCTTCCCTCTCTGCTTCTGCCATTCTCTCTGCTACTCATCCGCCCTGTGACACCTTCCTCTTTTTCTAGGTTCAAATGTCACCTCTTTAGAGAGGCCTTCCTGGCGACATAGCATACCACCTGCTGGTCTCTCCCCTCTCAGGGTTACTGTTCTCCCAGCATTCAGCCCCTCACCCAATCATCAGATACTGTTGGTTTCCTTGGTAACTGTCTTCCCCAACAGGGCATGCTCCCGATGATTGGCTGGTCTTGGTGCCAAAACTCTGCCTGGTATAGATTAAGAGGTCAGAGAGTGTTTATCACACACACACACACACACACACACACACACACACACGCACACGCACGCGCACGCGCACACGCACGCGCACACGCACGCGCATACACGCACACGCGCACACACACACACGCACACGCACACGCGCACGCGCACACGCACACGCACACGCACGAACAAACAAACAAACGAACGAATAGCAAATCCTAGGAGGGAGGGACTCCTCTGCTCTTATTCACCCCACCCCTCCCTGATTGACTGGCCAGGGGCAGGGTACGCCAGAGCTACTCATAAATGTGTGATTGCTGGAGAGGCAATAAATGTTTTCTGAGCAAATGAATAACCAGGTTTCAGCATGGCAGCTGGGAACAAAGAGGCTGCTTTGAAAAGCTGATGCTCCACACAGCTCCAGGGAGAGACCTTAGTCCCTGGTCATCCTGGCCCGGCCCTTTCCATCCCAAGGCCGTTCCCTCCATCTGGGAAGGAAAGTTAGTGTTTTAGGTGCCGTTGACTGCTTTTGGACCAGAACAGACCAAGAACTGGAGCGAACATTTACAGTAACACACACAGACTTTGGCTGGGGATCCGAGCATCCACACTCAATTCCTACCTAATCCTGTCTCTCACATACACACACACACAGCACAGCACAACCCCCTCACAACGAAGGAAACAAAAGCTCAGAGATCCAGTGGCTCGCTCAAGGTCAGTGAGTGGCAGAGATGAGAGTTGACCCTCAGTGTTGGGACTCTCCAAGAGTTCAATTTACATAACACACACTCGGACACACACACACACACACACCCCTTATTCAGCCTTCATGATAATGTTATTAAACAGTATGCTCAATTCACAAATTTGGGACCTGAGTCACAGGGAGGTCACCCAGTGTCAGCCATGACAACACATTACCTTAAACAGTACCTCTAGCAACTAAAGAGTTAGACTGTAAACTTCTGCTTAGGAGAGAATTTCCCCAAAACACTCAGGAAGGGGGTCTTTGGAAAGCTGTAAATCTCACCCAGCTCGCCTGTCTCTCAACCTCACCTTTCCTCTCAGTGCCTGGATGATCCGCAGCACGAGAGAGGAAGGCTGTTGCTATGTCTGAGACTACAGGGCACAAAGTCCAGCCCAGGCCTTGCTCGCTAGGATGCCTGCCCTGGCTGTGACATGAGAACATTAATAGATAATGACTCTGAGGAGGAGCCCGGACACGGAAATGCAGAGACCTGAGGCCCTCTAGAACCGGGAGAGGAAGAATAGAGGTGAATGTACAGTCAAGTCAGGCATCAGGGACCCTGGGGGTGATCCTCTCCAAAGAGATAATGTGTAGGTAACTCCACTGCAAGAAATTGAAAGAGAAGCCGACTTTACGTTACTCCCAGCCTGAGGCCAGGAAAGAGAAATTTAAGCTCAGACAGGAGCCAGGAGCCTTTAAAGTGGGTTGACTGAAATCGACACTCAGCAAATGTTAACTGCAGCTGAGCTGTCTCCCCCCCTCCCTGCCCTGACCCTGAAACACACACATCTCTGGGCTCAAGGCACATCACCGAACACAAATGGTCCCCTTGACAATTCAACAGGTGCCCCCCCCCTTCCCTGCTGAATTTTCTGCCACTTCTCACGACTGGGAGTGGGGGCAGGAGCATCTCGGCGCGTGCTTAGGAAGCTCTCACCCCTGCGGCCCCTACCGAACCTCTGTGCCCAAGGCCTGCCTCCCATCCACACTGGGCAAGCCATGGTAGGGTGCAGACGGGATCTGACACGGAATGGCTAAGTGCTCAGGACACGTTTAAATGAGTGATTGGCTGACCCCTGACGTTGGGCCAGAGCTCTTGGCCCTGTAGCCTCTGTGGTTCCACAGTGACTGGCTTCCGGGCATCTCTGGGTCTCTGTGTGGAAGGGAGGAGAGGGGACACCCAGAGTGAGCTTTAGGCACTCAGACCCTTCAGACTGAAAGGGCTTGGTATCAAGCGGCAGGGTGTGTATACAGCTCCCTTCCTTGCGCAGGACCTGTGATGAGCTGTTGACATGGCTTTACCCCCATCTGGGACCTGCTAGGAGGCCACCACTGGGTCCCCTGTCCTTCAGTGACCTTCTGTGGCCTCCACAGACCCTGTAATCTGGAAAACACATTAGGTCTTGGAGGACTTTGAAGAACCAATGTGGCCCCCTCACTGTCTGTCCCTCTCAGTTCTGACCTTGTGTCGGAATTCTCGGGCCACCTTCCGGTCCATGACTGAGCCTGATCCAGTTGCTTTGCAGCTCCACTTCTTAGGGTGCCTGGCTGCGGTGCTCTGGCAGGTTAGCTGCCAGGACAGGACCTGCCTCCCTCAGAGCTAGGGGTGGGGCCTGGAAGAAGCAGGGGTGGGGACAGCCCGGAGGCGGGGTCACCTGTCCTGCAGTTCAGCCGGGCGGCCCTGGAAGAAAAGAAGCCTCGTCGTGTGGATGTGCTAATGGTGGCTTAGTTAGTGAGGCTGGCAGTGTTTTCCAGAGTGGTCCACACACACATTAAGATGGAGGAGACACAGGGCAGTAGGGGTCAGGGGTAGTTTGAGACTGCTTTTCCTTTCTGAAAGAGCATCTCATGTGGCCCAGGCAGGCCTTGAAGTGAATGTGTAGCAGAGGCAGGCACAGTTGTAACTTCAGAGACACAAGAAGGCTCTTCTCTAGATCTCTCTGCCATTTGCCAGCAAGCAGCCTATTCTCATGGTGGCTAAATTATGGCCTAGACTAAGGTATAAGTATAAGTTGTATGCCTGGGGAAATAACTTGCGAGAATGATCCGGATTCTCAGCTTCTGATCTAGTACCACTCTGGTGCTGTGGAAAACACTGTGCTCAGAAGCAACTTGGGGAAGGAGAGCTCTATTCCATCTTAGGCTTCCAGGTTCTGTTCCATTGCTGACAGAGGCAAAGGCGGGAACCCAAACAGGAGCGTGAATCAATGTGTCCTGCTGGCTCACTCTCGTGCTCTGACTCTCGTGCTCCCAGGTTCATGCTTAGCGAGCATGCTTATAAGACTCAGGACCACCTGCAGAGGGATGCTGCGGTCACCATAGGCTTTCTGTAAGTCAGTAGCCAGGCTGTAGTCCAGCCTCTCTCCTTTACTGCCTCCTGCATCAATTAATACTTGAGGCAGTCCCCACGGACAAGTCCACAGGTTAATCAGACCTAGGCTTTGCTCTCAGCTGACTCTAGGTCATGTCAAGTAGACAGTTAATGCTAATTAGGATTCTTTGTCATTAACTGAGTAAGTCAGAAACTGGACAGAAAGGCTTATGGGGCATTTAGTGGTCCAGAAAAGACCACATGGGATGCAATCCTCTTTCAATTTACACCTTTGATTCTCTTTTTTCTTCTCTTTTATGTGAGTACACCGTTGCTCTCTTCAGACACACCAGAAGAGGGCATCAGATCCAATTACAGATGGTTGCAAGCCACCATGTGGTTGCTGGGACTTGAACTCGGGACCTCTGGAAGAGCAGTCGGTGTTCTTAACCACTGAGCCATCTCTCCAACCCCTTTTCTTCTCTTTTTTGAAGTTTATTTTTATTTTTGCGTATGAATGTTTGCTTGCACACACACACACACACACACACACACACACACACACAACCACACACACACAGTGTGCATGTCTGCTGCTGTGAAGGCTGTGAAGAGGGTTCCTGGCATTAGAATTATAAACAGTTGTATGCAATGTGAATGCTGGGAACAGAACCCCCATGCTCTGCAAGAGCAACAAGTCCTTTTAACTACTGAGCCACTTCTCTAGCCACTTCTGAATTTCCAAAGTATATCACATGGCTGTTGGTTTCATATTTAGAACCCGGGGAGGGGGAATGTCCTTACCCAGAAGAACGCAGCCCATAGCCACTCAACCCCTCTTTCCTGGCACCATAGCCATCCTTTAAAAATGACTTCCCATTTGATTTTTTGGTGTGGCACTGGGTGTGGGTTCCTTTCCCACAAATGTCTCTACTCTGAGACCACCCTGTGTTCTGCAGGACGCTCTCCTTGACTCTCAGCCAGTGTCTTCGAGAGGCCAGCTTGCCCACCATATGTTTAGAACAGTAGGTGGCACAAAACAGACTCTCAACAAATCTGCTAAATGAATGTGTGCATCCCAAGTTCTAGCCCTACCCTGGGGCTTGTGAGAAGCCCGTTCTTCCTGGAAGTACCTCTTGTTCATAAAACCCAACTTGTCACCACTCTGGCTTTGATGGGAACAGCCAAGCATCTTGGTCCTTCACACAGTATTTCCCGGCAAGACTGTGGACTAAGGCCTTGCCCATCCAAGCTCTTACTGAACAGAGGATGGGGACTTGGGGCCCAGATGAAGCCAGGGGGTGGGGGGCTATGGACACACAGACAACCTCTCTGCAGATTGAGCCCAGTCTCTAACTGCTGAGTGGCTCTTCCCAGGCCTCGGAGGAGTGGGCCTCTGTAAAAGGAGAGAGGCAAGTAGTGAAATGTCTGCTCTCCAGTGGAAGGGGCTTCTAGGACCCAGGTGAGGGAATTGGAGTCTGCCCAGCTTGTCTCATTGCTCCCCCAGAGGCCTTCCCTGGGGAAGGGTAGTTACAAAGGCATAGAAGGACAAAGACTGGTCTGTAGCCTGGTTCTCAACTTATGGTAATGAGCTGGGCAGGCCTGTCACCCTAGCCTGGGGAGGAGTCAAGAGCCTGAGAGGAGGGCCTAAGGGAGAGGGCAAGATTGCCCAGGATTGCAGCCACCAGTGGAGGTGTGACCCACCTAGGAGCAGAGCCCTGGGCCAGGCTCTCTGATTGCCTGGCACCCTGATGGGAGCCCGCATGCCCAGACGATGCTTGCTTCTTCTCTCTTGCTTTTGTCTACTTAGGGTTGAGTCCACTGCAGAGGTGCAGCACCAGGGTGAGACGGGTTATGAACCGGGGGAATCTGGGGCTGGGAAAATGTTTAAGCGAACAGGTCTGGGCCGGGTTGTAGAGAAGAGAAAGAAGGTGTGTGAGAAAGGGCAGAGACCTGTGAGAGGGGAGGAAGACATCTAGACAGCCAGGCCTGGGACCCAGATAAGGTAGTTGAGAAGAGATGGAGAACTAGAGACAACTGAGGTCCAAAGGTCCAAGGGGTGGAAGGAAGGAAACCTTCTCTGGAAGGGTCCCGAGAGCTGGAGAAAGAAAGGGCTTCAGAAAATGGGGGTGGGTTGGGGTGAGGGTGGGGTGGGTGCCCAGTGGGAGAATACAGTGGGAGCCCCCAGCAAAGGGGGTCTTACCTGGTGTGGAGAATATGGTCCCTCCCTAGCCTCAGCACTCACATGGAAAATCAGTGCAGAGCTGCAACAGGAGCCTGCTCCTGAGCCCAGGTAAGTCACTGCCTCACCCATGGTCCCTTCATGCACACAAGAACCCAGGAGCTTAGTGTATCGGGAGGGCTGGGCTTTGGGGTGAGTGGAAGCAAGGCCGCTCCTAACTCCTTACATATGCCAAGCTCATTTCTCATCTAGCCACACATACCAGGAGATGTCCCTTGCAGTGGAGGATGTCACAACAGTTATGGAAGGCCAGGTAAGAGATGCCCGGGGGTGGGGGTGGGGCAGAAGGGCATGTCCCCAGGCAAGGGACTTCCTCTGGGCCTGAGATAATAGAAGATTTTCTCAGGGGTCATGTGGAGAGGAGCGAACACTCTGGTGCGTGTCTGAGTGTGTAAATTCATGACATCCCTCTGTCCCCATTTTTCTAGTCTCTTGGGTCCCTAGTATTTCTTTTTAGGAGAGGCAGGCATCTCCCCTTTCAGGAGAAAGCTGAGTCCTCCCCAGCCCAGAGGAGAGCAGGCAGGTGAGGGCTTAGGAGAGTGGAATTCTCTTCTCAGTCTTACTTGTGAAGCTGGAAATCCTATCAAAGGCCCTCTCTGTACCCTATGCACTGCCACAGGAAGGCTACTCTGAGAGGCAGATCTGGGTAGTGTGGGTGGGGCCTGAGGAAGAGTACTTAAGATTGTCCTCTGACCTGCACACTCTCACAAGTGCACACAGACACTATCATACGCGCGTGCACACACACACACTCTCTCTCTCTCTCTCACACACACACACACGCTCAGATACATAGATATATATGCTCAGACACATGCACATATGCACTCACACATACCCACTCATACATACACACTCACACACATACTCATACACACATACTTGCTCAGACACACAATACATACTCACACACTCACACACACACATACATACACGCTCACATACACACACTCAAACACACATACTTGTTCAGACACACAATACACACACACACTTGTTCAGACACACAATACACACACACTCACACACACATACTTGTTCAGACACACAATACACACATCCATGCTCAGACACTCACACATACATACTTGCTCAGACACACATGTACACACTCACACACTCACACACACATACATGCTCAGACACACACATACACACTCACACACCCACACCCACACTCACACACCCACACACACACACAAAGTGACTCCTGACCACCCCCTGGGCCCCCTGACTCCTGACCATCCCCTGGGGCCCACCCTCCTGGGATCCTCTGCTTTTGTGAGAGGGACTGAAAATCCGTTTTCTCCGTTGGCCAAACTTGGTTGATCTCTGGATTGGATGACTCAGATTCACTGTCTAATCCTGTCTTACACTGTCTTCTTTCTTCTACAACCACGGACACTTTACACACCAGCCGGCCTCTGGCAATGTTCTCTCGGGAGGCTTGAGCCTCAGCTGTGTCCAGCCTGATAATCAGCTCAGGAGAGTCCTTGTGTCAGGGAGTTAGGAGTGATAATTTATACTGTAAAAACATGTCCCTGCTATCTGCCCTTCAAAGCTAGGTGCAGAAGCCCAGGATGGGCGGAGGTGAGCATGGTCCCCACCGAGCCCCCCAGCCTGACTTTCCTCTCATTGTCCTGATCTTCAGGATTCAGGGTCAGAGGTCTACTCAGTTTGAGTGGAAAGGTGAAAGGGCATTCTCTTCATAGTCAGGGAAGCTGACTTAATGGGACCTATAAGGAACAGGTAGACCAACATGCTGATGGAGCCAGACCTTCCCCTCTGCCCACAGGACTCTAGAAATTCCTACATTTCCATGGAGAGAAAGACTCTTACACCCTTGCTGGTTTCCTGGTTAGGCAGCCTTGCCCTTTTCCAGTGAGAAGGTCCTGTGTTAGTTGGGGTTCTAAAAGCTGAGATAAGAGACCAAAAGCAACTTGGGGAGGTAAGGGTTTATTTAATCTACAGTTCTCAGGCCACAGCCCAGCGCGGAGGGAAGTCAAGGCAGGAAGTCATGCAGAAGCCATAGAGGGTGCCCATGGCTTTCTCAGTCTGCTTTTTTATGCCATCCAAGAGCATTTGCCCAAAGGTGGCTCTCCCCCCAGTGAGCTGGGCACTCCCACATCATTCATCAATCAAAAATTCCCTCACAGGCTTGCCTACAGGCAAATCTTATGGGGGCATTTTTCTCAGTTGAGAGTCTCTTTCCGACATGACTCCTGCTTGTGTCAAGTTGACATAAGACTAACCAACAGAGGTCCTGAGCGTCTAGACCAGGTGACATGGGCAGACACCACCCATTACTCCATAGAGTTAAAAGGGCTGTCAGTGGTCTTCTTTTACAGTGACTGGAGGGAGACCGAGGCCCACATACTGTGGATGCTTTGAGGGCTTCTATCCAGAATGCTTGGTCTAAGAAAGTGGGGGCAGGTCCCAGGCTAGAAGCCAAGCTAACTTCCCTTCCCCTCCCCTCCCCTCCTCCTCCCTCCCCCTCCTTTCCCTTCCCCTTCTCCTCCCTTCCCCTCCCTGTCCCTTCCCCTCCCTTCCCCTCCCTTCCCCTCCCTTCCCCTCCCTTCCCCTCCCTTCCCCTCCTCCCTCCCTCTCTCCCTACCCCCACCTTGTGACAAGGTCTTACTATATACTCACAGAGATCCCCCTGCCTCTGCAGAGCTCGGGTATTCTCCAGAGGACTAGAACTATAACCAGGAGGTCATGAACTAGGCTGAGGAAAAAAAATATCCTTGTTATTTGAGACACCAAGGGAGATCCAGTATACTTTCGATTATTGCTGCTATAACCACAAGCGTATTAGCAGTGCCAATCACCGAGGGAAGTCAGGGGCGTTTCTTAGCACCAGCAGATGTCATTGATGTTTGCTGCTCTTACACAATCTTGTCAGTGAAGAGACTTGCTGGCGGGTCTTATTTTATATGTTACTAAAGAAGTATAATTTTACCCAAGCACACATAAATAAAACATTTTCATGTTTACATTACAACTAGTTTCCTTTGTAGTCTTACATCTTATGTATTTATAAACGCTTTTCTGAGAAGGTGCCACCACAGGCTTGGCTAGATTGTTAAAGGCGTTCATGACATAAGAATGATTGCAAACCCTGGTTGGCCCTGAAGACTAATTATTTGGACAGAATTTAAAGACTTCTCCAAACCCGGGGTGGTGGTACACCCAGAGCTGCAACACTTGGGAGTAGAGGCAGAAGGCTCAGGTACTCAAGTCTGTGGCTAAATATCAATACCGTAAAACCAAGAATTTTCCAGAAAATGGTCCTGTTGCTTTGCAGCTCTGGTTGTCTTCAGACCACAGCAAGGTCTCAGGGGCCATATCTGAGGTGGCATGATACGTACATTTACAAAGGCTAAGCTTAATCAGAAGCTGTCCAGGGACCATGGGAGGAGGGTGGCAAGTGTCCCCTCTGCTCCTTCCCATTCCCCATGGGGACACCGGATTCCTGGGGCTAGGTAAGAATTTCTGGGGAGATCCCAGGATCCAGGGGCCAAAGTGGGGCAAGAACACAGAAAACTGGAAAATGATGGGTCAAGGCTTTCTCATGACGCAAGAAGGAGATGGTTTGAGGTCTGGCGAGCACGAAGTCAGGCTTCACGTACCAAGGAGGGGTGGCAAGCTTGGCTGGACCTGCCTTTTCTTGAGAGACCTCTGCTGGGAGCCAGGCTTCATCTTCGGCATGTTTAGGTGTAGAGGAAAGAGGACGTGGAGCCAGATAGCCCAGTGCACAGAACTAATTGTTCTCTGTTCCTAAAAGGAGGCTGAAGCCTTAGCCGCATCGGCCATGTCTTCGTGGGAAAGACGGCTCCATCGCGCCAAGTGTGCACCGTCGTGTAAGTTGCGCCCTCTCTGTGGCTATGCGTAGGAGAGTGTGGCCTACAGAGAGCCTGCCAGGGTACCACTTGTGAGCCCCTTCCGGTGCCTGGAGTCTCTTCCTACCTTCCCCAGCTTGATTTGCATAGCCTCACCGTATCCTGGTCACATCCTTGTGTCCCGGCTCCTGCTCACATTGTCTGATTCGTGAGTTTGCTGCCTCACAAGATGGCTGACTCCTCCTCCGACCTCATACTCTTTCTGGTCTTGCTTCCTACTTCCAGTGGGATGATCCTTCAGTGTGCTAATTCCTGTGGTTAATTCTCTCTTTACCTCCCTTAGATCTAAGGCCTTCTCATCCCCCTTTTTCTGTCTGTGACCTAGTCCCATGTCCTGTGTCTGTGCGGGCCCCCATCAGAGTCCCATGTCTGTCCTGTCCGTGACTCCCCTTGCCACACTCTGTCTTCTCATTTGCTCATTCTCGCCTATGTTCTCACACCAATCCCGATTCATATTTTGGCCTCTTCTCCTTAAACAGTGGATGCTTGAGTATCTCAAAACAGTCTCCCTTTCCCCTCCCACCCACCAAAGGCTTCACATTCTTGATCTAGCTCTCTTGCTTGCTAGCCAAGAGCTAAACTTACAGACTGGAAGTCCCAGGTCAAGTGCCCTTGGGGCCACTTCATGCATACTGAAGGCTGAAGCTCCAAGACCGCACCCTGAATCCCCATCAGAAAAGGGACTGTGTTGTGTCCCCATGGACCCCATGTGGCCCACGTCAGGCTATCTGTCTAGGGCAAGGCCTTTACTTCTTAACACCTTCCGGGAGGAGGTATGTGTCTTGCCTCTGCTGGAATGGTGCCATGGGGAACATCTCTGTGTCTTTCTTGCAGACTTGTTCTCCTGCTTCAATGGGGGTGAGTGTGTGCACCCAGCTCTCTGTGACTGCAGGCGCTTCAATGCCACTGGACCCCGTTGCCAGTTGGGTAGGTCTGGTCTCTCCAGCCCCAGGAGGGACTGCGGGTGCAGAAAAGCTTTAGGACCAAGACCACCGGGTTGGCCCTGCAAGATCTGGAACCCATCAGCCTCCAGCACGGTGCCCATACAGATCTAGGCTCACTTTGTCCTGTCTCAGTGTATAATGTAGGTCCTGAGCGGGACAGCATCTGCCGGACCTGGGGGCAGCACCACGTGGAGACGTTTGACGGCCTGTACTACTACTTTTCTGGAAAGGGCAGCTACACGCTGGTGGGACACCACGAACCCGAGGGTCAGAGTTTTTCCATCCAGGTGAGGCCTCCTCTCTCCTGTCCTGCTGGTCTATGCAGGCTCCATCAGGACCTGGGAGCCTCCGGGGATTGGAACCTGGAACCTCCCCTTTCCACTTTCCCCAGTTCCTGCTCAAGGACTGTGTTCCAAGAAAGAGCCATCGTCTCTAAGCCCCTGATTACCCAGTCATCCTGGCTGCACCTGGCTGCCCCCTGACTGCCTCTGACTGCCTCTGACTGCCCCTGGCTGCCCCTGACTGTCCCTGACTGTCCCTGACTGTTCCTGGCTGCTCCTTGCTGCCCCTTGCTGCCACTGGCCATTTCTCTTATGACACATACTGTGCTCTTTTTCTGAGTATGATGTTTCATAGTGCAGAGGCTCTTAGGACAACAGTACAGACTGGTCTTTGTCCACAGTACCTTTGTTTTAATAGAGAAACCACAGCAAATGACATGAGTTATTTCAAGTGTGACTCAGAGAGCTGAGGTGGCAAAATGTCAAAGACTAAAAGGCAGTGTCCTGGAAACCTGATGTGGCCTATTGTGAAGGACAGTGATGACAAGAGGTTTCACATAGGAGGTGATATCTATTGAGATAGAAGGGGAAACTCATTGGAGCTAGCCAAGGCACATGGGGGTGGGGTGACAGAAGGCATTTGAGAAGGAGGAACGCTCATGTTAAAGAAAAGTATGGTGCCTCAGAGAGGATCATGGGAATCCTGGATGGCCTTTGGAACAGTTCCTTTCTCTTCAGGCTTTCCTATGTCTCTTGACATCCCAAGCCACAGGGGAGACACTCTGTGGGTAACCACGTGTCTAACAAGGCTTGTTTCCTGATGGGTTTCCTTTCCCACACCGGACCTCTCTTGGCTAGACCATGTCTTTGGGTTTATTCCCTGAACCTAGATGAGTGTCGCACACCTGAATGCCATGTGAGACTCTGACCAGCAGATGTGGTGGGCACTTCTGCCAGGTGGTGACTCGGTCAGTCGTGGGTTACAGTGGAGAGGATAGGGTTGGGGAATTTAGTGCTTACTCGGGGTCACCTCTCCTGGCTGGCTGTGATCCTTCTGCCTCAGGCATAGAGTGAAGGTCATGATGCCCTAGATGTCATGACTAGTGTCACCACCTCCTACTCCCTGGTCTCTCATTCCTTGGAGCAGTGTGTCATTTTCACAACAGGCATGTTACAATTACATGGTTGGATGAGATGCCATATGAGTGAGTTATGAAATCAATGGAGTGAGTCACACCCTGCCTCAGCAAAGGAGAGAATAAACACACACACACACACACACACACACACACACACACACACACACACAAGTCCTCATTAATATTAAGATGTAGAAGAATTTTGTTTTGTTTGCATATGGCATTTCTCTCTGTGAGTCATGGTCAGAAACACTTGATCTTGACTGTTAGAGGTATGGTGGCACACACCTTGAATCCCAAAACAGAGGAGTTGATAGACAGAGGCAGGAAGATCTCTTTGAGTTTGAGGCTACCTCGCTCCACATAGTGAGTTCCTGGCCAGCCAGGGCTACATTGTAAGACATCATTTGAACAAAAACAATGCTTGAGAAACATTAACTGAGGGCAAAGGTGGCTTTCATGATTTCTTCTTCTAGTCCAAGGGGCTTCAGCTTGGTCCGCCACGTCTAAGGGTAGTAGAGTGGAAAGCTGGCTCCTGGAGACTGTTTCCACTCTTGGCAGGTGACATTTGAAAATATTTTTTCTAAGCATTAGAAACCTGCCCCAACCTCTATGGCCCTTAATGTCTGAGTTCTTGAA